>NW_026623240.1:3059955-3063477 GCF_030028575.1 Malurus melanocephalus | reverse complement strand
AAAGAAAGAAAAAACTATACTATTTGTATTAGAACCAAAGGAATAGCATCACCTCTTAAAACAATACCATATGAGCCTCACAAACAGAAAGAAAAAAGGCAAATCAATACAAAAGTAAAAGATGATGCTCGCATTAAGAATGCTTTTAATCCAAGAAGAAAGTGTCCTTTATACTTAWTAACTAATAGAACAGGCCAATCAAGGATGCATCATTGAATAAGTTTTAAGAGTGCTGATTTTGCCTTCCTCTTATTCTCTTAGTACTACAGGCTTAGTCTCAGTTCTGAAATTAGGGTCTTTCTCACATGGTACTGAGTTGTGGCTAACTCAATTAGACCTTCAAAAATACCCCCATAGTYCCATTGAATTTAGCAATCTGCAAGTAAACAACTGATACTCATTTACAAGAAGAAATTCAGCTAGTCTGAGGACTAATAAAACTAAACAGCAATGAATMTTTGACACTGGACAGCAAATACTCTGAAAGACACAGAAGAAATACGTGTTTAAAAAAGACCTGAAAATCCATTTTGTGACTTCTAAAATACCATTTAGCATATTCAAGGTTATCTTTGAGAAAAACTATGCAAAATCAAAAAGATTATGAAGGTCTTTATTTGTCTCCTTGTTTAAGCTTACGATAACTACTTGTGTAACATACTGATACTATCTTAAAACATGACCATGACAATGGTGCTGTCCCCAGGGTCAGACCACAGATAGCATTATTCTTGCAGCCTGCAGCCTGTGAGCACTTTCAGTAGTTAGTTAGCACTGAGAGACAAACAKGCATATCTTTGCCTGTTTAAGTTTGTATTGAGAAATAGGAAAATTAAATAAAAAAACCTTGCAAGCTTTACATGCAAAACTAACTTGCAACTTTTGTAAGACAAATTACTGAGAGTTGTAAATATGTCAAGCATTTAGTGCCATGGTGCACTGAAAAACAGAGCCATGATTGGACACAAGGCAATCATACAAAACATGAGCAGCAGCAGCAGACCTGTATTGCTGTGGCGTGGTCAATCTCTGCAAGAACCTAAAATATGTAAAGAAAAATTATATCCACCTTTAATACCACAGAAATGTAGAAACTGTAAAAAATTATGAAGAACATACTGTAAACAACTTTGCTGAACAGCCTCAGTAAGAAAGGGCACTGGCATGTGACACTTCTCCCAMTGTTTCTATCTTTTTGATGCTTCTCCAGTGAAAACTGAACAGCATTTGTTCAGACTCAAAATACAAGATTACTGGCCATTAAATGGAAAAGCCTCCTATAAATTACTTTTATGACTTTTCATTTCTAAAAATGCCTCTTCTCTCACCTGTAACTCTGAGTACCTCCACTTAAACTACTCTAGGATGTAAAGGGAAAGGCCTCCTTAATGAACCAGATGCT
This sequence comes from Malurus melanocephalus, assembly GCF_030028575.1. Classification (NCBI taxonomy): domain Eukaryota; kingdom Metazoa; phylum Chordata; class Aves; order Passeriformes; family Maluridae; genus Malurus; species Malurus melanocephalus. The sequence goes on along the minus strand of NW_026623240.1, from coordinate 3,062,075 downwards.
CTCCCAGACACTGATCTCAAAAGAAAAAATAACGAAAAAGAAAAAAAGCAAGGCCTAGTGTTTCCAAACACATGCATTCCCACTATAATTTTATATGACATGTTAAGACATACCACAGGCTCAAGAGAATTATTTACTGTTACTTTTAGGATGAATGCAATCTCAATTATTACCCCTGTATGTGTTTTAGCAACAACCAAATATGYGTAAGGCACATCAGTGGGACCGTTTATATTGTTTTAAGCTGAGTTTTTATCATCAGAATGCAAAGTTTCTTCCAGATCAGGGAAGTTACACAATGCTAGGCAGCTAAAGAAATACTGCAAATCCTGTTTCAATTGTCTTCAAAATTTGCGAGGTTCCTGAAACACAGAAAATGCACTGATCTTTGTGGGGGAATTAAAAGGTAATATTTATTTCTTTCTTCATCTTAATAATGTTTCTTTTTTCAATCTTGGAGTCAGATAGCAGCTTTTTGGCCAAGAGTAATGTCTGCTAAACTCAGAAATTAAATTAGGAATTCTTTTTAGCCCRTTCTAATTTTCAGTGCTCTGAAGTATTCATGTAGTCAGTCCCCCTGGAGTTCAGGCTTCCATATGCATTGAGATAACAGGAAAATTAACATGTTAGAGGGAAGGGGATAACAAGGGGATAACACTCCTGCAGCTTTCTATATTTTGATGTGAGTGAGACACAAACAAGGCTACCAGAAAGGTCAGTGCACTAAATGTTTTTYAGTGGAACTGATAGGAAGATACAYTCTGGTTGCTAATCAGSTTGAAACTCAGGTTTGATGACTTAAATTAGACTGRAAGATGCAGTTAGACTTTGTMATGGGAAATACATGGATACATCTCTGTACTAACAATCATTTAGTTCATGCTGTGCTTTATAACTGTTCGAGCACAGACACAAATCTGTGAGTTGTGGGCTCTTCAGCTCCTTCACAGCTGCCCAATCTCCTGGTCATACAGTAYCCTGACCCTGGGATGCTACTGAATCTCTGGGGTATTTTATGAAAAGTTGGAACTTTGCAAGCAAAGGGCCAGATGCTGCTGTTCCTTCATTTTTGAGCTTCAGTTATTCCATCTCTATAAAGACTATATCACAAGAGCTTGAATGACTTTTGATCAGACCCCTTAAGATGCTGAATTTTCAGGTAAGAAATAGTCTCATTTTACGATGTACTCTCAGTGAGAAGCATCACTAGGAATACTGAAAGCCTGCCACCACAATAATGTCATAATGTAAATATAATCCCTGTTATATTTGTGTTGTGCTTAATATTTCTGGATATGTGAACCTGGAAAATGTTACATCTCAGCTGTCAAACCTTTGAAGGACTGTCTCTTCCTATTGTCTAGAGGATGAAAGTTCTGGACAAAGAAAAGGTGCCATCTTACCAGGCAATGTGTCTCCAGAACTTTTTTCCTACCACTTATGAGTAATAGATGGCTTATTGAGCCAAGAGAACTGGTGCCAAAATCACCGTACTCAGGGAAGTTGGACAAGGACACTGAAGTTAAAACTTGCTATATGAGAAAGATTTCTCATAATAGTCATAATATTTTGTCATTTCTCCTTCCATAAGCCACAAGGAAGAAATAAATTTTACCATATAGATTAAGGAGAGGGATGAGGTTGTGTGGTTTTTTTCTTACTTTTTTCCCCTCGTAGAGCARTTCTACCATTTTACCACTCTGTGTTGCACTTACACTTCCACCCACGTGTGGTTTCAACCTGCAGCACTGCGCGTACGCAGCACAGAGCTGGGGAGGCCGGAACCCGCGGGGCACCAGAACCGCCCGCCCTCACCCACGGGGGTTCCCCGGGCGCGGCCCCGCCGCTCTGCGGGACAGCAACCCCGACCTCGGGCTGGGAGCCGCCCCCGGGGGCGCTTGGCAGAGAGAGGCCCCGGGGACAGCRCCTCCGGCCCGGCCGGGGCCGCCACACTCACCGCACACTCACCGCCCCGACACCGCCTCCGCCGCCCGCCGCCGCCGCTGCCGATGGGGCGGGGCCGGGGCCGCCCGTCCCGCCGCTCTGAGGGGCGGGGAGCGCCCATCCCTCCTGTTCCTCCAGTCCCGGGGCCCGGAGAGCGCCCGTCCCTCCCGTCCCGC
>NW_026623240.1:3049869-3059735 GCF_030028575.1 Malurus melanocephalus | reverse complement strand
AGGGGCGGAGAGCGCCCGTCCCTCCGATGCCGCCATCCCGAGGCCCGGAGAGCGCCCGTCCCTCCCGTCCCCCTGCTGTGAGGGGCGGAGAGCGCCCGTCCCTCCGATGCCGCCATCCCGAGGCCCGGGGAGCGCCCGTCCCTTCCTGCCCGCCACGCGGCTGAGGGGCTGCTGAGGGCGAGCGCTCTGCGCTCAGTGAGGGGCAGCGACGGGGCTGAGCCAAGGCTTAGAAATGTCTCCCCGATACCAAGCTGTTACAGGGGTTTTTGGTTTTTTTTGGTCAGAACTTGAATTACGATTTTTTTCTCATCTCTTCGTGCTCGACTACATCTTGGTATGGAGCTACACACGCACATGTACGTAGCATCTCCCAAGTATCACAAAACTTGGCGCTGTGTTGGGGTAAACTGGCCTAACTGGTTACCTTCTCTGAACTTTGGCCTTTCCGGAGGGAATAAARTGTCAAGATCGTAAACAATTATCTCATGCCTAATAACCACTTATCAGGAAAAGAGTGAGATTTTCCAGATTTCTTCAGGTACCCCATAAACTCACAGAATCTGTACTTTTAAGGTTCCCCTTCACAATCAAGAGAGACTTACTCAATTCGTAAAWGAAAAAGTTCACTTTAATCAGCCCCTCATCATCACTAAAAATGTCTTTGCAGCCTACTTTTCCCACTCTTATAAATCTTTACAAAACTGGTTTGCCTCAACATCAATATCATTGTACATATTGTTAACATCATTGAGACAATACRACACCAATTAATTTTGTATGCTAAGTCCCATTGTGATTCTGCAGAGCTGAAAGRACCCACAAAGCAGATTTTACAAGGCCCTGGCATGACATTGTGACAAATGCATTTCATGTTCAAAAATATTCAGTAATACAGATAATTATTTTTTAAAGAACTGTGCAAGCCAATAAGAAAACACTTTCTAAAGCAAGTCTTTTTTGTTTTTTTTAAATGCAGATACTAGAAAGAGCTCTGATGTGTCAGTAAGAATCACAAAGATAAGTATTACAGGCAGAATGCAGATATCAAATGGGATAGATACACTACTTGTATATATCATTACCATATGTATTATGTGTTATGTGTATAATCATGTTGTATATTCATAGAAAATTAAAGAGTAAGAGCTGATTGAAGAGAACCAATTTCATAGAGCAAACTATAGCAGTGTACTTGGATGTAGAAACACTCTGACAAAGCCAGAACAAAACAGCAAAATTAGGAAACAAGTCTCAGCAATGATTTTAGATCCTAAATAAGACACACACAAAAAAAAAAAATGAATACTCCTTTTTTTTGTTTTTGTCATGCTTCTTGAGAATTCTCGTGGTCTCAAAATGCAGTCGTTCGGCAGAGAGGACCTCTGCAAGCATGCACTGGAGGGCAGCAGATCCCAACCTCTGCCGTGCCATAAGGCACTTCAAAAAGCGCAAAGAAAGAAACTTCAGCCTACCGGTGGCCTTTTGTTCCATTGATGCACGTATTTTTCATGGGCTTGTGTACAAAGCAGATGTCATGGGGTAATCCATGCAGTCTGGTATTTCCAGGCTTCTGCACCACCCTTCTGCTCTAGGTTTGTGGTACAGACAGCTGAAGGGATGTTGGTAAGATACTCCTGATTTATCCTCAGATGATGAATCAAGCACTGAGTTCTCACCCTAAATGATTCTCGGTGTTTACCAGATCAGCACAGATAGCTAAGAATACAGGACGTTTTGAATCTTGTCTGCTCCCACTGGCACTGACATTTCCTCTCTTGCAAGACCGTGACTCCTGTTGGTGAAACAGAATCTTCTGAGCATGTGAGGTAATAGAATCCACTGCACTTTTACTTTACATGGCAAAGACAGTAGTGTCTGTTCTATTAGTTACAATTCTGTAGCATCTGGTGCAACAATTTTGGTCTAAATTCCAACTGAATTAATATGAAAAACATATAAGAATTCCAACTTTTGCAACAATCAGTCTGCTGTAGTCGTGGACGACTGTGAAAATTGTAGTTGCTACCTATGTGCAGTAGCAATTTTTCAAATTCTCCCCCCGCCCCCAAATGACAGATTTTTTGTTTTAGTGTAATTAGTTTTCATAAAATTAAATCAGTCCTGAAACCCAGGGCTCAGCTAAAGTAATAAATTTAGTTGTTGTGAGGTATTTGCTTTTTCAGATTTATCTTTATTTATAGAAGTAACATTTATTTCTGTGTTTAAAAATTTATTTTTTCAGCACACAGATTGAACTTTTCTGACCTTAAGTACCCCAAGTATCTCATACTGAATTTCAGTTTAGAAGAATCTAACTCATTTGGTAAGTGCAGAATGATGCTTCCTCAATTTTTGATAAAAGTCTACCATGGCAGTTTAACACATTCTCATTCATTAGAAGTAAGAATTAGTGCATTTTAAGGTTTATTTATTTTCATATAATCCTGCTCCTTTTTAATTTTTTTTTAAATAGGAATGGTGGTCAGGAGTTTCTACACATCAAAACAGATTAGTGAAGCAGTTCAATTGAAGAGAAGAAAAYTACTTGTCAGAATCTGGGTGCCCAAGCACACTACTGACAGTCTGTAGAAAATCAGCTGACTTCAGCTCTCTTTTGTCCATCAGAATTTTCTACCCTAGCTGCAGTAGATGACTCCAATAAAGCTGTATCTTGTTCAAATTAAAGTGGAGTTGAAAAACATAAAATTTGAATCAGCTTTCCCTTGGCACATAGCCAATACTTTCCAAAGTGGTATTACACAAGTCATAAAAATATAACCTTATATGTGACAGTTCCAAAAGGCAGGCATGTGTTCTAATTTCCTTTTAATGTGAATTTAAGGCCCTAAAGATTTTTTTTTGTCAGCAAGAAAAGACATTTAATTACTGATGGCTCATACAAGTCTTTGTCACACTCTTGTTTACTAACAAGAAATGGACAAAAGCCTATTTTTCTGGTCACAAAATCAATTGGACAGATGAGAGAATCCCTTTGCTCACAATTCCTCTTTTTAGTATCTTCCTCTATTTCTTTACTCCCTCAGAACTGCACAGTTATGCTTTTCAAGTCCTGCTTGTAAAGCAAAAGCACAGAGACATGCTGGTGTGTGCAGCAGTTTCGTGTCCTGCACTCATGTCTGTGCAATAGGTTAGGCAGGACACACACACACCTCTCAGCCATGGATAATTTGGAATCTCTCAGGTGGAAGGGACCATCCTTACCCCCAGCCCACAGCCACGTTGCCATTTCACAGTCTGACATGTTGTGGCTGTAAGCCCTGCTCAAGAAACAGTCRGAATCTTGTCTTTTGCAAATACTTATTGAAGAGGTGTTCTGGGGAATCAGTGTGCCATCTTAAATAGAATGTATGATAATRCAGGTGAAGAAGTACACCCAGAGATCTCACAAACCTAACTTTATYCCTAAAGGCTGAGTCCTGCCAGCATCTGGATCAGGGAAAAGGATGTGACTATCTGCTCCCACACTGTGTGACTAACACTGGATTGCATAAGAGAAGTCTAGGAAGCTGGAAATACTTTGGTGAGAATGTCCTATGTTACTCAGAGCATGGAGTCAAACAAATGCATAGGACTTTTCAGTCATTTGGGGTGAGCTGTATGACTCGTGTCTGACTACATTGTTTGGTGATTAAACTTTCCAAATCTGTGCCAAGGAACTCCCCATAACAGGTTGTGTTGTAAGCATTTATTTTGATTCTCATTCAAAAATAATGAGATTTTCTTTTCTTTCCTGGTAGGCTGCACTGTTACAATTTGCTTATCAGATAGTAATTGCTGTATATGCTTGGCACTATTTTAAAAAAGGCATCATGGCTAATTAATGTGATCCTGGAATTCAGATTATACTTGCTTTATTGACTCTAAAGATCTAATCTTAGAAAGTGCTGAGAGGACTCCAATTTTAAATGACCTCATACATTTTAAATGAAAGGATGAGGAAAAAAAAAAAAACCTGAATGCAACTTCAGAGTGAAGCAARTGTTGGAAAGCTCTAGCATTTCTTAGCAGAATCCATAAACAAATTRAGATCAATTAATTTGGATATTTTTTGTACTGCCAATGCTGATCTTAATTTGTGTCTATATATCTTTGAYTTCTTTATAAAATGAAATATTTTTATGTTGTGAGGGTTGGTAGACAAAATTAGCTTCTTTCTCCCTGTAGAATCATGCCATTAATAATGAAAGAGGGTATAACAACAGAAGTATTTTCTGACAGATTCCGGAGGTAYCTTCTTCGTATTTGAATTGAAGTAAAGATACTTTGGTACAACAGAYCTCCTTGTCTTTTTAATTTCCTTTATTCCACCTGCTGGTGGAAGATTAACTGGGGACTATAATCAGCAAAAGAAAATTTGAAGGGAGTGACCCTCTTGGACTGTCCCAGTTGAAATCAGGGCTGCATGAGTAAGGCTTAACAAGTAAAGCAGCACTGATGACATAAAACAACAGAGTAAGGAGTGCTTTACTAGAGGACTTCTGATTTCTCACGAGCATAAAGTTGTCCCCAAACAAGTGCTGAGTTCAAGAAATTGAAGACTTTGAAAGAGTGCTAGTAAACAGAAGCTGGCATTAATGAAATATTTACTAGATGTAAAATTCTTTCACCCCTATGCAAGGTGAGTGAAATGTAAAAAAAAAAAAAAAAGATGGTGTAAGTGAAAGAAAGGCCTAGGACAGTTGAGAACCTGCATAAGAATACACTAAAATGTATTTCCTGTGTTTTCTGCAGAAAATTGTGTGATGTAGTGTTTCAAGTGCTGGATTCTTAATTGCTTTTTTTATTACTTGTACTTGAAACACTAGAATTGTGGAGTCGAGGCATTTGTGAACAATAGAAGCGAATGGTACTTAAATCCCAAAACACTCATTTTTTTTTAATTAGTATTTGTTAGTAGCTTTCTAGCAGACACACAGTAATTATTAGTAATGCAATATTAAGTGTCAAATGTGAGCTGATAATGCCTGTAGGGCTACTAGAGCCATCAAATATTTATTTTGTGTTGAAAGGTCTTGGAAGACAAATACTCATCTTGTGCTGCCTACGTGGAGTCCACCTTAGAAATTCCTTGGAATGTCTYAGACAGACACTTTACAATTCATCAGCAACATGCAAGAATCACCAGGAAGCAAGAATGCAATACTATCAACATGACACAGAGAATCCTATTCTTCAGCATTAAAAAACAAGGCAATAACTGGAAAACATCCTGGTYAGAAAAGCATTGCTTATGCCACCTTATGCTGTTGGGTGTGGGTTTTTGTTTTCTTTCCCTACTGTTGTTRCTCAGGATACCTCCTTAATCCTGACATTCTGGTTTCTTTATTCAAGCCTTTTATTTCCTCTCCAAACTCTTTGAAATCATATTTTTTTTCATGCAAAATTCTTCTCATATGGTATTTTCCARCGAGACCTTCTGTGTGCTTAGCACAGGCTTTGTTTCAAACACAGATCAAGAACCACCTAGCTGTTTCCTGTTTTCTTATGGCACCTTATAGCTGTTAACCTCAGTATGGCTTTCAGCACTCGTATCTGTTCTACCTTTCAACATTGAATACCACCTTGATCCAATCTTTTGACAGTTCTGTGGAACAGAAAAAGTCACTATCTCTCCGTCTGCCTTTTCAAAGTAAATTTTGCTGATGGGCAATATTGTTTTAGAATTTTATCTGTATTTTCAATGCTCCCTCTTCTGTCTTCAGCTTATTCATCTTCTTCCTGTGTTTTGAAGTCCACCAAAAGCTTTCATTCAGCAGAGTGTGTGAACAGAATCTTTGTTCAGAAAAATGCTTAATTATGTTTTTCAGTGGTGTTCTTACAAACGAGTTAGGAGCACATGTAGTATTGCACTGGGACCAGTTCCTGTCCTTGTGAAGGGAAAGAATGAAATACAATCTTACTCATATATTTCTGCAATCTTTACTCTCCTTCCTCCCAACACTCACCCTCAGCTGAGGACAATATTTCAACCACTGTATGATTTGAAGGCAAGACAGCTGTATCTGAATATAGTAGTTTACATCCACCCCCCTGTAAATGTCATACTATGGCTATTGCTAGCAGTTTGGAACAAATAGCCAGATAGGAAGCATAACACTCAATTAAAATTCACTGAAGCACCATCTTAGTTTTCATTGGAGTCACAAGAAGTGCAGGCAATTCTTTAAAAAAAAAACAAACTGGTTTTTTTTTTTTTTTTTTTTTTTTTTTTTTTTTTTTTTTTTTTTTTTTTTTTGTGGGTCCCTGTATATTTACCCTCTATAAAGAAATGCCTGGTGTTTTAAAATATTGTTCTAATGTCATCTGGCATAAAATTCAGGGGTTTGTAGTGAGTATGAAATGCCAGACCCTGAGAYCCCCAATTTTCACATTWTCTACAGCTTTGAGATACTCCTGTSTTGAGCAGAAAGTAAATGGATATTTCTGTCCAGTTCATACGGGATTAAATTTTTATGGTTATTCTATTCATCCGATGAATTAGTAAGAGTTTTGCTTGTTTCGTACTGTGCCGCGCAGTCTGGGAGGAACAGGGGTCTTGTTGGAGCGAGAGGCCGAGAATGTGTACGAGTCCCTCCAGGCAGGAGGAGCTGCGACTGCCCACAGATCCGGCAGAGGGAACTGTTGTTCTAAAATACCTGCCCCTACAGGGAGAGCCTTTGTTKGTCACTGCGAGCCACGTAATTGCAYCAGGAAATCAATGATCTRGAKTGTATGGAACATGTGATTTATAAATTCTCATCAGAATACAAAGAAGCTTTAACAAATGCCAGAAAGAGCAAGTKAGATCATAATCAGGATGGGCCAGGGATTGAATTTAAATTATATGGATARTTATGAAGCTGACATRTTTTTTATTCTCTTTAGGAGAATAMATGGTAGTAYGGAATTCTAGGGGTTGAAGAATTGTGATCTTTTTGTTCATGTTTCACCTAACTATGAAGCTGTAGCCTTCCATATCAAAAGACAGGATCTTGAGAATCAGGTCGTCAGAAATGCACTCGGTAATCACAAGGCAAGTTGTCATAGGGTGCCTTATTTACAGAACTGGCTCAGCTTCAGATACTGCTGCCAGCATGGTTGCAGAGCAAGATGCTGCTTCTCCTGCAAMTCCAAGCACTGCTGGAGGATTAAAAGACAMGTGTATTATCATCTCTCTAATATTAAAAAGAATTTTTAATAGAAAATATTTTAAAGTGAAATATGGACTGTACTACCCTTTTAAATATACAGCACTTTGCGATGTAGCTTTCCCTTTCTTACTACATGAGATTTCCCAAAATTGTACAAGTGAAGGGGTTGAAGCAGATACTCTGGGTACTCACAAGTCCCACTGAGCATAACATTTSAAATCATTATTTTTATATGTATATTCAAAGTTGTGTTTGCGATGTCTAAATATCAAGTTAAAAGATATTGAKGGTGGCATGATATGTGAAAGGAAGCTCAACTTTTACAGTATTGTCAAACTCTTGTTTTTCAGTATCTTCTAAATGGCTGTCACAAATAAATAGAAAGGGTGTTGGAGCTCAAGGAACATTTTCCAGATAATGTTGTTTGAAGACTACTGGAAGAAATTAATTCTGAAGTAATTGTCACTAAGATAACCTTAAAGATGATCCACTAGGTGCACAGTCAGGAGCTGCACTGCTGAAACAGCATTGGTTTTAAGTAAGAGGTTAGCAAAATACTTCCTTTGCTCAGATACCATTGCTCAGAGATTGGTGGGGTGTGACTGAAGCCCTCCCCTTGTGCTGCCCCAGGAGCTACTCAGTATCGAAGAACTAAGCCTAGATAATTGGGTTGGATCTTCTACTCAAGCAATTACAAACCTTATGAACGTTAACTTCCATGTTCTGACGTAATTCAATCCTTTGATTTATAGCACAAATAGTTCTTTGTTTTATAATTTAGTCAAACATTAATTTGTCTTCATGGCATATTGCTGACAAAAAGAAAATGTGTCAGATCCTGGAGACAGACTTTTTATTTTTGCATTAGTAGAAAGCAAGATCATAAAAGGAGATGTACTTTTATTTATTTTGCTCACAGATGGGGGAAATAGTCCCAGTAAAATGGATTAAATAATTCCTCCGGGAAAYCCTAATAGAGTGGAAAATTTATCTCAATGATACAGACAAGTAAGGAGGCGGCAGGTCATGGGACAAAAGGGAATTGGTGTCCTGGGACAAGGCTGGCCTGTTCTCTGCTGTTTACCAAACCTCACCAATGACTCTTGGAGCTGTAATTGCAGACAATGCCACGATGTTGACATCCTTGTGGTGACAATAATGGCTTCTCTGAGGTTAGATTGCTATCAACGTAGTACATCACCCTCAGTAGAAACTATCCGCCTAAACCAAATACATTCTCTGTTAGTCTACCACCGTGACTGCAAACTAGAAAAGCTAACGGTCTGGTTTTTTTTTCTTTTTTTTTTTAGTTTAAAAGTGAGTTTCCCTTTTGTTTTCATTAATTTCACTTTTGGCTCCAGTACAGTGCTTGTGTTTCCACAAAGGTATTATATTTTAATGTCTCTTTTAAATTGAAACTGATACTAGTAGCTAAATGTGTACTGAATACAATTTGAAAATTGTTAACTTTTGCAAAGTTTAGTGTCTGTGCTGCTTAAAAATGAAGGCGGTTTTGTACAGATGTGAAGAAAAGGGCTTTTGTGTTTTATGGAGGAAAAACAATATTTTGAAAATAGTCCCCTTTTCCACGAAATTGATAACTGGACAAAGAATAAACATTGACATARCAGGGCAAGTGTAAGGAGTGTAATTGTACTGTAAACAGAGTTTAGACTAGGTCCTTGTAATGGATTTACAAATAATGAAAATATGTCAGGACAATTACTTGAATAGATTGAGCTGTTTGCACGACTAAGAGGAGGGAGACAGAGCCCAATTGTCCCAGTTCTCTRCAGAAATCTAGGTGGGAATCAACATTTTCCTTCAGGCTTTCATGCCTTTACCCAGCAGAACTGGCCTCTTCAGACATCTGGAAGAGAGAGCCACAATGTCCACTGAAGAAAGAGGAGGTAAAGTCGGAAAGTCAAATGAATCTATGATCCAGTTTTTTATACATTGCGTTTATTTGTGAACTTTATCATATCGCTTCAGGTTTTCAGTGGAACTGAAGAGCCATGGATGAGTTCTGGCGTCCAAACTTTTGACTGTTCTTGTCGGAAAGGGTGTTGGGTGTCCCCGGCCCGGAACGGGACCCCCGTTGCTGCAGGACACTCGCAGCGGCGGTGCCGGGGCCGGGGCGCAGMGGGGCGGGAGCTCATCCCCAATGTACCCGCGCGGTACCGCTCCCCAGCATCCCCAGCATCCCCAGCCCCGCTCCTTCCGCTCGCCCCCAGCGGAGTGGGGACCACACCGGGACCCGCACCTCGACCCAGCCGAAGCCTCCGGTGGGGTTAAATTGCCTTTCGCAAGTGTCCCTATTTTTGTTCTCTAACGGCCGGCGATAATGGCTTTCTCACTTCCTCCACCTCCAACGGCTCGGGTTATTTAAGCGCCGGCACAGAGCGGGGGTGGCTGCTGYGTGCGGGCCGGCAGTGCCGCGGCGCCGCACCGAGGGTCCCTGAGGCGGACGGGCACGGCCGCGGTGCCGGGAGCTACCCGCGCTACCGGGAGGGGCGRTCAGGCGGCTCCGCAGGTGAGCGGCGGGGCCGGGTCGGGGCCGGGCGCGGCGCTTTTGTCCGCCGCAGCTCCCCCGCCCCCGGCCCGTCAGCGGCGCCGCCGGCCGCGCCCCATTGGCTGCGCGGGCGGTAACGTGACACCGGCGGCGGGCGGGGCCCGACCCAGACGCGCCGGTTGGAGCCGGTGCTTCGCGCTGCG
>NW_026623240.1:3013950-3049489 GCF_030028575.1 Malurus melanocephalus | reverse complement strand
TGCCGCGGGCCTGCGGGGCGATGAGGGACCGCGCGCGGGGCGCCCAGCGGGTCTGTGGCCGCCCCGGGCCCGCGGGCGGGGCTCGGCCAAAACCGCTCTGTGGTTTGCGTAACCGATATTCGCGCGTGTCCTCGAGTGACCCGGGCGCTACAGGTCGCCTGGGGCCGCTTTCCACCGCCCCGGGCTCTCCCGGCCGGGCGGTAGCTGCCGCCTTTCGGCCCCGAGCTTGGGGGGCGGCACCTGCCCTCGAGCAAGTGACAGTCGGGGGCCGTGTCCCTGCCTCTCCGGAAGGGAGAGAAGAGTTAAACTCAGTGTTGAGGCCTGACAGTTCTGCGTGTCGAACAAAAATCGTCCTATGTGTTATCGTCTTCCTTTCCCCTGTCCGGCCAATGTGTTTCTCGTCCCAGCAAGTCAGTGATCTTGTAGCAGCCCCTTGCGTGGCAGCCTCGCTTCGGCCCTGGCTGAGTTGTGCGAGTGGTGTCAGGCTGACTTTGTACCCATCTGCTYAGTGGTGAAACTGAAGCAGCTTCCTGGCTTTGAGTCAGAATTTGATCGTAGTGAATGCTGAAGTTGACCAGTTCTGTCGAATTGATTAAACTAGATTTCCCTAAAGCTTAATTTTATATTAAGAATGTAATTAATTATGCTGATGAGGTAAACTGTGAGATTATCCTAGAATAAGCTACAAGCTATGTGGTCACCTACAGTTTCAATTATTTAAGCTATATGTTCTGCTGACTGTCAGCTTTGTCTGCTTRCTGAAAGGATAAAGTAAGTCCTCAATTATTTGATGTGTCTTCGAATTTTTCCTTACGTACCCTCCYAGCAGGAAGGACAACAAACAGATCAGGCCTTATTGATCTGTCTTGTTTACTTGAACTTTCAAGAGAGTGGTGAAGGCAAAGCCMATGAGGTGTAAGTAGTGAAATCTTACCATACTTGTAGAATTTCTTAATGTCTGTCTATACAGTATACGTTTTCTTTACTCTGTGTAGCTCAGCTGACTGTGTGGGCAATAGAAGAGTTATCCTAGGTAACTTTTCTTCAGTATCTGTGCCCTGAGCAGAGCAAAGGACRTGAAATTAAATGGGAGTGATTGTTTTTGTTGTTGTTAGTATATGATGCAGGGTTGTTTTTTTTTAAAGATTTTCCTGAGTGTTTAAAGCATTATGTTGTAGCCAATTACAAAATGTTTATTGGAGTTTTACATTCTGCTGAATTTTGTAGTCACGTAATGTAATTAACTTTTAACTTCAGTAGGATTCATGTAACTTACAGAAAATTTGCAATATTAACTTGCTTGTTCCATTACACTTTTGAGAGAAGGGAGTTGCTGGTCTCACTTGTACTTCTTTCCTTTTTTCGGGAAAACAGCATTTTTATGCAGAGAAAAGAAAATTACCTTGCTTATTGCAAGTTACCAATACAGCTGTTGTTTGAAGTTAATGAAAGCATGCTGAATAATTTTGTGAGGGACCAACAGTGCTAAAGAAACACCCATCAGTATTTTTGCATTGTAAAATGAACCTTGTAGAGCAGTATGTCATTGTCAAATAAGTATTTTTCTAAGGGTTTTTTGAAGGAAGGTGGAGGGGAAAATCTTGTCTTGCGTTAGCTGCTGCTGTGCCTGCTCTGCCTGATGAGCTACAGGTAGCAGGAGAGACTGGCATTAATACTACTTCAGCTTACAATACCTACTGCTAAAGCCATAAAGCTTTACTCAGCGAGGATTAGCAATGGGTGTTTCATGTGACTAAGGGGATAAGGTGTGGTTTGTATGGGTCTCTGTGCTGCCTATCTATACATTTCACACTGCTGTCTGTATTCTAAGTGCTAACCTGTGGGCTGTATCTATCCTCAGGCATCCTTATAACAGCTGTTCAGCTGTTGTCTTGCAAATAGTGTTATTCTGCCAGTTGCTCTTGCAGTTACTCTTTTTTAAAGATAAGTTAGCAGTCTGTGCTGTGTTTATGAAGGTATTTGGTTCAGATATCATGGGATGCTCTGTAGAGGGGCGATGAATGTAAAGTGGAATTAATGTTCTAATACTTACATATGCTGTCCTCTTAATGTTTAGGTGGTATAGGTTATATAATTCCARTTAGAGTTTTACCAGACTTGGTGAGTGGGCTTCATTTTATTCTACTTATGCTTGGGTTTGGGAATTATTTTCCCCAAGAGTTGTTACTGTGCTACAAATGAGTTCTGGATTTAATTTTTAACTAGTTGAAATCAAATTGTAATTCAGTATTGAACTGAAGTATCATAATACTTATGAATATTTTCCCCAGCTATTTGATTTAAATTTACTGATGTGAAAAGGCTGTGGTTTGTAGTGGTGTAGTAYCTTGGAAGGAATGCAGATGCAGCTCTCAGTAAAGCTGTTATAAATGCAGTTTGAGRTATATTGCTGACATACCCTCTTCTGATATACAACCGAGAGGATTCTAGGGTCTCTCAACAATCAGAAGTGAATAGCTGAGAACTCGTAATGGACTGTTTTCAATTTAATTCTCATTGGTGCTGTTCTGTTTCAAAATAATGTATTTGCACACACTGAAATAAATTATGTGACAGCATTTCCATCATAAGGGCTCACCTTCTAAGTGTGTTTGGATGCTGTAAACTGGAATGCAATTTCTTATGCTGAAATTGAGAATTTAGTTGACTGTGAGAAACTGAAAGGATTTAAAATGCTGATAAAGGATCCATTGATACCAATAAGAATATGGTAGTAACACAATCTGGTTGCTACTAATTGTTAGTAGACTTTAGACATTGTTACACACACTGTTTCTTTGTGAGATAATAGTTTGAACTGTGATTTTAGTTAGCAAAGTTTCAGTTCTGTGGCACAACAACTACAAAACTGTGGTCATGTAGTTTACTCGGGCTTAATTTAAGTGACATTGATTTTCAGAGCTCTTACTTCAAACCCCMAAAAATGTAACCCCTTATTTCCCAGACATTATTGCTGTGATTTTCTGGAAAAAAAATATCAGTATTCTGTGAATAGTTCAGGTTGTGAAATAYTTATTTAGCTATATTCTGGTAGCTAAATAAATCATCTGTATCCAAATAGAAGGATTTACTGAGCTGAAATTTAATAATTTCACATTGTGATTTTAATGCTAAAGTATTTGTCCTTTGAAYTGATCTTTCCATCTGAATGAAAGCAAAATCTTGGTGTGCATTTGTTGTGCAACCCAAAATATTTGAAGAAGGGAGGGTATYTGAAAATTTTTAACTAAAACCTGTCTGTTTCTAGGCTGTGTTTAAATTATTTACAAGATAAACTCTAATTTCCAACCCATGCCAATGCAAGTGTGAATGTGATTATTACTTTTCCAGTGCCTTTGCGGTAGAGAAAAACTGTTTTCTAAGTAAACAAGTTTTATTAAACATTRACAATGTTTAAATACTAACTTTGCAGTGACACTGACTACAAAGTCAGGAAAGCACCAAATTATTACTTGCTTGAAGTGAGATGGGATATGTCAATATCCAAGTGCTTTACTGAACYGGAGTTAAAAGCAGTGTCTGCTTTGTTTCAAACTATTACTCAGTTTCTTACAAATAGAGGGCTAGAGGTTTTTTACTTTAAAGTTCTTAATTGATTTAGCTGATAATAAAACCTTGACTCCTGTTTTTGAAGTTCTTAAACTTGGCTTCATACCAAAGTGTGTTTCTGATAATGCTGCTATCTGAAAAACCTTACCAGCTGTTGGGTCTCTTCAGACAGCCTACTCAAAAAAGGAAGTTTTGTGCAGTAGATTTGCACAGCACACTTGGGTTTGATGGAAGCACAACGCGTGAACATGGGACCTAAACYAACTTTGTGTTTATTCAGGAAACAAAGCAGGATTACTGTGGATTTRCTGTAGAATTCAAGTCTGATCACTTGCTTGTGGTTCCGAATCTTAGCATTGTCCCAGGAGAAACATCTCCTAGGAGCACAACACGGCTTTCAGCTCTCCTGATCCCATGCAAATGAGCAGCTCTGAGCTGTAGAGCTGGGTTTAGGCATGTAATTTGTACACACACTATCACTCAGTATATGCAATGTGAAATTTGTCTTTCAGTCTGTTGACTTTATTAAAAGAAAAGATTACGTAGCTGGTTGCTTTGTCCAATTAGTAAATAAATAATGCAGAATGATATGAATAGGAAGRTACTTAAGAGGCTGAGGTGGTTTCAGCTTGTCAGGCTGGGTTTCAAGACTGTCTTTTCTGTTAAACAAGATGAAAACCTGCTGCTTCTGAGAGGACATATGAACSAYTACTGAAAATCTGAATCAGCTTTCTGATGTCAGAACTAATGGAGTGAAATCAGATGTGTTTCTGTATTGCTGCCCTGATAATTATATTTTCCTAGATGCAATTAAGTTCTTGTCTGTGGAAGTAATATTATTCCCTTATCAAAAGTTCTCCATTATTCTGATACAGCATTAGGAAAACTTCAAACCAAAACACTGTTTTTTTTACCATTTGTACATCTTGTAGCTGTATTGGTACATGGTAATAATTATCTTACTGAGACAGAATACATTTGGTATATATGTTTTGTGGTCTCAGTTGCTGTTTCCATTCTCAACATCTGCTATCCTAAGAGAATGCTGCTTGTATTAGCAGTCTATAAATGCTGAAAAAACATCAGCATCTTTTTTTATTTTTTTTTTTTTTTTGCCAAATGTTGAAATTTTAAGAAATTGTACTAGTAACTGTTCATGTTTTGGAAACATAAGAATGATTCTAGGTAGAATGAGGACTGCAAATACAAATTAATGTTTCTGAGATCAGGCAAAMGTGATAACTGTCTGTCTTCTATTAGGAAAAGGAATAGGGTGTGTGCTTCTAGCTCTCAGAACCTAGCAGAAGATTATTGCAATCCAGAACAGCTTGTCTGATTACCTAGTAAGAAATTACTACTGTATAATATTCCTCATTTAAATAATTTTTAGAGAATAGAGGAAAGATTACCATGATTTTACTGTTGCAAAGTTTCATTTAGAAAGAAATACTTGCACAGAGCGATTCAGCCATCAGAAGTAAATTGTTAACTAGGTTAGGTATGARTATTGTRTTGGAAAGCAATGTTTGARCTAGGAAATTCATGTAGAATGGAGRTTCTGAATAACTAAAACCAYGGGATTTCAGTATTCTGYTCTCTGCAAAAATTAACAGGACTTCCTGTGGTATGAAGAATGTTARCACCTTCCATCTCTGTTTAAATGCAGTGTGGTGGAGTTCCTCATTCCTTTATTTAGAAGTAGCAAATCATACGAACATGCTTTAGTTAATACCTGAGTACATATAGTGTTACATTACCATGTAATAAATTATGTTTATAACCTGGTTACAGCAGCATGATATCTTGTGGATGACAAAATTGACCCAAATGCTTACCTGACTTCTTAATTAGGATTTATAATCAGTGTACTTTATTCTGCTGTGACATCAGTGCTCTTGATGGTGCTTAAGAAATTAACTGAGAGCTGGTTCAGYTTTGTGGACATATTCCAAAGCTCCTCCTTCTGAGAATATTTTCTTATTTCAGACATGATTCCAATGAGGTTACAGAAGCTGAATTGGCTATTTCAAATGTCTTTGGCTATTTACGATTTTATTGAGAAAGACACTGAAGATGGAAAGGGGTGTATGAGAAATTCCTTGTCTTTTCCTAAGGAAAGAGGGTCTCTTGTTAAATAATTCTGGCCTATGCTGCTGGCTCCTTTGTACTGTTACTGCTCTTGAACACTGAAGATAAACTATACTGTAATTAAAGAATGTGCTTGTAGAAAAATCTTGTAGCATTTAAGTTGTGAATATTCCCTAGTATTCTGTCTCCTTTGCTTTCTGATATCCTGAGCATGGAAGCACAATGAATTGACATCATATGGAAACTAAAGGGATAAAAATTAATTTTCTATTGTAATACTTATCTTAGTATTCAAAATAAAGTAGATACCATTGATGCTTATTTAGAATGCTGGAGGCATACTGCTGATACCATTGTCTTATGGTTATGTAGTCATATTTCCCAGCATGAGAAAGGCCCAAAAACATGGTTACAAGTATAAAAAGGTATAATAAGCAAGCTTGAAAATATTATTTCATGCAGTTGGAGGTGTCTGACTCTGTGTTAGCGAYGTAATTACTGAAATGAAAGACTTGGTGTACTGCTGTGTAAGATTGTTTGTGGGAGTGCTACAAAAGGGGCAGTGTGCCACAGATAAAAGATCTAGGCTGGGACTGTGAAATTGGTTTTGGTGTCATCTTGCTCGTTTAGGAAAGAATAGGTAAGAGACCAAAGAGACTCATCTTATTTAATGTTCCAAACTTGMTCCAAGATGTCTTTGGGACTTGGAAGTAAGGAGCGTAGTATCTTTAGAACTGAGTTACTGACTTTAAAACCCAATTGGGAGATGGGTGAATAACAAAGGAGGCCTGTTCTTCTAGGTATCATTTAAGAGTGTAATCTGCTCCTCTAGTATCTTCCTTGACACATTTGGGCTGCAATGTTTGACAGCATGGCATGCCTGCAGTCATCTGGAGAGAGMTTTCTCCTCCTCTGGTTTGAATGAGCATTAGCTGAGCACTGATGGACTGTGTGCTTCTGTCCTAAGAAGGCAGATACATTTCCATTGCAATTCTTTCCCCCCTCTCTATTTCCAGTATATTTTCCTTCTTCTTTCTCTTATTCTAGAAAGCCTCTTCCTTTAGTCTGCTTTCTTAAGTCACCATTCCTTGAACAGAGAAAAGGCTCAATACTTAGATAACAATGATATTTAATGAGAATCTAATATGACTCAAGGAARACAGTGGTCTTTTTTGGAGTGCTGCAGGCATAGGATGGAAATGCGTAATGTAACGTATCTAATCCTGCACAGTCGGATTTCAAGAGTAAGTCTTGTGCGTGCAAAGCAAATTGAATTGGAGTAAAGCATATTTTCAATTTATAATAGACTGCAACTTCATAAAGACTTTAGACTTTATAAAGTGTTTTTCTTGCATTAAGTGTGCCAGAGAGAGAAAAAAAGGTGAAACTGCCTTTCAGTTGTTTTTTCCCAGCTRAGGCTTTTTGTATTGAACCTGGGAATATTCAAGCTTTTATACTTGCCATGTTCTACTCTTGTTTTTCTCAGCTTGATGAAGGTATGGTAGTGGTAGAGTGAGGTAGTAGTTGCTTGATTTTAAGATATTTAATCAACTTTTGTGCTGTGCAGTTAACTCTGAAGCAGTAACAGAGAAKAGTAAGCCTTATACCGTAAAATTGTTACCGTAGCCTAACTTACTAAAATTCAAACTATGTTTACAATTTTTTCCCCCCAGAAATTACTTGGCTGTGTAGACTCGTGTAAGCCTTCCCCAGAGAGCAAGGACTGATTCTTCAACTGCATAAAACTTTGCTGTTACTGTTCTACACCTTATGTCCAGCTGTCTTGAGAGCAGTTTAAGAAAGGCAAGGGCCTCTAGTCAGTCCATGTGCCGATATTTGAGATTGTCTCTAGTTGTAAATTCTGAGCATTTAGAAGTACTTTAGGTCTTTGGTTATTTGAGAGGTTGATAGGGCAAACTTRTAGTAGTGTTAGTGCAGTCTTGAAGATCCAGTGCTTGAGGAACATGTTAGTTATTGTAGAGTGTAGAATGTCTTTGGGTTTGTTTTAAATACAAAAGGATAATCACTGATACGTGTTTAATTGTCACCTGTGATCTTCAGAAGGAACTGGAAAGAAGCTTTCTCTAATCTTGTTTGTGTTGTTTTGCTTTTAATGGAATRCAGTCCCTATCAGAATACAATATAATCCGTATCAGAAAGGTCCTGCTGCTGAATCTGTGTGTGCACACAGGTGACCAAAGTATAGATTCTGAAAGACCATACATCACTCTTTAAAAAGGGAGAGTCAGTCATGTAAGTGCTTCTTCTAGGAAGTATGCCAGTATCATTCTTTTTGGAGTCACTTGCACCAAATGTCTTGCRGTAACTGGCTGTTTGTTTACAGAATGCTTGAGAAAGGAAGCCATAACATGCCAGTAGAAGACGTTTTTGCCAGGAAAGATCTGTTTTGGGTGATGASTGTGTATATGGATAAAGTTGGTTTATTTTGTTTTTCCTCTGGGAATTTCCTTGAGGTTTTATTTGCAATTGGAGGTTCAGGCTGTGCATGTGAAACCATAAGCCAGTACTCGGAATCTCATAGGGGAACCTCAAAACTGCCTATGAAGCAAAACTGATCATGTGCTTATTTGTTATTGAACTTAATTTTCCATCCAAAGCTTGAGATGATAAAGTGATATATTTAAACTAGCTAGAAGCTAAGYTGGTACTGCAGTTCAGGAATGACTTTTGATAGAAAATTGATGAAACAGACACATTATTTAGCATGTCATCATCTCCTTATCTAAGTTGAGCAGCARCTGCAAGAGTCTGAAGAGCTGGCTGAAAACTTGGTGTCTGTGTTTCTTTGACAAGGAGGGGAAGAAAGGAAGACAGAGGGGCCATGGGAATAMCTGTCAAGGTATGCTTTAGTTGTATAAATCTATTTTGATGAAATTAGAGTTTCCAAAACATCAGCTGAGTACCCTTTAGGGAGGACAAGCAAGGCAGTTGCTTCGCTGCAAAGCCATCCCTGACTAAAAGTGTCTAAAATTAYGTAAGCAATGACCAAATGACAGTGTAATGCAAAGTTAAGTAGCCTTTTGGCAGCTGGGAGTGGTGGGGGGTGTCTGATGCTTATAGATAGTATTTTTCAAAATGAGAGCCTTTTATTCTCATTCTGGATATGTTTYTGTTGATCAGATTTAAAAAGTCTTGAAGTAACTAAAAATTGCCTAGATGTAAGTGATCTTTATTACTTTATTTTTGTGGCCTGTGTGTCTGTATTGGTCTGGAGTAACTCTCCTGAAGTCATCATTTTGCCTAGGGCTAAACTTCRTTCTCTCTTCTTCTAAGAAAGATTGCCAATTGAGTTAGGCTACTTTGAAAGGCTTTTATGTCTTTGATATGGGTTAAAAGCTGCTGGAGATGAGGTTTATCAAATCCATTACAGTTCAGCATTATTCCATTTGATTAGTCACTCTTGGCATACAGATAGGCTTTGAAAGAAAAATGTCTTCAGCAAAATGATCATCAATAATTCACATGTTTACATTACAATTGTATATACTATGTACTCCTCCGATAGGAAGATTTATTTCATATACATAGAATTCTAATGGATACACATGCTTCATTGGAAGGCTTCAAAAGGTAGCCATTCACTAGATCAGATTTCAAATTATTAAATTCTTAATATTGTGATGTTTGCTTTCTGCTAGAAAGTGTTGTAAAACTAAAGCAAGAATGTAGTCTTTTTTCTGAAATCTGTGGTGGGGACTAACAACTTTCCATTGCAAGGCAGAGATGGCAAAGCATTTTATAGAAACAGATCTCAAAAAATTACATGGGTCAGTCTCACCGAGAGTTCTCAATCTGTACAAAAACAAACCACTTTTTTTTTTTTTAGCGTTGTGTCATTGGTTGAAAAAAGTGTATTAAGTTATGCATACTTTGAAATATACCAATGTGCTTTTCACAGAATTGGCATAAGTTTCATTTTCTGTTTTCCTTTTTGTAAATTCTAGGGAAAGTACTTTATAATAAAGTGTTAACTGTTTCATTGTACTCTGATTTTGTCCTTTGTCCTGAGCAGGTATGCCTTAYTCCCCAAGAATACTCTCATAAGCATTTAGTTAGATGAAACATCTTAAAACATTAGTATCTCCCCAGATCCCTGATGAGGTTTACGTGTTTGTCAGGAAACGAATTGCTTCCATCCTTATGCTCATTAGACCTTTCACACTATTTTAGACTCTCAGCCACTGTAGTGATAGTTTTGATTTTTCAAGTATTTTTTCTTTATTAAAAATTTGCTGTTTTTACCTTTAGATCTGACTTTGTTGCCTCATTCAATATATTCATGTCTTAGTGTGTTCTTTACAACTTTATCAGTGGTCCCAAGTATTTCCTTTTCATGCAAAGTTCAAGTGAGAAGAATTGACAGATTTTAATTTGAGGTTGGAAATGAAAAACTGGTTTTGATTTTTTTCTGTCTACATTGAAATCAGCTATATGTGACTTGAGTCAAGACRTGGACCAGGTATTCTTTGCAGAATTAAAGCCTTAATTTGAATGGGTTTGGTATCTTTTTGTGCTTTTATATCAAACAATTTAAATTMAAACCACAAGAATTATACCAAAAGAACTCATTTTAAAGGCATTTGAGATATGCTTATGGAAGTTGAGGTGGAGTGATTGAAGAAATTGCTRTTTCTCAGCTGTGTGTAGCATCTCAGCTGCAGAACTTGTAACTTTACATAAATGCAAAAACCATTGAATGGTTGTTAGTGCTTAGAAACGGGGCTATGAGAGAGGTCTTTACTTCATCTCTACTTTAGAAAAAGCAATTTTCAGATGTTGAACAAATAAATAATTTGAAGGGGGTGGCATCTTGTAGATCCCTGAATCTTTTACTCATGGATGTTTGCYCTTTAAAATTTGGAGGGAGTAATGAACTGCTGTTCTAATACTCAGAGTTTTTGGAGTCCAAATATTTCATAATCTGATGACAATTTATTTTCCTTTCAGGAGTGTTTTATAACCATTGAGTCCTTCTTTAGCTGCTTTCCCTTGGGTGGGCCTGGTAAGCATTTACATTTTGGTATAAATAGCTTTGTCAGTGCAAGAAGGGTTAATTTATTTTCAGTCACTCTTTCCACTTGAATGTGGAGTAAGAATAAGGTTCAGCTATTGTTTAACTTTTTGTAACTGCTTGTTAGCTGTGTTTAAAATTGAGATGTACAGTACCAATATATTGTAAACAAGAGCCAGCATGTGCCCAGGTGGCCAAGAAGGCCAATGCCATCCTGGCCCGTATCAGCAGTAATGTGGCCAGCAGGACCAGGGCAGTGATTGTTCTTCTGTACTGGGCACTGGTGAGGCCATGCCCTGAGTGCTGTGTCCAGTTCTGGGCCCCTTTTCCTAATAAGAAAGAGACGGAGGTGCTGGAGTGAGGCCAGAGAAGGGCAATGCAGCTGATGAAGGGTCTGGAACACAAGTTCTGTGAGGAGTGGCTGTGGAGGGGAGGAGCTGGGGAGGGCCCAGCAAAGGAGGCTCAGGGGCAACTCATCAATCTCTACAACTGCCTGAAAGGAAGGTGTAGCCCAACAGGGGTCAGTTTCCCAAGGAACAGTAGTTCGTAGTTATCTGGGGAGGAAAACCCTACTTCCTCGTTTAAATAGGACTAGCTGTAGACAGTTTCCCTGTGGGTTTGGGGGGTTTTATGTTCTATGTAATGGCAAAACTTTGACTTTGTATTCTGCATGATCACACATGATTTCAGGTATTTGTAGTAGTGCAGAGCTTAACARATCCACAATGAGGCAGCAGTTATAACGAAGGTTGAAATGTTTGCTTTTTATTTAGGTTAAACCATTAAAAACAAGTATATTCAATGTTTTCTCCATCCAGAATGAAGACAAATGTAAAGATGGCATGTCCAAGGAATTTTAAACGGTGTAGACCTCCTGACTGAGCAGTGCTGTGYATTTTATTCTCTTTAATTAGTAAAGTAAGTATGAATAAAACCTAAGCTTCTGGGAGTTTAATGTGTAATTTTTATATACATATACATTATATATAGATATAAATATATATAAATATATATATATATAAACAAGTAAGTTGTGCTGCCTCAATTTTTAATTCTGCCAATATGCTTAATTCTCCTGTTGGGGGATGAGGAATTATGCATAAGAATATGTAATACAAAATTACTTTTTTGGAATTTGTGTATTTTTAATTGGGTAGAATTATTGGGTGGAAAGTTTTRTTGCTTATGAGGGCCATCATGTTAATGTACCAGTCTGATTTTGGAATTCTTCATAAATAAGAAATCACTTRTGTAAGTTTATGATGGTAGTGAGGGACTGCTAATAATACATCAACCACTTCTTTAACTTATACTTGCTTGTTGCTTCTACCGGAGCAGTACCCAAATGTTTGKTTAAAATACACCTCCTAATCTCTGATGTTCATTTCACTTGTCAGGTTTTTGCATTCCAAGTACCTTTCCTTAAAATAACTCTWTTAAATGATGGCTGGGGTCAGGTCCCAGAAGTTCTTGGATCCTTTTGCTATGCTCTGAAGTCCAGGCCACATGTTACACTTACTTAAAACTGTGAAAACAGTAATAAGTTTCAAGTATTTAATGATGAGATAAATTGTTTTTAACAATTCTCTAAGAATGTATTTTCTTTTCTTTTTTCTTCTACCAGCTGCTGTTCTCTCACAGGTGAAAGTCATGATCACGCTAACAGAACTCAAATGCTTAGCAGATGCCCAATCATCCTACCATATTCTAAAACCATGGTGGGATGTCTTCTGGTATTACCTCACCATGATAATGCTGCTACTTGCTGTGCTCGCTGGGGCTCTCCAGCTTACTCAAACCAGAGTATTGTGTTGTCTTCCTTGCAAGCTAGAATTTGACAATCATTGTGCTGTGCCTTGGGATTTACTTAAAGCCAACCTTAACATGTCAGCTAGCTCAACAACACCAATAATCATCCCGCTTAAAATCCAGAATTATCTCCATCGGCAGCAGTATTCCTACATCGATGCAGTATGTTATGAGCGACAGCTTCACTGGTTTGCCAAATTTTTTCCATACCTAGTGCTTTTGCATACCTTTATTTTTGCAGCTTGCAGTAATTTTTGGCTTTACTATCCTAGTACRAGTTCCAGGCTTGAGCACTTCGTGGCCGTTCTTCAGAAGTGTTTTGACTCTCCGTGGACAACGCGTGCCCTTTCAGAAACAGTTGCTGAGCAGTCTGCAAGGAAGATAGCGAAATCAAAACCAGTGAATTTAACACCTCAATGTTCAGGAGACATAGGGGCCAGCAGACAGTCCCTGCCATATTCACAACCTGGCTTGGAAACAACTGGAAGAGAAAATTCAAGTGTTCTTGACAAAAAAGAAGGGGAACAAGCTAAAGCTATATTTGAAAAAGTGAAGAAATTCAGAGTACATGCTGAAGAAAAGGATGTGGTATACAGAGTGTATATGAAACAGATTATAGTGAAAGTCTTTGTAGTTGTCATAATCGTAATTTATGTCCCCTACTATTTATCATTTATTACRCTTGAAATTGATTGTGTAGTTAATGTTCAAGCCTTTACAGGCTACAAAAGGTACCAGTGTGTTTATTCGCTAGCAGAAATTTTTAAAGTTTTGGCTTCATTTTATGTTGTTCTAGTGATCTTCTATGGATTAACTTGTACTTACAGTTTGTGGTGGATGTTAAGAAGTTCACTTAAGCAATATTCTTTTGAGAAGTTGAGAGAGAAAAGTAATTACACTGACATACCTGATGTAAAGAATGACTTTGCATTTATTCTTCACTTGGCAGATCAGTATGATCCTCTTTATTCCCAGCGATTCTCAATATTCCTGTCTGATTTGAGTGAAAATGAACTCAAACAGATAAACCTTAACAATGAATGGTCAGTGGAAAAACTGAAAAATAAACTAATAAGAAATTCCCAAGACAAGACTGAGCTTCACCTTTTCATGTTAAATGGTCTTCCAGACAGTGTCTTTGAACTGGCAGAAATAGAAGTCCTAAGCCTGGAACTTATTCCTGAAGCCAAACTTCCTTCAGCTGTGACCCAGCTTGTCAATCTCAAAGAACTCAATGTTTATCACTCATCACTCACGATGGATTACTCAGCAGTCAACTTTTTGGAAGAAAATCTGAAAACTTTGCGTTTGAAATCTAGTGAGATGGGAAGAATTCCATTTTGGGTCTTTCATCTAAAAAACTTACAAGAATTGTGCTTAACAGGATATTTCATGCTAGATCATCACAACTCCATATATAATGATGGCTTTCAGGGGCTAAAAAATCTGAGATCAATTCACTTAAAAAACAACCTTTCCCGTATACCTCAAGTGATTACAGATCTTCTGCCTTCTTTGCAACACTTGTCTATCAACAATGAGGGAAATAAACTGATAGTGCTAAATAACCTGAAGAAGCTGGTAAACCTGAGAACCTTGGAATTAATCTGCTGTGATTTAGAGCGCATTCCCCATTCCATTTTTACCTTAAACAATTTGCATGAAATTGACTTAAAAGAAAATAATCTCAGAACAGTGGAAGAAATAATTAGTTTCCAACATCTTAAGAATCTTTCTTGCTTAAAGTTGTGGCACAACAGTATTTCATATGTCCCAGTGCAGATTGGTGCATTATCAAACCTGGAACAGTTGTACCTAAATTATAATAATATTAAACATGTTCCATTGCAGCTATTTCTTTGTAGAAAGTTACACTATTTGGATCTTAGCTATAATAAGCTAACCTCCATCCCAGAAGAAATCGGTTATCTGACCAATCTGCAGTACTTGGCTTTGACAAAAAATCATGTAAGTAGAACTTGGAATTCTTACTCAAAAAAAAAAAAATAGACTTAATCTACTATTACTTCTGGAACAGCCTCTAGCTTGAAGTGCTTTTGTGGTGTTCATGTTTAAAGTAAACTCAGAAAAAAGGGGTGTTGCTTGTTTAATTACTAAAGCTTTGGAATCCAGAGATAGTGTAGGTTAGCATGGCTGCWGAATCGTATCTTCCCTTTCCCTGCAGCTGTCTATCCTATATGATATTTTAATGGAAGTAAACAGTGTTTRTTTTTTACCTTAAAATATCAAACTGAAAGCTAAAGTGAATCAACATCTGCTGAGCAGCTCAGGTGTATGATTGGGAAGAGGGAAGAAGTGTGGTTGATAATCTCAACTACAGAGAGATTACTAATCAGTACTAAACTGTCTGGCTCGTTAGCTTGGGGCTCAGGCTTGTGACTTCTTTTGAGGTTTATAATGGTTTTCCTTGGGAAGGCTGGTTTTGGCTGTTACATGTCAGTGGAGCAGTCCAGGACTAGTATACTGCACAGATAATTGCTTGTGCAGGTTTCACAGCACAGGAGCTGCTAATCTTAAATCTGTCCACAATCTGTGCTTGTTCTTCATTGGTTCTTAKGAGGCAGCAGGCTCTTTCTGTCCCYTGCCACCTGCACAAATCTGCACCTACTTATGTGCTCCCCATCCAGGCTTGATTGTGCCAGGAGCTGAGCAGCTTTGTAACAAAATAGGTACAATAAAACCATTGTCGTGCTCTCAAGCACTTGATCACATAATGATAGAGGAATTACAGTCTTCCTTTTCCTTTCAGAAACTAAGAGGGTTTTTTACCCTAAAATAAAAATGAGAAATGTCAAAACATGCAGCTGTACATAGGCTAACAACTTCTAATGTACTTTATTTTTGTTCTTCTCTTTCCTTTTTCTAGATTGAAATGCTGCCTGATGGATTATTTCAGTGCAAAAAGCTGCAATATCTTCTTCTGGGAAATAACAGTCTGATGAATTTGTCCCCTTTTGTGGGTCAGCTACTGAATCTTGTTCACTTAGAACTCATTGGAAACTATCTTGAATCACTTCCTGCTGAACTGGAAGAATGTCAGTTCTTAAAGCGAAATAATCTAATTGTAGAAGAAAGGTTGTTAAAAACACTTCCACCTCGCGTAAGAGAGCGTTTGCAGGCATGCTCAGATAAGTCCTAAGTTTAAAACGAAACTGCATAATTGCATTCTACAAGCCTTGCTTAGTATCTTTCTAAAGATCTGTATAGGCAGAGAGTGAAGGAGAGAAAACAACTTACAAATCATTCTTAAATTCATTRAACTGAGCTGCTTGTATTGGAAAAGAAAAATTTATTCAGATTCAAACAAAAGATGCTGCCTTTTACAGGTAAACATGTTGAAAATTTTGGAACATAAATTGTTGCTTGGGTTCTACTAATTGAAATAACTCAGCTAAATGTTTATGCTAGTATTGAAATGGAAGAGATGATTGCCTGGCTATAGTGAGAATGTATATACTTTTTTCCTATGAGATTTTTTTTCTGTTGGTAGTGATGATTTTAAACAGTTTCATCTCCTGCCATATGAGGTCTAAGAATCGTCTGAAATTAGTTACTAAATATGAACTCTTCTCTAACTTAGGATGTATTAAATTAAGAGTTTAAACTATTTGAGCAGTTTAATTGCATGGGGTATACTACAAGTAATTTTTCAACATAACTTGATTTTAAAAGCTTTGACAAGTACTAAGCATTAATTCTATAATTGTGGAAGATGCCATTTGAGTATTGCTATTAAATACCTAGAACTGGTTTCAGCATTTTGTCTTAAAAATAGTAAATACAAAATTAATTGTTGCCTAGAAATTGGGAAGAATCAGAAGAATATGAAGTGACTGTTTTGCGCATGTCCTAGAGAACCAATCTTACATTATTGATCCTCAGAGATGATGGCAAACAACACAATATAGTTGCGAAGTTGTCTTCTGTATGTTGTGAGCATCCCAGGTGTTAGTGTAGTGTATGTTGCTGATTAATATTTTTATAACTTCTCATTAGTGACTGCCTCAGTGCAGCTTCTCTACACCCAGTTACTGGGGAGAGGATGAAGGAGGTTTAAGGTTTGTATTTAGATAGGGACAGAAGGACACAGATAAAAGTAAATAATCACACAGCTTGTGAGCACTTGGGAGGAAAAGACAGGAAGCATTATAAGCTTTGCCTCTTCTAGGGATGTAATAATTTAATAAATCATAGTGCTGGGATAAACTCTTATGCCATCCTTAATACTTGCAAAACTGGATGGAAATAAAATGTTTCCTGATTTCATTCTTTTGCTGTGCGCTCTTTTATTATATTAGAAGTCTTAATTCTCATTATGTTTATCATGTTCACTAAAAGCATAAGTTATGCCCATGGGGAAAGAAGAGGTTAGAGTGCTTTCCAAAAACATACATTAAAACTTCAATATAATACAAAAACTTTTCAAAAATCAATCTTAGTTATGGGTTAAACAGATGAAGTAAACTGTGCCCCTTTTAATGACTTTGTGTTCAAGAAGTGTGCTAACAAACTGCATTCCAGTTTTAATAACAAATCTTCACAGGTAAAACTAGCTTTAGTACTAGACTGCATTTAGTCATCTCTTGCTTCCATTCCACTGCCAATTTTGTGGAGTATAAGGTTTATTTTGAATGAAAATGCCCAGATAAGTCTGATCAACATGATAGTAGATGTYTTTGCTGGAGCTGTGCAAGAGGTGCATGTTTAGCCACTGTACTGATGGCATTCCAAAGACCTTTGTAGTTAGAGCACTTTTCTTCTCAGGGAACCAAAATGTGGTAAAACTATTGCTTTATAGGTAGTTCTAGAAATGTTTAGTTTAAACTGGTTAACTGTGTTTATGTGCAGACCAGTGCTTCTGGAACGGTTTTTCATAGTGTCCATATATAACTCCTCCAAACTCTGTCAACTCATTTTGAGTTCAGTAACAGTCCCATAGGAATTGATACTGTTTACCAGCGGAGCTGGTTGTGGTACATGTGATTAAACCAGAGTGCATTGATGTACACCCCTGTGGCAAGACTTGTGTTAATAATTGCATTAGGCCTGTCTGGGCATCATAACTTAACATTAAAGGACACTTTATGCCAGAATTTGACACGTAAGACTTGCAGTCTAATAATTCACATCAGATGAAATGAGCATTTTCTTTGAAGTTCTTTTCTGTATTGGAAAGCTTTGTTGAAAAAGTTAAATTGGCCAATAACTGACTTGGCCAATAGCTTCAACTTATTAGGAGTGCATCAGTCCTTTTCCACCAAACTGATAAGGGCAAATAATGATCTTAAATGTGCATTTTGCACTAGTTCTGTCAGAGGGAAATAACAGAAATAACTTGGAGAAAGGTACTTAGTTTCTAAAATGGTAGCCTCARAGGATGTGAGAGATCACTCAGAAATGCATAAGAATAGTAATATTGTTTTATAGGCTAAACGGGTTACATTTTTTTGCAGACTTTAATTTATTCACTCTGCACCCCCTCAGGAGGGTTGGATTATTTTCGCTGCATCTTTGGGTGTTTAAAAAACACCCAGACAAAAGCTGGAAAGTGKAAAGGCTATAACCTCTAGCCTCGCTTTCAAACCACAGTGTGCCTTTACTATCCCTTTTGTACCATGAAACCTAATCCAAGTGCTTAGAATTGAGGGTGGAGACAAATGTAACTCTGAATTCCTTGAATTCACTTCAACYATTACCTTAATATTCACTATTTCTTCAAAATGAGGGAATTTTCAGGGAATTAATTTATGAATCCRCTGTCAAACTTTGTACAATAAATATTGTTGGCACCTAGTCTTTGTATAAATAATAATTTCCAATCAAAAAAGGCTTTTCAACTTGTTTGTGTTGTATTGTGTTGAAGAACTTTGTATTGTGACCTTCCGTATCATGAACGTTCTGTTTAAAGATTAAATTTTTTGTTTGCATTACAATTCTATGAATTGTTCTTTATTTTTCATGAAAGATGTTGCATTTAGTGCAAAGCTCAGATGTCTGCTTCCAGCTATCTGTATCTGTGGTAGCAGGTCTGTCTTCCACAGGAAAGTGTGAAGGTAATGAACAGCACTGGGAAATTAACACTATGCTATGTGTCAAATCAGTTTTCGTATTTTGGACTAGGAGAGAAGTTCTTGTGTTGATTTAGAACTAAACTTCCATCTTAATTGTTGCTACAGAACCTTTTCCAAGTCTCCCACTTTAATTTTCTTGAGCTGGGTAAGTATCAAATACTGGAATTGTACTGGGAGAAGCAGGTTGGCAATGATTCTCTCCCCAGCTTGGCACATACTGCTGTGGTGTGGCTAAAGTGCCATAAATAATGTTGCTTGTGGTAAATCATGAACGTATTTCAAGTTCCACCATTGCACATGGTTAGCTCAAAGATCTAATTTCTCTTGAAATGTGAGATGATACGTGATGGCTTTTTCTGGGCACCTGGGTTTGGCTCCATGGTTTTAAGAGAAGGAAAATCCCCAGACATGCAAGTACCATTATATGTTCAAGAGCAGGCTTTTTGTCTTTCAAAATAAGAACCTTCCTACYAAGTTTTACACAACTGTGGCTCTTTCTTCTTCGAGATGAAGTAACAAAAAATKATGCAGCTTACCTGTTTCAAAGAGGTAGGTGTTAGTAAAATRAGGCAGATGATTATTTCATTTTTTCATGCTCCTAAAAATTAATGCATTTTGTTTTCATGGCAATTTACTGTCTTCTAATAGTTTCATTTTTTTAATGCRTWTTTTTTTTTCATTATGTTAACATAATTCCTTGGTAATAAGGCCTTTCCATCTTCAAGAATGTGACCTGAAGTTCATTCTGTAATCACTTCTAATAAGTAACTCTTACTGTCTTCCCTTATACCCCAATAAATTCCAGGATTACTGAGAACAATGTAGGAGCAAATACATGGCTGCAAGTCCTGAAAGCAGGAGGTAGTGGGTTGTTTCTGGGAAGGATTTTGCAGAACTTTGAATATTTCTGGAGTCCAGAAATAATCAAGCTCTCCTACTTTATTTGGCCTTGTTGGATGGCAAGTCCCTCAAATGTGCTAGCCTGGTGGTGGTTTTCCCCGAGGGAATGCAGAGGCTGCAGTGTAGCTGTCAGCTCCATCATGATAGCAGCATGTAGGCTGTGGCAAGGGAGGGGGAATAGTAGTTAGTTGATAGGAAGAAGCAAACAGTGATACTATGGTCCTATATGCTTGCAAGATACAGCAATGTTTCAGGAGCTCCTGTGTCTGGAGAAGTCTCTATCCTGGCATTACACAAAGAGTTTATCCCAGTCCTCTGTTGCTAGGACACGGAGGTGATGGAGGGGGCAGTAGCAACCTGCTCTGGGGCTGCACTGGCATCTGAAAGGGTTTAGGCAGTAATTTAATCTAATGTGTTTTGTAAAGGAACCATTACATCTTTGTCGTGTTGCTTCTTCTTGTTGATCCATTTCTGTGAATACCCATTCCCTCTTTGTTCAACTTGTAATAACCTATAATCTGCTTTATTTTGTACAAATGTGCTCTCTGCTTGGTAGGAGCCAGCTAAAAGACTTTYGTGTAGTATGGATATTATAGTCATATGCATTTAGCACTTGAAGAGGTGGAGAAGAGAGGATGAAAATGGATCTACCTGCAGAGAGTGGAGAGAGGAATAATTGCTCACAGTAACGGGAGAGATCTGAGAGAGGGATTGTTGTTACTGCTTAGCCCAGCAAGGCTCTTGGGAAGTGTGACTTGCTCGTAGGCAGTTCTGGCAGCATGGTGCTTAACACAGGGAGRTATCAGTCTATAGTGCTTGTGGGCCTGCTGTTAAACAGGTACGTTTGTTACTTGCTATTGCTTTTTTCCTCTTATAAAAATGCTATTTCTAACTTTACTGCTACTGTTTATAAATGTTACCTATAGTACACTGAATAAAAGTTACTTTCTCTCCCCCCCACCTCACATACTTGCATATCTATGTATTCCAGAACCAATACTCTTGTCAAAAGATGTTGCAAAGCAAGYATTTGAAAAGTGTGGAAGGATTAAAACTGTAACAGGAGGTATGTAGAAAAGCCAGTATGCAATCTCCCTGGCAATGCAACCTGAAAATYGCAAGTCAGGGTTCACACTTAGTATATGGATGGCAAGGGGAAAAGAAATAGAGCTTAATAGTCTTCATTGCAAACATAGCTAACCTACAAGTAAATAGTGAATAGTGATTTGAAATTGGCCTTTCTCAGTAGGAAAAATGAATAAAATTATGCATGAAACAGTTGGGTGGGATTTTTTTCATTATAGCTAAAGGTATACATCATCATAGGTGATGTCCCAATCCTCTGATCCCTGTGCTTTGGCCCTCTGGTTTAACCATTGTTTTGACTTTTGATGGACCTTATGCTGAGCTGATTCAATGGCAAAACATGGTAGTGTATTAGTTTTCTGCTGGTTTAACWAGCTGGGTTAGTCTGGTACAGTCTGCCAAGTACCAAAGTCAGTAGAACAGGACAAAGATCAGTACTTCCTTTATGATAACTGCCTAGGGTACAACTTTGTATTTGCTTGCAAAGTAATTACCCATGGTTGCCTCTGGTTTTGTTAGTTTGTTTTTTTTGTTTTTTTGGTTTTTTTTAATTATAGTGCATTATTACAACAATTCATATATACATATATGCACATACATAGATATTGAATCCAGATCCGGTCTTAAACAGGCTTAGGACACAGTACCATACTAAATATGTTTATTTAAATAAAATATTAATAAGTGGGAAGTGTAAGGATCTTTAAAAACCTCTTCAAGGGTTAATAAATAGCATGTCTTGAACTGTTATCARATAACAAATGCTCAGTTGCTGTGGCTGCAGTGGTTGCCTGAAAATGTAGGAATAGGAAGAAAAATAACCACACTTTCATGATGTGTAACCCATCATTACTGGTGAACATGTGGGCTCATTAATCCCTAACACTAGCAGTTTTCCTCAGGTTGCTTGTGCCTTATCTAGGTTAGTGCTCTATTATGGAGCAGTGATAGCAGCTTCTGTGCTTTGTAGAAAGTTTTCTGCAGCTTAGGGATGATTCTGGTTCTCCAGTAGCCGTTGCTGAATTGTTGTATTTCAGTGTGTGTAAGGTGATCCAAAGCTGGCATTGCTTTTTGTGAGGAAGACAAAGTGGCTGTGTCAAAGCAACAGAGCCACTCCTGTGGTGGGGATGGAAAAAACTGAAGAGGGGAGAAAAGCTAGAGCAGGAGCTAGTCTAGCTGTGTAGAGCAAGTCATTTTCCTCTTAATCAGTTCCTTAATCTGGCTGATGGGGGCTACTGCTAACTCCTTTTTCCTTCAAAGCAGTCTGTCTCATTAAAGAAAACTGCAGAAGTAACTTGAGGACTGTGCAGAGACTGATTCTGTAAGGTGCTGAGTTTTTGAGTAATTGCGTAGTGATTGTGCTTGACTCCCACCCAAAGCAGTGGAAGTTCAGGATATTCATACCATTCCAAATAACCCTTTCTATTCTCAAAGATATCTTGAAAAAGGATCTTGTAAAACAATGATTTGTTTTCTTTCTGTTCTGTGGATATAAATTATAACATAGGAAATAGATATGTTTTCTGGTATAAAAAAATGCTAGAAACGAGCAACAATGTCAAAGGCAAGTACATATGACTCTTATTTGATTTAAATCTGTTTTTATGCCAAATCTGTGGTTTTGCTGGCTTGAGAAATAAATCCACTAAACATTATGAACTGATAACATATTCTTTCCTGCATTGCTTCAGAGGAAACTGATAAACKTAGGTACAAAGTTTTATATTTATTGAGCCTTGCTTTCAGCTCTAGCTGCCTGTTTTTCTGGATTTAGTAATGCTAGCACCTTATAAAGACGGATTGATTTTCATTGCTGTAGATTTACACAGATCCACCAAGATATAAACACAGCCTCATATTACACAGAAAGGAGGCTGAAATTCTTCATAATGTTTGAGGTTGCAGTAGGCTACCATACATAGTTACATTATTTATTATGTTAAAATGGAGGCATTTAATAAGTTAAGCTCACAAATAAAGATTAATAGTCGATAGAGTAGTGCTTCTGATACCTTGATGAAAAGTTCTGCATGTGTTACGCTGCCCTGCACTTAGTTCTTAATATATCAAAGATGTTTGTACTGGAAATGTGCAACTGTCAGGGAGAGGCTGAAGCAGTGAGCAGATGGGAAAGTGGAATATGCACACAAGCTGAATGTTCTTGAGTCAGCAGTGAAGTAGCAAATAGTGCATGACAACTTGTCTTTTAAGACTTCAGGCCTAATCAGTTCAGATCTCAGTCATTTGCTTCCTTGGAGTATTGTTCCAGGACACTGAAAGCTCAAACCAGAAGTATAATAGAGTACAAGTCAAGGTTTGGGAATTTCTCTTCCCTGAAAAAAGCTGTTGTTTTGTTCTGTTTTGGGGTTTTTTTAAAGGAAAATAACAAAGCTGTGCTGCAGAAGTCTGCTACAGTTAATAAGGCTTTGAGCTCCATTAAGTTGCAAAATCCTGTTTGCATTTTTCAGAAATTTCTCTCTTTAAGTGTGTGCCAGTTGATTTCAATCMCCTTTTCTCATTAACAGCCCACCCCTAAGTGAGTTTTAACCRTAGTAATAATTCTATAGGGCAAAGGAGCCCCCTAAAGCTTCTATATGACAGAGAAAATGATCTCTTGTGTGTCTAGGTAAACATCCSTTCAGTTTCTGTATTGAGGTCAGGGAGACGCTAAATCACTGTGGTTGCTGCCTCTCCCTTAGGGTCCAGCTGATGACAAAATTACAGCCTGGTATGTAGGAGAATTCAGGCTTGTGCTGGCATGAGAGAAAAAGCTGGGAAGGGCACAGCAGGGCTGATTATTTTCAGTGACTGTGCCACTTTTGATCATCTGTAAATAGAAATGTGACCTACATAGTGGCTATATCCAACTCTAAAACATGGAGTAAGAAACATACAGATTGGGAGGCAAACTCAGTAATTCTGGAACCTGTTCCTGCTATATGTTGAAAGAATTGGGCTGGCAAAGAGTATTGGAAAAGTACAATTTGGAAGGCAAAGCTTTGGTTGTACATTTGAGTCTCCCCTTATCAGCATTTCTCCTTGCAGCCTTAGCATTTATTTAGCTAACAGCTGCATTTTTGCCRTCTTCATAAAGTCAGTGGCTCCTTTGGCAGTTATGTAAGTCCATAGGTCAGTGACGAGGGAGCAGTATTTACCTGAACATTTCCTCAGCCAAAGTAATATGCTAAAAATGAGGGAGCTCTTTTAGTGTAAGCTGAATATACTGATATTAAATCAGATTGCCAGTGAGGCATGGAACATTCATCCTGTGCAACTGGGGACCTGACAAATTTGTCAAATCATGTCTTAGCCTTTCCCTCCCAAAATGATAGTGTGTCTTGAGAACATCTCCAGTTGATTGAGAGAATATATGCTGAGGAATGCTAACAAAAGGACTGCAGTCATTTACAAACAGTTCACAAATGTAAAAGGTATGTGTGTATTGTAATTAAAGGTTCAAAAGTTAAGCTACAGGCTAAGTGTTGAGAAACGATCAGCTATTGCCCAGAAAGCTAAAGCGAGCATTTGTAAATTTCTGCAGTATTTTGGGTTTGTTGTTGTTTTTAATCTCCTATTGAGATGCCTCTTTTTAAGTTTTTTAAATGTTCCAATACCTTGCATAAGGCATTTCTACTGCATTCTCATACTTTCCACCGCCTCCGGCAATTGTACCGTCCATCTCCCCCTGACGGCGCTATTGCTTGACTGCCTGGGAGCCGTGACCGGCTCCAGGTACCGGCATCCTCCTTGCAAAGACCGTTTGAAAAAAGTCATTAAATGAAATATTACAAATTATAAGTTAAGCTCCTTGAGGTTTGACTGTAAACACACCCTTGAGTTCCAGTCTCTGCAGTATGGAGCAATACAYTGGAAACCAGGAATGGAAAGTTTATGGGAGGCAGCAGTACCAGTTTGTCCTCACTGTGTGCAAAGCAAATGCACGATCCAAATAGCAAGACACTAAGGAATTCCTGATTTTAATGTGTGGTGTGAATGTAAAATGTGCATTTTCAGTTTACTTTTTGCTGGCAGGGTGTCTGCCCAGTTTTGATGCTGATCAGTCTAAGCTGAGAGATGGGTTATTAAGATGCATGTTACACTACAAAAGTTGTATTAAATGGAAAGCGTCTCAGGAAATGAGTCCTTTTCCATCGAGAAACAGCTTCATTCTGGAGGGAATAGAAATTCTATTCATCTTTTTTCCCACTTCCARTCCATGTCAGAATAGTTGCCTGGAAGCATGCTCTGCTCACCTAATTTCCCTTTTGCTGGCACYTCTGTCTGCATGGGGCACTACAGTCACTTCATTGCTTAGGCWGTGTCACTGGGTTGAAATGTACTCTCCTTCCCAATCCTCAAGTCATTTTTGTTGTTTAACCTTTTCTTGAATATCTGTTATTTTCTTCAGGTATTTTGTTTGGCTTTGCTGGGAAGTGTTTTTTCTTTTGAATGAGTGGGAAAACAAAAAGMTTGTTATTTTGAATCTGTAGATAAGTTCTGAGTAATTTCCTAAGGCAGCATGTATTGTCTTCTGGTTTTATTCTGTGAAKGCACAACATGACATACTCTGCATTATTTTCAAATGTAATTGAAGAAATGGTTTCATTATGTAGAAATAATGAGATTTAAAAATCAAATGCATGACTTGCTGATGATGCGTTTTTGAGTGTCTAATAATTTCCTCTACAATCTGGCAAAATGTTGTGTCTATTGAGTTATGTTAGCAAACAAATAGGGGGGTGGT
Organism: Malurus melanocephalus; assembly: GCF_030028575.1. Taxonomy (NCBI): domain Eukaryota; kingdom Metazoa; phylum Chordata; class Aves; order Passeriformes; family Maluridae; genus Malurus; species Malurus melanocephalus. Next base: position 3,024,168 of record NW_026623240.1, on the reverse strand, counting down.
TGGGGTGTTCCTCTGCTGTTTGGATTATTTGTAATGAATCACAATTGTCACCTTTTGCCTCACTTCTKTGTTTTGAGAAATCTATTTAAGACATTCCTGTCCTAACTGGCGCCTCACCCTCTGATTTTCTGCTGGATTATACCATGATGTGTATCYCCATGGGCTGCTTTGTTCAGTCCTTTCACTCTGGGTGCATTTTCTCTCTTGAGCTGGCAGCCACTGTGCAGTTGTTCTCTAGTTAAATCTCTCTGCATGCATAATTGAGGCTATATAGCAGACTTTTGGGGTCTTTGTTTCAACCGGGTGTTTCTCTTCCATGAAAGGGATGTGTAACGGCTCAGTTCCATGAGAAAGGTGACTGTTCTCATGTGCCAGCTTCAGTAAATTGTTGGCTAGCTGCTGCCGGAAACGTTTCACTGTGAWCTTGCCACCAGGTATCCCCAGAGCAGTCACTAGAGGTCAACATCACCTCTAGCTGGAGCACCAGCTACCACCTCATTATAGGATGGTTGCTTGCTTGTAGCAGAACACAGGCCAGGCAGTTTGAATGTTCATGAGGGCRTGTTCCTGATCCTRCCACTGTCCAGSCTTGGAGGACAGAAGATGAAAGGCWGAARTCAGTTGTTTCTCRGTGTGGGCTTTTTACAGGTACCAGGACCAAGAAAATAATAAATCTGAAAGCCTTTGGCTTTCTGTGCCTGTGGYGGCTTTTGGTGAGTGCCTTGGGGAACAGTGGCAAAGCCACGAGGATGGAGCTATAAAACTTGTCTGGAGCCATTGCTGTGTGTCAGAGTTGTTGGTCTTCCAGCTGATGTGTGTAGCCAGGGGCTGCTCTTGGTACAACGTGCACTTCATCAGGGTAAGGACKCCCTGGGGATCCCCAGGATTTTCAAAATACACAGGTATTATCTTTACATTTCTACTTGAAGATGCTTTTTACTGTTTCTAGCTTGGAGAAGCATGCACTCAGTCTGAAGTCTGGCAAACTTTCATAACTGGGTGGAAGTTGAGAAAACTGAAACCAGGGAGGAAAACTTTAGTACTGCATCATTTCATAAGCATCTGAAGCAATGAAGCCTGGTCTACAGATCAGTGTCCCTGAAGATTTCCTCATACTTGAGTTATTTAAAAGTGACCTCCCTTTTACAGATTTTCGGGTGTTTTGACTTRATCTTTGAGGCTTTTTCTTGGCTGGAACACTTGGAAACACTATCTTCCTCTCCTAGGTAGTRAGTTACCTATTTTCATTCAACTTGAAGGAACTCCTGTATATCTGAGACTTCTTTTGTTACATTTGTTTCCAGTCAGCCAGCACATTGATATTTATGTGGAGAATGACAGAGATTACACTATTAGAGTTTATGCTTTACCTAATTGACTCTGGGGATATGATGTAAATAGTCTTCCTCCTAAGAAATCTGCAGATACTATTTGTTACTATGAACACAGCAACATGTGCATTCATTCATCCATTCCACATGTAACGAACTTTGAAAGAGGTGAAGAAAGCAAACTTTTAGCRAGAATATGGATCAGAGTTTCAAGTGTGTATCTATATATACCAAACCTCCTTTCCGCTTTTAACTTTATCTGCAAAGTCTAAGAGGAACRTTGAAGGTGGGAGAGAGGAAAGGAAGACAGACCTATCCAAAGGCACAAAACAAGATTGTCTGGGTAATCCTGGGTGTAACTATCAAGGCTTTAACTTATCAGGGTTTTCACTGCTGCTGTTGCTTCTGCTGGAAAGTTGTTTGTTATTTCTTGTCCTTCTGTTTTTTCATAATGACATAGTGTTTTTCTAAAATTCACAGAATTTCAGCCAGTAATATAGTTTTATTTGTTAGACTGGAAGAAAAACAAACTGAAACAGTAGTTTACAACTTTTTTTTTTTTTTAATTCTGTAGGAGTTCTCTTAGTTGTTGTTACAAGTTGTGTCAAGAGAGGGAATGCAGACCCCTGTCCACTTGGGCTGGGCTGCCTGCATTGCTGTCTTCCTTTTCAGCTAATGCAGTTTGACTGTTTCTGGGCTATAAGCAAAGGCCTGTGGGCTGTGCCAGGCAGCTCTCCCAGCTCCTCTGGCCCAGCTCAGCATCTGCACAGTGCTGCCTTTTATTTGTGGGGGAGTCATACTGCAATGCACAGATTAAAGGCCACGCCACTGAGCTGCTGTGGAGGTAATGGCAAAATAGAGATGCAGGGCAAAAAAAATCTGTTCCTGTTCTCTGTCCAAAGTGGGTGTATCACTTTTGGTAGGCTGGCACTGCCGCGTGTTTTCCCCGTGKAAGCCTGGAGCAGCTCTATCTATCTGGCATGCAGTGCTGCTGTCAGGGCTGAGCTGCCATTCCATGAATAGCACGAGCTGGCACAAGCTGATGGCACTGCTGAGGGAGGTGGCTGTGCTGCCCTCTCCTCCCTCCCTGTGTGTGTGCAGATATTTCTGCAGCTGTGCAGCAATGCCTGCATGGGTAAGCTAAAGCAGCGCTGGGCACGGGCCCAGCCAGYAGCTCTCCATTCATCCTGCACATTGTGAGGCATCCATGGCACAGCTCTGGGCTGCTCAGCACCCTTCTCTGCCACCCTGGGTCACAGAGACCCGTGACTGTCCAGCTGGCACTTTGGGTGAGCTCTGTGGGTGGCAATAAGGGAGTTCAGCTGTATGGATACAGGCTGTTCTTTGCAATAAGTGGATGTGAAAAGTAACTACAGGATCATATCCTTGTTCTTTAAACTTTGATAAGCTGCCTGGGGCTAGTTCCTTATCCTTGGATGCACATAAGTGGGTTTTTTTATTCCTACATCTCTCTGTTTGTTGGACCCAAAAGTAAATAAGTAACAGAAATATGAGAGCATTTGAAAACTTGTTTCATGAAGTGCTATACCTTGTTTTTGTGTTACATCCAACATCTTTGTACATTCAAGCACCACCTGAAACATGAAGAACACAATCACTGAACAGTAACCCCAATGTCACCTGAGTTTGACCCCAATGTCTTAGTAGAAGGTGCAGAGTTTACTCATCAGGACCTGAGATCTGCTCGATGAAGCTGAGAAGCAAACATTTCCAGGTCTGAAACCACACCAYATTTCGAACTTGTAAGAGACGATTTATTTTTAAGTAAGGCATCCTCTATCATRTTGGAGTAGAGGCTCTCTGAAGAAAAAGAACAAAAGGCTCTCCTGGAAGGATTGCTTCCATTACAAACTGAGGCCAAAGTTTTGCTATGTGATACTTTCCTTTGAAAGTTCTCTGCTTTACCTCTGCTTCAGTGTAAGTTCTAGTTAGCAGAACTGATTTCTTAATGAAAATGAATGGTCAGGTTTCCTGTTACTTGTGTGTCCCAAATACACTGTTCTCCTTTCTCCTCAAAACTGCCGATTTCACCTCTTTCTATATAATTATTGCCTTTTACCTAGTCATTCCTTTATTACTGCTGGATGGAAGCATTCATGCTAAAACTGGATTTGGTTTTGTGAAATAAAATCATGGAGAAGTCGTGTTTTATGCTGAGATAATTTTGTACTGCTTTGTTTCAGTCTTGACATGTAGGCTTCCTGTTAKCCTAGCAAAGGTCTTGGAGCATGTCTGTTTTCTTCATTCTTTTCATGAACTAAAATAGCCGAGTGGTGCAGAGACAGTGTCAGCATTACCTTTGTTACTTCTTTATAATTGTATTTTACACAATAATCTCCAGGAAGCAATCCTATTCCTGGAAATTCAACACATTCCATGCAGTTGTGTGGCCTCACTAATGGTGTTTTTCAGCTGCTTCAAGTGATTCAGTGGAACWTCCATTTGTGTTTGAGATTCCTGGAAGGTTTGTCATATACAGTGCTCTAAAACCGCAATACGGCAGATGAAGCCAGGCAAAGAAAAATGTGCAGTTCTGTTCCTTAAATTAYGATTAACCAGTCTAAGGGGAAGTTGTTTGAAGCATCATTTGAGTCTTAAATGTCTCAAGTGTAAGTATATAATCAGCCTTTTGCTGAACAAAGAGTCAATGAACCACATACATTTCAAACAGCTAGACCAGAGCAGCCTGCATGGATGTTTCATCCCCTCACATTTGTGCTGTAATAAGAGATAAACAACCCTATCTCAGCTGTGGTTGTTTTATGTAAGAACATGTATATGGAAATACATGCAGCCTTAGTTTGGAATACTCTAGTGTAATAATTGTTCATATTGATAGAAAGTTCTGGCAATGCAGCCTGGACTGCTTGGACAACTCTGCAAATCACATTCACCAGAAACACTTCCAGCTGTGAGAAGGAAGACAACTCTCATTGAAGCCCTCACACTGTCATTTTTTACCTGTGTGAATGGCTCACAGCCAGAGCTCAGAGGATACAGAAGCAGTTCTAGAAATAACAATAGAGACTTTTAAATGTGAAGTCACTCACTTGGCTGAATTTAGTGTAGTCCCAGTGGAGACCAAACCACTGACAACTGAGGAAAGGGGAGAGTAAAAATGAAAATATCAGGTGCATGCTGTGTGTATGAGACCTGAATAGGCAGACAGTGCAGGCTACAGATTGCTGTTATCTATGGTCCCTCATCACAACAGCCTATTCCAAACAGCCTTCCCAAACACTGCAGTGAAGTAYATGGTCTTTTGGGCTGTTCCCCCACTGAAGCAGGGGGAAGTAGCCAGCGTGGAAATCGTAAACTATCCCAAAGGGTTTTTTTGTGGGATGTTTTTCCARTAGTTGGATTCGAATTGATTCCTGGTGAAGTGCAAGGAACAAATACATGACTGAAAAACAACAGTGGAAAAACCCCTCTTACCTTGTGAGCACTGCCATGGAGGCAAGCCTGAACACAGCAGACATAATTGCAGTGGGGTCAGATGCATTCCACGCTAAGTGGCTGACGAATGTGCACCAAGCTGCAGGATCCACGCYGACTTCCGCTGGCGGAAGTGGAGCTGGCCTGGATCTGTGTCATGGATAAGCAGCAAACCACGAACCCATTCATCCTCTGCGTGGGCCTTGTCTCATGACGCAGGAAATGCTGGGAGCTGTCTGCTGCCACTGATTGCCCTCCTGATTGACAGAACGACACCGTCCAAAACCAGACCCATGTGCCTTTCATTCCATCCAACCTGCCCCGGTAGCAGCAGCGCAGCCCATGAGCTGCACTCTCACACCCAGCAGAACACTCACAGCAGGACATGCTTTCACTGCTGGCTGGCTCAGGGATGCTTAGCACTATAAATCCAAAAATACTGTTAGTTTGATCTGACCTCTACTGTGTCAGGAATCTCACAATTCCTAAAGCTACCRAGCTCATACAGAAGCCACCGAGCAACAATTCATTCCTTTATCAGCTCTGTCTGTATCAGATAATCCCCTGTGCAGGTAAATTATGGGCTAGTTCATCCCCAATCCCCTGAGACTTCCTCTCTCCTGCTAGACAAGAGGAATTTCAGGGAATAATTTAGATGTGTGCTGTTTTTTCAGTGTTGYTCTGTTCCAGCAATTAACACAAAACATTGTTTAAGTTTAGGCAGCCAAGACTGCTGCTGTATTTTAAGTGCTTTCTAATTTTGAGAATCTATTCTAATCCTGACCCTTTCCCAGTTAACAAGCATACCATATGTCTGATTACTCARGTTCCCATGCAAAATAGGAAATTAAAAATTCCAGATGATTAACAAACATTTCTTCTTGTTTATTTTGAGATGACTGTTTTAAAATACCATGAAAAAAATTTAGAGACTTCTTTCTCAAACATTTACTTTATCACTTAGATGTGTACAAGATATTTTTGTTAAGAATGTGCTGTTTGTGCTTTTTAGAATATGATTTATTGACACAGGTTTGCTACCAGTAAAAGATCTGCAATTAACTGTTTAACAGTGGACAAAAGGRTAGGTAATTAAATAGTGGAATTTTGGAGGTGGGGAGCTAGGCATAGACATTCTATGCTGGTTTAATGACAGTGAAATACTTGAATCCTCTTTGAAACATCCAAGTTGGACCACCACGGACAGCCTGTTATCTCTTTGAAGGATGTCAGCCAGAGGAGCAGGTCATGTAATCAGGGACTCAGTCCAGTACAGCACGGAGCCCAGATAGTGCTCAGGAGAGGTCACTGCTCTGGCAAGTGGAGACACCCCTAACAGCAGAGCTTCTCTGTACTAATGCATAGATTCTGTGCATGAATTTGGTCATGAGCAGACTAACTTGGCGAGAGGCAGAAAGCTGTGGAAAAAACCAAGTATGAGGGAAAACGAAACACTTGAATGAAGCCATCTCTGTGAGTGCTTGAATGAGGGGAAGGGATGGCTCCCATGCAGAAGAAAGCCTGTATGTATGTCTGTCCCAGTTAGAGCATTTCAGCAGAGAATATCGGAGAGGAAAGGCTGGGAGGCAGCACTGGGGCAGCCTCAGCTACAATCTGGGCCTGCTGCTTGACTCCTGTCCTAATATCCTCCACCAGAGGTGTTTGTCCTTGCTACAGCTTGTTTATTCAATCACACCCATAAATGTGCATTGGTAGTAATAAAAGGCTCTGTTATTTTGAAAGTAGCAGTCAGTAATTATAAAGTGCGTGCTCTGAGCTCRAGCTGCTGGGCTCCATCCCTCCTGCCTCATGTGCGCTGCCCCCACTCRTTGCATCACATCTAAAATTAGATAAGATGCTGTATCCCGTGAAGCACACGGCTCAGTGGCTCGGGCTGCCAYAGCCAGAGCAGGCACAGCTGCGTAGCTCCACAGTTAGGAAGATGTTTTCAGACAGATCACTGAAGGAAACTTAATGATGATCAGAACTGTTACAGAGGTACAGCAACCTTCAAATCCAGGAGCTCCAGTTCAGCCAAAGGTCAGAAAAATGGGAGCTAGTTCTGTTTCTTTTAGTATGTCTTTAGCTCTGTATGTTCTCAACAATATGTGGGGACAGCTGTCCATAGCTTCTCTAGAGATGTCTACTTGGGCCAAATTCTTCCCTGAGGTAGTTGCACTGCTTTCACTGTAATCATTATCAGTGATGAATGTGGCTCTTCTTCTCTTAGAAACAACAAAAGGGCTTATGAGATTAAACATCCTTTCAGTGTTTTCCTYCTGATTAAAGCAAGTTTTAGTACTTAGAAAATGTTGTGGCCTTAAAAAATGACTGTAGTCTTCATCCTGCTCTGAAGCTTTGCTTTTCCTTCCCAGCCTGTAAGCATCCATGCAATTCATTTTAGAAGTCTGTATTCCCAGTGCACTGCTGTTATTTGAACATCTGGTGTACTTAAAATTCATATTTCAAAAACATTAATCTGGGTACAGAGGAGTTAAAATGTAAAACTAGAGAAAAACAAACTAGGGAAAAGAAATTCTGACAGAAACTTCAAGCAGCTAAGAAGTACTAGAGCTGTCAAATCATGCATTTTGGATTTGAGCTGAATCAAATCACAGAAGCAGTTTTTCAGTGCTTTGTCTGAAAGCAATTTAGCTTTTCTGTGTTAGCAGATTATGSTGTTTTCAACAGTTGTTGGAGAGATGACTGATGAAAAGCATTTTCATTGTGGGTGTGTTTCCAAGTATAGACAGAGCTCTGGCACTCAAACCCCAGTTTTCTTACCCTGATCTCTTCCAAAGCTGAGGGTGAGTGATCTGTCAAGCACCATCTCCTCAGACCCAGCTTCAGTGCTGGTCTTGGGACCCCACACTTCAGGGTATGGGATCACTTTGTGGTTTTTTTGAGGGTGCATCCTCACATTATGAAGGGATTGGAGAGGGGAAAAAGAAAATAAACAAARCAGAACTCGGAGCAGCAATGAATAGAAGATGGGGGCTGTAACCTGGTGGTTGGTGCTGAGCAAGGACTCCAGGATTGGGCATCCTGTACCTGGATCACACTTGAGAATCAGCCCACAGCTCCATGACAAAGAATAACTGCAATGTAAGCACTGATGGTGCAGTCTGTCCCTGTGTTCAACTGAGTTTGGAGGCTGGTCTGTGATAGTTTTATCTCAGGTGCAAATCAAACCCTGCTCCTGGTTCTGTCATAGTGTGAGTACTGCAAGTTAGCACCCAGTGGCAGCAGTAACACTTGGAGAATCTGTAAATTATGAATGACAGAATGGGCCAATTGACAGTAAAAGGCAAATGTACTAAGTTTGGAGTAATGACATTTCTTATGTGACCTGTCCCACATTCCACTGGAGTCAATGAAAAAGAGGCAACAGCAAAATCAAAGCATGTCAAAAACTTGCAGTCATGCAGATGGTTGAATTCAGTTACTGTTGCCTACCAGTTTAGTAAAATAAATACTCCAAAGTTACTTCAGATTTCACCGGCTTTGACAGTCTTAAAATAATGCAGGAATTTGCAAATAAATTACAATTTTCTGCAGGCAGCAGAACTTTTTCACTAGAGCAAAGGTATTTGGAGCCCAGTTGTGTGTTTACTATCAAACRTGTATTTTTGGGCCTTCTTCCACTAGAAACTCACATACCAGAACTGCACTAAGCCTCTGTCCCCAAACCCATCGGCTATATTTATCCATGGACCATGTTTTCTATTCAGTATCAGTGACCTTGCCTGTAATTATTCTTCACAGGGGAAGCTTAGCTCAGTCCTCCAAGTACTGCAGAAACTCTGAACAAAAATAACCCAAAAGTCCACAACAGGAAACGTTAACAATGGCAGGATTACTGGCCACCATGTCACCATAAAATAAACGAGCAACTGAGAGGGAGTTCAGGGAAAAGCAGCACCATGATTAAGTAAYGGGCGGGACTGACTTATGAGGAAAGACTAAATGAGCTAAGCGATGATGAAAGGGTGAACGGAACAACTGCCTGCAAATGTYTGAAAGAAGAAACCATCCAGGACAGGGAGGGATTCTCTAAGCTGCTGCCAGCAGTTAAGAGTAATGGAAAGAAACCAATAAAATGAACACAGCAGTCACCATAACTATTCCTTCAGTCCAGAAAAAGTGCTTTGTCCATGTGGAAACCCTGCTCATTTGTCCTGTTTTATTCCTTAGCCATATTCCACAAAGCATGGCGGGGGGTGGGGGGGGGTGGAAACACTTAAAATTATGTAATGATGCAATATTACTGGTGTCTTAGTGTCTTAGGCTGGCAGCTCTGAAGCACTGTGTGGGAACTATGCTGACAACCTCTTCCAGCTCCTGTCAGATCTCAGATCCTCATTTCTTGAGGTCCCTCAGAAAGCCTTGAGGCTTCAGCTGAAAAAAGCAGTTCTGCACAGCAAAGCACTTAAGCAAACACTTCAGGCAAACCATGAGCTGAACTCCCACAGCTATAAATCACATYCATGATTCCCAAATGAGGAACCTGAGTCTGCCCTCAGCAGTCCCTGAAGCAGACAGTCACAAAGTACACAAAGTCAGAATTACCCACAGCTATCCCTGGCAGACCCTTGGTTCACATCCCAATGCAGTTAATATTTTTTGCAGCAAAACAGCTGTGAGGCATCATGTTGTGTTTGTTTTCATTAACTCCTCCCCAGTGGGCCTATGTATTTGTATTTCTTGTTTACATACTTGTACTGTCCCTAGGGGGATAYACACACTACCCCTAAGGTTAGGGGCAAGTTATTGGAGGGCAAGTACCTCCCTCTTATGCAGAAGCTCTCCTGTCTCTTCGTTCTGCCAAAGATGTAAATCTTTCGGGAAATGTTGGACAAAAGTCCCTTTAAACATGTGGTTTCTTTCAGCAGCAGTTTTCAGACTGCGCTTTTTTAATTGCTGGGCCAGAAGTTTGTGTTTCCAATTGTCACTCTCTGAGACACTTTTCCATTGTTAATGCAGTCCCAGGCGCTTTACAGCCTGGTCTCTTTATAGTCGTTCCACGGCCCTGCGTGTTGAGGTCCAGATCTTTCCATCACAATTTCTGCTGTCACCCTCCCGACACGGCGCGAAGCCGCCCGTCCGCGCGGGGACAGCGACTCCCGCCCGCCGCTGCTTCCCACGGCACCGACCGCGCTCGGTGCGGACCCCGGAGCAGCCCCAGCCCCAGCCCCAGCTCCAGCCCCAGCCCGGCCCGTCCGTGCCGCGGCCGCTCCGCCAGCCCCCGCCTCGCCGCTCCTCCGGCGGGGGATGCCGCGGGCGCGCCCGGAGGTCGCGGCTCCCGGGTACCGTTACCGGCGCCTCCGGAGCAGCGGGCGGAGCGCGTCCGTCCCGCCCATCGCCGCCGGGCACGGCCCGACCGGCGCCCCCCGGCACCCGCCGAGTGCGTCAGACCGGAGACGTGGCCCCG
>NW_026623240.1:3004225-3013805 GCF_030028575.1 Malurus melanocephalus | reverse complement strand
GGCTGCCTCTCCCGGGGCGCTCCGCTGTCCGCCCCGGGGCCGGGGCATCGCCGCGGGGAGGGGGCCCCGGGGGCCGCGTGGGGACGGAGCCGCCCCTCAGGGCCCGGTGCTTCGCCCCCGCCGGGAGAAGAGAGGGGGCCCGGGCCGGGCTTTGCCCCCGGGGCCGCGCTTTGCCCGCCGGCGGCATCGCGATGCCGCTTCCGACCCCGGGCAGCGCCGGAGGAGCCAAACTTTATCTGGGATCGCCGCCGTCTCCTCTCCCGCGGAAGGGCGCCGGGAAGCGGCCGCGACAATCCCCCCACCCCGCCCCATCCATCCCGCCCCATCCATCCCGCCGCATCCTCTGCCGGGCGGGGCGGCCCCGGGGGTGTCCGGCACGGCGGTGGCCCGGAGCCAAGCGGGGCTTCCCGGGAGCGGGGCCGCCGAGGGGGCAGTGGAGGGAAACAGTCGCCGTGGAGACGGGCGCTTTGGGAAAGCCCGCGGCCCTATTTTCCCCGAAAAAAAAAAAAAAAAGCAGGAGACCAGCCCGCATTACGGGGAGGATGCGAGTAGGACTGGGAGGCGGCGGTCCAGCCGCGCTCCCACCGCGCCTGCCGGTCCCTCCGCGGTGCCTCCCCGGTGCCTCCCCGGGGCTGCGCAGCCTCTCCGAGCCTCGGAGGGTCCTGGCGGGTCTCTGCCGCTGGCCCGGAGGGGAGCGCAGCCCCGGCGGCACTGCGAGGTTTCGGTGTCCATGGCTCTATTTTTGAAGAGATTAAAAAAAAAAAAAACAAAACAAAAAATCCCACAGATTTTAAATCGGTTTAAGACCGGCTGTGCTTGTCGCAGAGTGATAGGCAGTTTTGTTCATTATTCACCAAGTGCAGTTTGTCCAGTTCACTAGAAAGAGTTGACCAAGCAAAATGAGAGGCTTATGAAAGACTGCTGAATGTATCCTAGCAGAATTTAATGAGAAAGTGTTTAAAAGTGAGGAATTTTATTGCTCAGACAAGTATATTAGTTGTGCTTTGGCTTTTCAATTTTTTAATTCTTTTTTTACTTTTGGAATTAGTACTTCCTGTGATGAGAGACTCAGCATTATTAGCACCGTTTGAAGACAACATGTACATGTTTGCTCCCACAAAGCACTGTAGGTTTGAATGATGCTGTAAAAGATTGGACAGGCAGAAAAGTGCTTTGCAAGGCAGAGGAGAAAAACATGACAACGTTAGAAATAAATAATAATTAAAAAATCTCCATTCCCAATTCAACCAAGTATGAATATTTTCTCCACCCCTCTCGGGTGTATTAGATCTGCTTTTACTTTTCTTTTTGGCATGATGAAAGCAGTCAGGAGGGTAGCACTCCCCCGGGCTCACTCTTCTCCTGGAAAAACCTGTTTGTTCCTGTGGTGCAAATCAGCATAGAGAGCTGGGCTGAGCACAGTTCTGAGATGATCCCTAATTTTAACCTGGCCTTGGATTCCTGCTGTCTCACAAGTGCCCGTGTCCCAGGGCTGCCAGCAAGGCACAGCAGCCTAGTGCTGCGCACCTGTGGTTTCTGAATCATTTCCTTTCCCAGTTACTTTCTGAGTTTGCTAAATTTGTGGCAGCCGTGCTGCTGTTTTCTTCCAGACTGAATACTGACTAGGCCTGGCTAGAGGTTTTACCATAATATAACTGTCTGTGTGTTTTATTTGTTATTATTTACTCTTGCAAGCTGTTTTAGAAGTTAGCTTTCTGATGGGAARGCTGAAAATCTAGTTGCTTTTTACACCCAGTATTGGAAAACTAGTACTAGTTCTGTTCTCAGAGAAAAATTAAATCAGAGCCTGCTAAATTCTCCTTACAAGTGCTCACTCAGGGCTTTGTGCTATCTTGCCATCAGTTCCTGTAGCGGTTCAAGTTGATTTCCTGAGGCAGCCTCATCCCACCTCCGTATCTGGCTTTTGAAGCCCACAATAAGGAGTTCTGACCAGGAGGGGGGCGATATCCGGACCTCGGGCTGGGCAATCCGGAGCCTTAAACAATGCTCAGGTGGCCTCAGYGCCAGAGGGACAACACACTGAGACCCAAAATAATGAACTGGGTCAGAGTGCTGGGAGGAGCAGTTCCCCCGATTGTCCATTGACCTCAGYTGCAGCTGGTTGAAGTAGGTCCTATTCACCGCTAGAAAGGCACTTCCCAACCCAAGGCTTTTTGGGTGCTGCAGGAAATAAAAAAAAATTCTATAACCATACAAACAATTCACAATAACAGGAGCTTGAGTTTAATTTTGTAGGTTTTTCCTCTTTTAGAAAACTTAGTGGAAAGATGCTGTCCTCATTGTCAGAGTTGTGAARGGCAAAGGAGAGGCTATATTGTAAAGAAAACACTGACAATGAAACAATTGACCTCAGGGGGAGAAAAAAGAAACGTAAATACTTTAAAATGTTAATAAAGCAAAGAAGCCATTCTCCTTYCAGAATGATTTGTCAGAAGAATGTTAACAAGTGTTGGATTTCRCATGCTCAACATAATGGAAACTTCACCCTCTTTTTCATCCTTGAGCTGTTTATCCAGGGATTTTGTGCAACAAAACTGATGCAAATTCAAGCTATAGTGCAGTGACTTTTGTTGGGTTTGTGTTTCTAGGATCTCTTTCTCCCTAGGAAGATACTAGTGTTGATTCAGCCTCTTGTCCAGGTGTGAGTGTRTCATTTGTTCCACTGCTTTGATTCATAACACAGGGCAGGCAGTGCTGCCTTCCCATCCCCAGGCAGGCAAAGTGTGTTAGGGCTGCCTTTCAACCTAACAGACCCTGGATCAGCTTTCTTTCACTGTATTCATTTTACATTTTAGTGCCTGGCACATGTAGCTAGTCAAGATACAGCATCAGCTTCACAACTGTATCATCCAGAGAATTGTAGGTTGGGACCAGGATGAGGGTTTATTTGGATTTTTTTTCCAGTACAGAGTTTCTGTGCACTGTCTCCTTCTCCCTTGAAGAACTGATTTACAATCTAATGTTTGATCTGGTCATATTTTTAAGAGATAGGATAGTAGGATAATGTCATGCATGTGCTTTGCATGTTTCCCACTTGTTTGGGAGAATCATGCTTTAAAATACAGTGCATGTTYTTTCCTTGGTTTTAAAGTAAAGCAAAGGCCTCCCCTGAAGCACAGGATGGCACCGTTCTCCATGGAAAGTGGCTAACACTGTTGTWATGACGAGTGTATAAAGTTCCACTGAATTTGGACCAAAACATGTAAAAACATTGGTCCCGTACTGTAATGTTAAAAATCCATTTCTCCTTCTGTCAAAGTAAACTTAAAGTTTTCCATTGACTTCAGAATTCAGCCTTTTATACCAACTTCTGATCCTGGGTTAAGCTACAATCTGCTGAAAACGGAGATGCTAGCTCATGCCTCCCTTCAGAGGCAATAGCACACAGAGCCCTGCCCTCAGTGCAGCACTGTAAGATCCTGATACATGTGTGATTTACAGCAGAATGCAATGAATCAGAAGTGCAGGTTGCTGTCAGAAAGCGGGTTTGGTGCTCTGAGCAGGGACCATTCCAGATCTCATTTTCCAGTTGATGCGAATGTTTGATGAGCTGTGCCAGGGCTAAGTGGTTTTCGACAGTGTTCACAGACAGTATTCTCGGAAAAGTCCCTTGTTAAGTGTAATGTGACTAAAAAGAGTACTTGCTCTTTGCAGTCATTTAACCATGACGATGTAATTTCAAAGACCTGCACACCTGCTACAGTGTTGTCAGAATCCCCCCCAGCAACTGCTTTGATCTCACAGTTAGGGCTTCATGGAAACAGCCTTTTTTTCTGTGCAGCAACAGACTTTTTGGTGGAACAGGTTAGAGCTAATCTGTCTTTGGTGGTCTATGGACGGACACTGTCCTGAAAAGGCCCAATAGAGACGCTAGTTCTGGTTTTCCAGTTCATGATATTTACAAGTCATCTTATGTGGATGCCAATTCTGATGCTGCAGTTATTCGTGCATATCTTTGAGCATGTGAAGATCACATCCAGTTTATATGCTTGAATTTAACTTAGTCTTTCTTATTCTTTCAGGAGTATAGATGAGACCCTGAGCTCTATTGTCAGGGATTTTTGTCAGAAAGGGTGGTTTGGGGGAAGAAAATCCATCAGCTGCTTCAGGCTGAGAGTACTTGAATGTTTATCCAGGTATTTTGGGATCCATGTTTTATGAGACTATCRTGAAGTTTTAGAAAGCCCTTTTGTGTTGCACGCAAGTGGAAGCAAAAAAGATTCTTTATATGAAAAAGTCTCACAAATCATGAAAACAGGCATTTCTTTAATGTTTTTGGCTCAGTCACTGCATAAAATGTTTTTAACTAACTTGTCAGATGGTTGAGCTGCTTAAGACTCAGAATGGACCTTTTGTTTTTCCTGTCCCAATTAGGAATTAATTTTTAATTATATCAGCTGAGCTTTTTTAAATATGAGCACTTGTATTAGCCTCAGGCACCTGACTATTCCTTTGATGATGAATGGCACTGTTTTGTGCAATATTGTCTGTCTATTCTACAGCATTGTTTCTGTCTTCATTATCCAAGTATGTTAAATAGTGTGGAAGAGCTGGTAAAACTTTGATTAAAACTTGAAGGGATTTTACTCAGTCATTTAGGTATATTTCAGGAGTACTAAAATATCACTTACTGGGTAGTTTCTTGCTCAGTGCTTTGGTTTGCTGTTAAAGGCTTTCACTCACATTAAAACCATCTTGCAGCTCTGGAAAGAGGGCAGGCATCTTGACTGATAGCCCTGATAAACAAAGAATGTTACTCCCAGAGCTGAAAAATGGTAAGTATTGCCTTTGAAGTAGCCTTTGACATGAAAATGCGAGGAGTGTACTTTTCTGTAGAATTGGAGAAATAGCTCAGCAAAGCCAAATCTCCATATGGGCCCGTGTGCTTGGTACAGAAAGAACTGTTGATTTCACTGAGACTTTATCTGGCAGAATCTAGCCCTGATTTTTTTTGTCTTTATTCCAACCAAGTTGAAGTCAAAGAGCTGCTGACAATAGGAAGTCTTTTTGGTGTGTAATACATGAAAAAGTGCTATGACTCAGTTGGAACAAACAACAAGGTTATTGTCTGGGATTCGTTGCCAAAGCAGCACTTACTGTATATGAAGTGGATATTGCAACATATATTTTGAAATGCAGTTTATTGAAGTTGCTTCCTCCTCATGTCCTTTGTGCCTCCTCCAAGTTCTGGGTTCTCTTTGACCTTCCACTGCCACAGCAGATGGTACCAAAAGCAGAGCAGGGGGATTTGCTGCTGCCTCCGAATGCACTGTGCTCCCTCCTGGCTGTTAGGCAGAGGGGCAGATGAAACCTAATGTACCCTGGCTGCTTGCAGTGTGGGGCCTCAGGAACTTGGAGGGAAAATAGTGGACTAGGCATTCAGCATGTTTCTGGAAGTTACATACACCCTTTCCAGTTTTCTCCAGCACTAAATCCCCAGTGATTTGTTGGCATCTTGTCCATGGTTGCGGTCCTGCGGAGCTGGAGCTCTGGGGAAGCTCTGTTGTGGTGACATAATGGAACACAGCTTTCCAGTAGCTGGTTGTGACCTTGCAGGAGTTCAGGTGGCACAACCCCAGTCAGTGCATCTGGCAGTGAAACCCCTTCTCTACTCTGAACAGCTGTCATGTAGGGGACAGCCCGGTCGTGGCCAGCCTGCTTTCATCATCATTGGCACATCTGCAGCCCTTGGGAAAATTGCATGGGCTGTACACATTTTGTAGGACCACCAAACTGTGGGTACTGGAATCATGTCTTCTGTGAGCTAATTGTATTTATCTGATCTCTTCCCCAGACTGTAAACTAATACCAACTGTGACGCTTAATTTTGGTAACGTGTAGTATGAAATCAAATTCACTTCAGWGGCTTTTCAGGGAAGTTTTGACATGCTATCGGTTTAGATTCAGCCATTGCAGAAAACTGGAAAAAGGCACTAAGTTGTGATTTTGTAGTGCTATTCATTCATATTACCCACCAAAGKTACTAAAGAAAGGAGATACCTTTGTGTTTTGCAGCTGGAGAAGCGGTGGCATGGCTGTTTGGTGTGGCGTGCACAGGCTTCTCACGACTGCGTCCCAGTGGGGACTCCTGACTCACGCTCTGTTGTTCCTCCAGGTCACATTTCCTCACCAGCTTCAGCCACAAGGACATGAATTTGTTTGAAAGTACAGTAAACACATGGACTGTTAAAAATAACTGTTTGGATGCAAATGGTTTGTTTTTAATGTCTTTCCAGTTATTTTACATGGGATTTATGTTTAAGAAACAGCATCATTTGTTTGTACTTCTTACTTCAGAATGATGGTATTTCTTCCTGTGAAAATCTCCACTGCAGTCAGTGGAACAAAAAGGGAGCCATCGTGTTTCAGAGGCAACATAAGCYAGCATTCAAAGTAGTTTTTCCAGCCAAAAAATTTTTGCCTTTTTAAAATTGATTTTTTAACACCAATGGCAATAAAGCCTAGCAGGGAAACTGGTCTCCTGAAATGCTTCAAATAGAGGAAGAAGTCAGTAGCAGAGGTTTTGATTGTATATTACATGGGAACTGACCAAGCACCTACACTTACCAAAATGCTGGACATTTTGGTCAGTGCAGACATGTAGCAAATGTTTACCAAAACTGAATGTCATGGTAGTTCAGACATTATTTCACTGCATGTACAACGTGTGTGAGAATACACAGATAAGGATGGAACATCAGCCTCTTGGGAATTAGAAGTTACTAATTCCAGCCCTTATCATCTTATTTTCCCTTTAGTCTAATCTCAGTTTCTCAGGCTTGGTGTCTTATCCCTGCATCTCCTTTTAGTCCTYTCCTGGTTAGGTGATGAAGTGGAAMAGGTCCATTATCTGTCATCTGTGGTGCCAGCACAGGCAGTGTCAGGAGCTGTGAGGGGTTTCTGGGCACCTGCTGAAAATGAAGTGTTCAGCTGCTGRGATCAAAGGACACAAACCCACAGTTCCCAAAGGTTTATAAATTAGCCAGTGGTAGACAGCTGGTCTTCACACTGCAGTAGAAACTGTGTACCCAATGCACAGCTGGGGCATGGGTGATCTGAATAGTTTTAAATAAAAGGACCACAGTTTTTGTAGAGCTCACATCCAATTTGTTTTGTTAAGCTTGTTTCTAGAGTGGTTTGAACGATTGCTGGCCCCATGTTCATTCAAATTTTGTAATCAATTACAGTTTTTTCCTTATGGTAGTTTTGGGGACCCAGTTCCCCCTAAAAGTACAAATTTAGCAAAGCTGTAATCAATAGAATATAWCACTGATGATAGCACCAAGCCATTATGATTGCCAGGTTGTGTCTATCAGCTCTGGCTAGAGGAGACTGTCACCCTAACCCCTGGGCTCTGCACACRCCAGTGATTTTGTTTAAATAGCCTATTTGAGAATACCACCATCACCATCAACYTGACTGCAAAACTCCCTTACTCGTGCTTATTTAACTGTCGCAGCGTGCAGTTCCAGATCAGGTAAAATAGGAATGTAAAATTCTGCTTTTTGGTGCAGCCTCAGTCCTGTGCTGAGCACTCCAGCTTAATTTCACCTCTTGGCTCATGTTGGCCAAGGCCCAACAGCACAAAACACTTGAAAAGCTACTTCAGGGTATTTTTGCAGAGTAACAAACATTTTCAACAAAGGACAGTGGGGTTTAGGGTGTGCAATGCCTTGTCCTGTATGAAAACCCATTGGCGTGCAGTCCCTGCACATGTGGCCCGCAGCCCTTGGGCTCTGCTGAGTTCCTGCTGCCAGGTCACAAGTTTGTTTTGTGTTAAATACGAGCTGTGCTCTGTTCCTGTAATGAAGATGAATATGCAGTAAATCATGTATGGGAACCAACCCAGAGGCCTTTTTGCAGCGCTATTCCCAAAAGGCATTTCATAATTTATCCTAACATGCGGYATGTTTTAAACAGCCAGGAGAGCAGAGAAGAGCAGGGTTGGCCTAGCACTTTCTCCTTTCAGTAGATCTCTGATGTGAAAGACCAAGCAGTGCCAGTCTGAATTGGCTCTTGAAAATGTCTCAGCTTTGACCCTTCCTGTCATACTCAGCTGGGYTTCAGTTGTGGTTCTGCAGCCTCTGGCCCAAGGTTCCTCATGCCAACGAGAAAGCTCCTTCTCTAGTGCAGAGCTGTTCCCCTACCTTGTGGGGCTTGATTGAACTCTGYGCCATTCTTGGGAGGTGGTGATGCTGACCCTACATCTGAGGAAGATTGATGGGATGTCAAGGAAATGAGGTTAAATGGCTAATCATTTAAACATCTTTTCTAGCCAGCTTAAGAAATCTCACCAACTTTTTGTGCTTTCCAGTTGTAAATATTCCTTTCTCCTCCAGCTGTGTTTCTTCTTTTTCTCTCTGGTGTGTAATTCATACCCTACCCCTGCCAAACCAGTACCTTCTGGATGTTAGTTGCCTGTCTGACACCCAGGGGCCCCGATTCTGGCACGCAGCATTCCCCCAAAACAAGCAATGGATGACCGTGATTGCTTCAACACACGTGACGTGATTGACTAACCACTACTGGAAGGACAGAAGAACAGAGGGCTTGGCTTCTGGTGGAAAACACCTGCAGCTTGGCAAACTCAGCTCTGGTCTCCTGCCTGAGCACATGAAGCARCAGTGACTCCACTTCTCTGTCACATGAGGGTCAGCAAGGCATGGAGACRGGCTCTTGGGAGTTTCTGGGCAGGGAGGCCATGGCCAGGGCGTAGGCTGGCTGCTGTCCAGCGGTGACACCGAGCAGTGCTGAAGGGCACAGACAGCCCCGAGGCCAGCGGGCCATGGTGGGGAGCAGTGGGAGCTGCTGGGACTGTGCCGCAGAGAGGAACGCATGCTATCACACATGCTATCACACATTCTATCACACGTGCTATTACACGTGCTATCACACATGCTATCACACATGCTATCACACATTCTATCACACATGCTGTCACATGTGCTATCACACATGCTATCATACCTGCCCGGCTGAGATCAAGGCACAGCCTCCCAGCTGTTCCCTTGGTTTTGTTTACCGTGCTGTTTTAATTGCTGTGTCTATACAGACTGTGCTGTGAAAGCTGAGGTGGGGCCGTGGCAGTGGCRGGTGCTGCTCACTGTGCAGAGCTGTCCCCAGCAGCAGAACCCTTCAATTCTCCTGAGGGCTGCCGCCAACCCGTGCAGTTACGCTCCATAAAATGAATGAAGTGACTCTATGAGAATCCGCTTAAAAATAGCAACCGTCACCTAGCAAGAGCTGGAGCCTGAGGCCTGGAAAGCGCTGCAAGCCAAAGGCGGCTTTGTTCAGGGTTGTACCAGAGGGGCAGCTCTTCCCAGCATTAATGGTTTTGCTTTGTGAAGTGTCTCTCAAGACACAAGATGAATACAGTTTAATGAGGGGGCGTGTCAGCTTGCATGTCCCCAAGTGTTTGCCCGTCTGGCACGGTGTGTCCTGTGTGACKGGGCTCCTTGTGTGCTGCTCCGAGGCAGGACACACACCCCGCGGCCCGGTGGGGCATTAAACCAAGGCCGGGCCTGTCCCCGGGGCTTTGAGACGGTGCTGTGCCCGCGAG
>NW_026623240.1:2983944-3003649 GCF_030028575.1 Malurus melanocephalus | reverse complement strand
CCGCTGCCATTGCCGGTGGCGGAGGCTCGGCCCTCAGCGCCCCTGGCACCGGAGCTGCACGGCCCTGAGCCCCCGGGTGCCCGCCCCAGCCCCTTGAGCCCCCCGCGGGCAGGAATCTCACGAATTGATTTCCTTTCCATTCTGCGCTGGACATCACGTGGATTGCCGGGTGCCTCGCTTTTCTCTGTAGCCGCACTGGCAAGAGCCATCATTACTCCCAAAGTGTCCTCACTGCTTTCCTTTATTCCCTCTGATGGAAACCAACCGCTGAGAGGCTGGTTCGCTCCACGGTGCAGCGTTTCACAATCAGCCTTTGTTTCAATCTCTTGATTTATTGTCTAATTTGTTTCCAATACTTTTGTCTCTGACTTGGATCTATTTATTCTCCTTGGGTCTTATAGGTCACATTAATTTGTTGTGTCTTRCTTCTAATCTCCCATGCGTTAGCTGATTCCTGTAGTTGGGTTTTCTGATGGAGTAGGTATTAGGCTTATACCTGGATTCAGGTATTTCATTTTATTATGACATACTCATTTTCACTCACCAGGTTTTCTACATTTCTTAATAATTTTAAAGTAAGAACACCTACTAATTTGTTTGGTTTGGGATTTTTTTTACTGGTTTTTTTTTTTTCTGTTTGTTTTTTTAAATTAYTATTTTTATTAAATCTGGCAAACCCACAATGCTTTTCTGCAGGACTGTTTAACAGCCAGTACAACTGTTTTTTAATCCAAGTTCCTTTTTTTATTTCCTTCTGGTAGCTGAATACCAGATGATTTATCTCATGTACTGTTTTCTCTAGGGTCTGAGGATTATTAAAAATKCAACAGAGAATAAAAAGAACAAGTTGTAATTTTGATTGAAAAAAATCTAGTATTTACTAAAGTAGGTTAGAATAACATTTAACAATTAGTCAGATGCCACATTTCAGCTACAGCCTATTGTGCAATTAAAGAACATTTTGAATGTGAGTGAACTGACATTAGTMATGCTGTCTTAGTTTTCACCAGCTGAAATACTGAACTCCTTGTCTTTTATCTTTTCCTTATGTGGGGAGATAAGAAACTACAGCAAATGGTGTGCTGTCCCAGAAATGGTGTCCTGCAGTAAATGGTGTGCTGTGACTTGGACAGCAGTGTGACTTTTTAGCATGCCTTGATTTGTTCAAATTGACRATTGCCTGAATAATTTTATTTTGTGCAGACCGAGTTTATGTGTGATTATAAATGAGTCTGGCAGAGGTGCAACTTAGGGCGTAGCAGTGGGGAAGARCTGGACTCTGGACATGGCCGGGGAGGATTTTTCAGGATTTCTCTAAGCCAGGTGGACCTGCTGTGTCTTTTCTGAGGTCTGAGTTGCTGCTAATAGATGTCCTTTCTGCACTGAGCAGCCAGAATGGAAAAGAAGCTAGAGGGAAGGGGGAGACAAATGAGAAGTGACTTGGTGTCATTTTGTTCTGCGTGCAGATGTCAGCAGTGCTGGTAAGCCTAGGCTGCTCTGCACTTCTTTCCAGAATTTTCCTGGATTGTTAGTACAGCAAGGGGAGAGGCAATAGGGTTCCTCCAGTGAGTGTTGGAAAATAGTTTTCCTACTTGTTCACATTTAATTGCCATTTCAAGTTTCTTGTGAATGTCTTTTTTCCCCAAAGCTAAAAAGTGCCGTGTGACATTAGACATTATGGGATTTTTTTACTGTTATTTTATGTGCACCACTACTGCCATCATTCAGTAACGTGTGTTTCCCTTTTTTAACAATAAAGGAAAATGTTAGTGGCGGATGGGTTTTGATGCCTGGTGTTGGACTGCAAACCTTCCACTCCCAGCAATGAGTTTCCTAGGATGGCTCAGAGAGGCTTTCCGTGTGCAGCTCTCTCTGCTTGGCCCATTAATCAGGGTAACAGTATGTGCRCTCTGCTAATGAGGAGTCACGCTATGCAAACAACAGCCTCTGAAAGGAACAAGGGATCAGGGCAGCATGGTGGGTTTGTGGGATCAGAACCTGTCTGTCTCCATCTAAAGTCCCCATGTATCACTTAGGGGAAATAAAACAAATGTATAGTACAGCAAAGACCCCTAAAAATACATCRTGAAACCTATAAAAAGCAACAACTAAGTGATTTTTTGGTCTTGAAAGCTGTCCCTGCAGAGTCATTTGCAAGATAGTTTCCAGTCCCATCTGCTGTCAGGCACTGCCCCTGATTCAGTGCTGCCGAGTTTCATAACACTGTGGCTCAGATCTGCTTGGGTGTCTAACCAGCGACTCCTGGGTCTCCACACGTTTCTGTGCATGTGAGCACATGTGTTTTATCAASAATCTCCACTGCAGGAGGAGATACTTCGGTCTTTACCTGACAGTCAAATTATTTATACTTTCAAGAAAAGCCTTACWAATACGATCTCTAGAGGCTATGCCATCAGAATATGAAAAAGCACTCCTAAGCCTTTACTGCAGGGGTGGGAAGAAAATGTCGTGATTTTAAAGCAATCTGTTGATAGGTATTCTTGGGTGTGCTGATGGCATTCCAGTCAGCCAGCTGGCCTCAAAACCTGAGCCAACAGTAGTATATGTGTTGCAAAACTTTGAGCAGGACTGTTGCATAGCAACTGCTTAGCTAACGTTTGTATTAGTGGATTCCTTTGAGAATTTTCTGAATTTTTCAATGCTTGATAGAAAAAAATTAAAGCTCCCCAGCAGCTACTCAGTCACCTGCATTTTATGTGGAAATGAGAAAGAAAAGGGTGATTCTTTACCAATGGCAGTGAAATGCATGTGGGAATGGAAGASAGATTGTTTGATGTTCTTCAGCTCAGGTGCTGCTGGGAGCTGCCAGCAGAGGTTTAGCTGAAGGAGTGCTGGGCATGCASTTAGAGCTACATGGGGCACTTCTAATTTATGAGATCCACTTTTCCTGCCAGTATTTATAAAAGGGGAATAATAAACCAACACAGGTTTGTCCCAGCAGCTGCCTCAGCTTTTCTCTGCTGTAAAGGTATATCTTCCCTGATATGTCTGCTAACATTTGCAAGACAAGCACACAAAAAGCAGAATTGTGGTTCTTGGCCTCCTGCCATTTGATAACAAATGCTGCATTCCTCTGCCAGCACTGCAGCAATTCAGGCCTGTTGGTATGGATGCTGCCAAGCCTTTGACCTGGCTGTGTGAAGTCAGGCTTGCATTGCCATCATTTTCACTGATGGCCTGTTAGTTTGGAAGTGCAGTGGAGGACAGCCTGCCTTCGTCTTGGGGATTGCCAGTGGAAGAGGTGTGTGCAGTTTCATCTGGCATTGTAGCCTGCATCCTGGGTACAGACTTCAGAAGGAAAGGAGGCCGAGAGAGAGATTCTCCTGTCTGTCCAAGTAGTGCTTAARGCAGCATGGAAGGGTTGCAAGAGGAGAGCAGAGCAAGGAACAGGAGCTGTTATGCTACTCAGCTGCAAAGGCCCAGCCTAGCTACTGCCACAAGTTCATTTACAGACTGCACCTTATGCCTTTGGAGACTGTACTACCTCGTGAGGATCAGCTCGGCAGGCAGAGACACAGCAGTCCCTGAGAAGGCGCCAAAGTGAGCATCTTTCCACATGAATATGGCCAGTTAATGGGGGTCAGGTATTAGTCCTTAGGATGGCTGTACACTTGCAATGAATTGCAGCCATTAGGGCTTGAATSCTTCCCTTCCTGTTCCCTGGCTCTGAGTGAACTGAATCCCCTAAGTTCCTGGGCAGCCTCTCAGCAAGTGTATGCTTATCACTAAGCTTGTACATAGATGGATGTCACCAAACCCACATTAATGGGTCCCAGTGTGCATCTGAATCGGGGTTATAGACTTCCAGTATTAATGTGATATGAAGTGATTGTGGTGAGCATTTATATGTTAGTTAATGGACAAATTTTGTTAATTGCCTTTGGGAGTATTTTTGTTATGTTCCCATGTGAATTTATCTTTCYACTGTAACTTACTAGGGAGTTTCAGRACGGGTTTGATCTCAGGSATTCAGTTACACAGTATTCTGTAGGCTTTCAAATCAGTTGCTTTGCCTGTACATGCTCATGTGTTGGCTCATTTTTGAGAGGACATGATGATGTAAGCCTAGACATCTGAGATGAAGATAAAGCCCTAGATCTGCCTTTAGCTTTGTTTACCTAAAGAACTTTAAGAACTTGCACTCAAAACACAGTAGATTTAAAACTGCGGTGAGTATGCACAAAAATATGCCAAAGCATTCCTGAAACCACTGTGAATAAAACGGAAGTGAATGAAGCATGATATTTAAAAGGGTGTGTGAAGTTTGAACACTGGACAAGCATTTCAGCCAGACCTTTGAGATGAAGGCTAACGTGTATGAAGCTGAACATCTCTACCTACAGAATGGGCTGATTTTCAGGGATGCAGAAAGCCTCACTGACCCATCAGAGATGGCTGGAGTCAACAAAGAGAGGGATTTGCCTGCCTGCGTGGATGGGATCCCAGGCTCTCCCTTCTTCACAGGAGCTGCATAGTGACAGCACGAGCATCCCTCTTCTGGGGTGGGGTGTCAGTAGCTGGGAATTTTTATGCCACATGCTGGGAGTTCCATTTACAGAGCAGGGTTTTTCACTTGCTCATGCAGAATGAGCTGCAGGAGTCTGAGCTGGCCTTGCTGTTTTGCAGGACGATGATTCCTGTGACCGAGTTCCGGCAGTTCTCGGAGCAGCAGCCGGCATTCCGAGTGCTGAAGCCCTGGTGGGATGTGTTCACKGACTATCTGTCGGTCGCCATGCTGATGATTGGAGTGTTTGGGTGCACCTTGCAGGTAAATCCAAGGGGACGGAGGTGTGGCGGATGCTCTCGGGACTGCTGAAAGAACACCACAAATGAGGAAGGGCTTTGGAAGGATGGCATCCTATCTTGTTTTATCTCTTGGGCTCACCATGAACAAAGCAAAAATGTGCTGGTCCCAGGATTAAAGCTGTTTAAGTAGCAACATCAAATAACACAGACCAGACTTTTAGCAGCTGTGAATCAGCAGAGTTGGGCTAGAGTCAATGGAGCTGTGCCAAGTAAGATAAGARCTGTTGGTTTGGCTGGTGCCTGGATCGCTGGTTTCACCTCAATTTGGCATAACAAAACAGATGATCAACTTCAGTTTTGATTTGTTATCATTTTGCTGTTAGAAAGTTTGAAAAACGTAGTTTTGTAATTCCCGTTTTTCTTTTTTTGGCAAATGTTAATATTATTTCTGTCATTATGCTTTAAAGAGATTTGAAATTAATGTGCTTATTTTATTAACACCACCCACAGCTAATATTATGTCTCTTCCATTCCAAAACATCCCTGAGGATGCTCAGACATAAACAATTGACATTACTGTCAGTCACTGTTAGTTACATTTTGCTAAAGAGCCAAAAGCAGAAAAGAAGTGAAAAATACTGTTTGGGATGACTCCACAAAACTATAAAGTTACAGTACTGGTTCAAACATGGATCTCACGTTTCTTGGCATGACTTTGAAATTGAGCTAAAGGGACACATTGACAGAGCTCTTATTTCAGAGGAATTTGCTCACTTACATGGCCTAGGATTCAGATATACTATGTCTTAAATTTCACATGATATTAACTTTTGTTTTGCCTGTGTTCTCTATKTTCAAGTATTTTCAGTTGATGCAACATTCATGTTTAAAAATCTCTTTATGCGGAGCTGAATTTTGCATTAATATATTTAGTGCTTTCAACACCCATGATGTCAAAGGCTACAKCTACACTATGCACACGTACTTAGTTTGGGCTCATCCCAGTTAGTCATTCAGRGCAAGTAAGAGAGCTCCTTGGTTTATCCCGTGGATTAGCATTTTAAATTCAGACCTATAGGGAGCCTTGCATTGAATTCAGAGTGGTTATCCCAAATTAAACCAAAGGTGATTGGTCCCTAAAGGCACTCTGACCTCAGTTTATCAATGTGGATGACCATCCCAAATTAGGAAAATTGCTCTTTTTTTTTCTTTTTTTCTTTTCTTTTCTTTTCTTTTCTTAATTGTAGACTGACTCAAGAACAGATACATTTTTTCCCTGGGTATGTAGTCCATCCTACAGAAGTCCCTCACAGAGAGAGGGACTTTGGACAAGGGCATGTAGTGATAGGACAAGGAGTAAGGGCTTTTAGYTGAAAGGRTAGGTTTAGATTAGATATTGAGAAGAAATTCTTCACTGTGAGGATGTTGAGGTGCTGAAACAGTTTGAGGTTCCCAGAGAAATTGTGGATGCCCCAAACCTGGAAGTGTCCAAGGCCAGGCTGGAGGGGGCTCTGAGCAACCTGGTCTAGTGGAAGATGTCCCTGGCYATGGCAGGGTGTTAGAAGTCGATGAACTTTAAGGTCCCTTCCAGCCCAGATCATTCTATGATTCTATGAGGACTCATGTGTATAATCCTCTATGAGGACTCATATGTATATGTGTGACTCATGTATATGTGTGAGAAGCTAAATAAAATTYATGCACACACAAATGACATCAAAGAAATGTCCTTATCTGTCTTTATTAAGACTGAAATGAGTAATGTCCCAGCATAGACATGCTCACATTAGCCCTTAGTCAGCCGCTTTTGGTGTGATAAGACATCACAGCGTGAGAGTACAGCCACATGAAGGCAGTTGTGCTGCTTTCAATCCTGAGCTGTCTCTGAACATCAAGTAGTCAGGGTGAATACACCTGGCAGTAACAATCTGTCTTTGGGAGGAGCCRTGCAGGAGATCCCTAGTCTTTTCTGGAAGCATTCCCCACACTTCTCCTTTCCCTGGATTGTCTCAATGCCCTCTTATTCAAATGATGGGAAGCTRACCATAGATAGAAAGGGATGGCCTGGTTCTTGGCATATAGAACAAGTGTCTCGTTGAGAATAATAATAGCACAGCCTGTGGGGCCAAGTAGCAGGCTGTGGGGAGGAATGCCTGGCAGCTGGAGGAACTCCAAGGACAGCTACCCATTGGTGCTGCCACCATTGTTTGCGCATCAGTTCATAAGATATCTTTTTGTGTGTTCCAGGTCATGCAGGACAAGATAATATGCCTTCCAAAGCGCCTCCAGCCTTGCCAGAACCAATCTAACAGTTCAAATGTGTTTAACACAATCCCAGATACCACCCCCCTTCCACCACCAAAGCCATCCACCCCTCCAGCTACCGTTGAAATGAAAGGACTCAAGACTGACTTGGACCTTCAGCAATACAGCTTTATAAATCAGGTGTGCTATGAGCGGGCTCTGCACTGGTATGCCAAGTACTTYCCTTACCTTGTCCTTATACACACGCTGGTCTTCATGCTGTGTAGTAACTTTTGGTTCAAATTCCCTGGATCGAGCTCCAAAATTGAACACTTCATTTCAATACTTGGGAAATGTTTTGATTCTCCCTGGACGACAAGAGCTTTATCTGAAGTGTCAGGGGAAGATTCTGAAGAGAAGGATAACAGGAAGAACAACATTAACAAGTCTAATACTGCTCAGCCAAGCACTGAAGGCACTTTGGTCAAGACACAGTCTTTAAAATCAATCCCTGAGAAGTTAGTTGTGGATAAGGGAACACCTGGGGCATTAGATAAAAAAGAAGGTGAACAGGCCAAAGCACTRTTTGAAAAGGTGAAGAAATTTAGACTGCATGTTGAGGAGGGTGATATMCTCTACGTCATGTACGTTCGCCAGACTGTGCTTAAGGTAATTAAATTTCTTATTATTATTGCTTACAACACAGCACTTGTCTCAGAAGTTAATTTTACAGTAGTCTGTAATGTTGATATTGAAGACATGACGGGATACAAGAATTTTTGCTGTAATCACACGATGGCACATCTGTTCTCTAAACTTTCTTACTGCTACCTGTGCTTTGTAAGCATCTATGGCCTGACATGCCTCTATACACTGTACTGGTTATTCTACCGTTCCCTGAAAGAATATTCTTTTGAGTATGTTCGGCAAGAGACAGGAATTGATGATATCCCAGATGTCAAGAATGACTTTGCTTTTATGCTTCATATGATCGATCAGTATGATCCTCTCTACTCCAAGCGCTTTGCYGTCTTCCTGTCTGAAGTCAGTGAAAATAAGCTGAAACAGCTGAACCTGAACAATGAGTGGACTGCAGATAAACTGCGACAGAGGCTACAGACAAACTCCCACAGCCATTTGGAGCTACAGCTTTTCATGCTTTCTGGACTACCAGACACAGTGTTTGAAATTACTGAGCTGCAGTCTTTAAAACTTGAAATMATTAATAATGTAATGATACCAGCAACTATTGCACAGTTGGACAATCTCCAGGAGCTCTCATTGCACCAGTGCTCCGTGAAGATCCACAGTGCCGCCTTGGCTTTTCTGAAAGAGAATCTCAAGATCTTGAGCGTCAAGTTTGATGACATCAGGGAACTTCCACACTGGATGTATGGCCTCAGAAATTTGGAAGAGCTCTATTTAATTGGCTCCCTAAGTCACGATATTTCCAAAAACATTACATTAGAGTCTTTTCGGGAGCTTAAAAGCCTAAAAGTTCTTCACATAAAAAGTAATTTGTCCAAAATCCCACAATCTGCAGTCGATGTTTCGAGTCACCTGCAAAAGTTGTGTATCCATAATGATGGCACTAAGTTAGTGATGCTCAAYAACCTGAAGAAGATGGTCAACCTGACACAGCTGGAATTGGTTCATTGTGATTTAGAGCGCATACCTCAYGCGGTCTTCAGCCTTCTCAGTCTTCAGGAATTGGATCTAAAAGAAAACAACCTCAAATCCATTGAAGAAATAGTAAGTTTTCAACATCTGCGAAAGTTGACAATTCTAAAGCTGTGGTACAACAGCATAACCTACATCCCAGAGCATATAAAGAAACTCACTAGCCTAGAGCGGCTTTCCTTCAGCCATAACAAAATAGAGGTTCTTCCGTCCCACCTATTCCTATGCAACAAAATCAGATACTTGGATTTGTCTTACAATGACATCCGCTTTATCCCACCTGAAATAGGAGTTCTGCAGAGTTTACAATACTTTTCCATTACTTGCAACAAAGTGGAGAGTGTGCCAGATGAACTATACTTTTGCAAAAAACTTAAGACTCTGAAAATTGGGAAAAATAACTTGTCGGTCCTTTCACCTAAAATTGGTAATTTGATATTGCTGTCCTATTTGGATATTAAAGGCAATCACTTTGAAATCCTCCCACCTGAGCTCGGTGAGTGTAGAGCTCTGAAGAGGACTGGTTTCACTGTAGAGGACAACTTGTTTGAAACTTTGCCTTCTGATGTCAGGGAGCAAATGAAAGCTGAATAACTTCTTCTTGCTCAGTTTTACAGAAATAACACTTCTACCAAAAACACTCTAAAGAATGCATACTCCAAATATGCATTTAATTTGTTGTTATTTTTTCTTTTTCAAATCCTTTCTGTACAAACAAATTTGGAGTAAGGAGTACATATATTTTTAAATAAAATTGCCTCATATTTTTTCACTGTTTTAAGGTATTTTAAAGTTTGTTTTGCCCTGAGAACAAGGGCATCTGTAACTTAATTTTTACYGGTAAAAGTAAATGATTTTATCTGCTGTTTTTTCTTTCCATTTCCTAATCCCACCAGGGAAACTGTGTTTAAGATGTATGCTTTGGGTTGCATAGTTTGTAATAGATGATTATATTGTCTATTGGTTATTGTTAATCTGTTAGGACATGGTCTTCAACAGGTGGTGCTGCAGGTGTTGAATACCTTGTTTCCTCTTCTCTTCAGTGGCAGTAGAAGGTGTTCAACATCTATCAAGATCAAATCTAGAAGGTTGACAATCCCTTTTTACTTATGACATGGTTTTCTCAGATGGTCAAAGCAAGTAGACAGGTTCTTTGTGTATTTTAACAGGTGTGAGGGAGCAGAACTCCCTCAGAACCATTTGGCAAGTTCAGTCTGGCTGCTGATTCACACATCGCATTGAGCAGGAGGCACTCACTGTGATTTCCTCTCTGGTGCAGGAAGAGTAAGGTCACAGTTCACAGAGGAATCAGGACCAAAGTGACTCATGTTGAAGGTTTTCCAAGCAGTGCAAAGGGATGTGGCTGTCCATTTCCTACTAACTTGGATGGAAGGGGTGCAGCAAACTCGCTGTATTGGTAATGTCAATTCAGCAAGATCGTTGTCTTGAGAAACCCCATCCTCCCCCAAACACCCCRTGCTGCAAGACAGAAAGTGCCCTCTGCCCCTCAGCCTACTCCCCCACCACATTGCTTGGCACCTTCTAGGGATAGGATCCAGACAAAATGCCATCATACTTAGTTTGTAAAGCTTCTGACAAGGAAATAGCATCTAATAGGATCCTCAATTGAGCTTGGATATCATAAAACCAAGCCCAGCACAGGAGCATTTGCAGRTTAGCAAAAATGAGATTAAATGAATACATTAACTTCTCACAAGTCTCAGCTAACCCAGCCTACCCAAGGACAGTGACGAAGGCTATGTTTTCATCTCCCAGAAAGTGATTAAATTGGAAATAATACAATTGGAAGTGTGCTTTTTAAAATAACGTGGTCTCCAATGATTGTGCATCAGGTTGGGAACTTATCCTCTGAAGCCATGTTTAGGTATTTTTTAATCCAGCCACTTGATTTCTTTAAGTCAGGTTTGAAAGGGATGGGCTGCTCACAAAGCTAATTTTATCTAACCAAAAATAATAAAATATTTTGCTAGGAGGAGATCTCTTCATCCCATCCGACAACACATATTTGAGTCAGGTGCAGGCACTGGGTATATGTTTTGCAAGACTATCTAGGAATAAGTCCGTACTTCTCCAGGAGGCAATGCCGTTCATAAATTGCAGAGGTTGAGTTGCTGATTGTTATGTAAAATATTTTACAATTGTCAGATTGGTTGCTCTTAAATGTTTTCTGACTGCCATTGTGTGTCTTGAGCTACAGTTAATGTGAGCTCCTGAGCTTGGTACAAAAGCATACAGTTGGTTTAAGAGTATGACTTATAAATGTGGGGAAACAAGCCACAATGGGAAGTTCCTCATTACTCCAGGGTGTGCTGTGCAATCTGGTGTCTGGGCTTGCCACAGTACCAGGTCAGACTTATTTTTTGCGCTTGATTATGTTCTGGAGAAGATCCATGTGATTAATCGAAAACGGGTCAGGCATGAAGGAATCAAATGAAGCTTTTTWAAAAGTGTTTGATTTAGTTCTATTGAAGACCTATAATTGATGTAGCTATTGCAGCTACTCCTACTTGTGTGTGGAATGCACTTACTGGAACAGCTTGGCAAGAATATATATTCTAAATGTATTTTACTTTGATGTTATRTGAGGAAGAGAAACATTTCATTGCTCATATTAACCTAATTATGTAAACCAAAGTGCTGTTGTCCCTGATGAATGTAAACTGTTTGAAATGTCCAAGTAATTGGTGGAGCTGTATAGTTCTCTTACTTAGATTTTAAATATGGGATTACATTTAAAGTTTTTTAAAAAGTCTTTATATTCCTAGATGTAGCATTTTAAATCCCTAATTTATTTTGTGTCTAATGTTGTTTCATGTATAATGTGGCCTGGTTTCTGAATGGAAGTTGATGCACACCTCATATCTGAAGGCTGGAGGTGTGTTCTATGCCATTTTTGTAAATACATCACATAGGGGATGTGGGGGTTTTGTTTGTTACAATATTTTTATTATATTTATACCTGTGCAACCCCTCATGTGGACACAGTTACATGAGTATAAAGTGCCTTGTGCTGGTGTATCTTTATTCACTTTGCTAGGAATAAACTATACCGGTCTAAGCACTTTCAACGCTTTCCAAGGGTTTGGTCAGCTGAGACAGCTTCATCAGTCTGACAGCTTAGTGTCACCAAAAAGGGACAGCTCCCTCCCCACCATGCTCCCTATTCCTGCCARCACATTCCAGCTGCTTCTGGTGTACCTTTACAGGTCTGGTGCTGGTCTGATCCCTCCCCAGGACAAATAAACAGAAAATGATGCCAGTCAAAAAAAGGGAGTAATTTTCTGCTGGGCCAGCTCTYTAAAGGATTGGATGGACACTAGGTGGGAGTAAAAAGGCGACAGRACTGTGCAGCTGGGGTCTGTACAAGGAGAGGCTGGAGCAAGTCACTTTGGAGGTGCTAGGTCATCTTTCTGAGCCCCGTGCTTGAAGAACTGTGCTGTTTTATCTATGGCAGCGTTAGGCAGCTTGGCTTTTCTGAGTAGACAACCCTCAGGCTTGCAGTGGATGATAAAATATCACATTACTGTTAATTTCTTAACGAAACAAACTCAGGTAGCTGCACTGTTGACTTTTCTAAACTTCTTACTGTCTAGTCTGGGGTGTGTTTTCCAAACCCATGTTACAGTAACTTAGAAATGAGTCAGCTGAGGGAAGATTGTTTCCTAATTCTCTGTGACATCCAGGAAAATATGTAAAAGTGCCATATTTTCTCAGTGAATCATGTACTGCTCATATGTATATTCACATGCAATTCATACTAGACTTTCCTGTGACCAATAGTATTTGACTTAGAATGGATGGACATTYTGTGGACAATACTTTAGCATGGTTTGTATATATACAAAGAATTTATATAACTACTTATATTAATCAGGTGCCTAACAAGTATGACGATTCCAGAATTTAAGCAAGGCTTTTTTTTCATTATCACTCAAAATAATAAAAATCTTTCTTGGTTTAGAGATGACAGAATTAGAGATGACAAAGATTGCATCAAAAGTAAGAAGACAACCTTCACAGTACATTGAGCCTGACAAGCAAATCTACTTTGTGATCAAAATCTGGAGATGGCATCTCCCCCTTTGGCAAAATTAGAATGGATATTTGTGTTGACCTCATGCATCCAGCCAGCCCAACAACTTTTGCAAATTCTGATTGGAAAGTGCCTGCGCCAAGTCTTATATCACATTTCTGGCACTTCAGTAATTCATGTGCTTAAGTGGCGACGAGTCCTGTAGGAATTCCAAGAAAAAGCTTTTTATTTGACCAAATGGACAAATTTAATTCTGTAGCAAGGTTCTTAATATGGTAATAGACTTACATAGTGTTACGTTGCAATATAGTACACCCAGAAAAAAAAAAAACAGAAATAAAATGCTCTTTTGTAATAATGACCATTGTCTGACTGCAATGTGATTTTTTTTGTTTGGGAAACACTTTGTTTCTTAGTTACCTAAAGATCAAACGTAACCATATTTTGGGTTTGGTCCCTTGGGAGGGAAATCAAGAAAATACACTTAAAAAATCATGGTTATACTTGACGGGATTTACAGCTGCCTGGTCTTGCTTCCTGTGCACCTCCTTCCATTCCTTCTCTCCAACAGCCAACAAAATGGCCAGGATAAAAGCCATTCCCTCGGGAGCAGCTCCCCCGCTCCGGTTCCTGTGCTCTCCAGGGCTTGGGGGGATTCCAGGAGCCCTGYGAGCCCAGAGCCAGGGGTGTGAGGGCTCCTTCCTCCCCCTGCCATCAGCCTGCGCTGCCAAGGGAAATGATGCTGTTAGTCTTTGCATCTGACATACTCCCCTATAAATCCCCTGAAGAGATTTGGAGATTGCTCCTAAGGCTGTTGGGCTGCCTGCATTTGGTATGGGACGTTTTCCTCATTTCTGTTTCTTTATGTTGTGAGTAATRATGTGCTTCAGTTTTGGTGTTCCATGCCAAGACAGCACTGTCCTGCCAAGATGGAGCAAGAATTCCTTTGCTCTGGTGCTTCTGGTCCCAGTGGAGGGAGGAGAGTGGGAAGCACAGCCCTAGAGCTTCCAAAGGAAGCCCAGACCAGCATGAGGGTCTCACTCCAGTCCTTGGCTCCGGGCACACATTTGAAGGAGCTTGTGCTGGCRGAGAAGTTGTTTTCAAAAAACAATACCCTCAAGGAGTGAATTAATCATGGGCAGTGGGGTTTGGTGGCTTTTGGCAAGGACCAGATTCCCAGTGCCACCATGGGCAGCACTGGCAAGGTGTGGGATCCCAAGGGTGTGGAGTAGAACACCCATATTGCAGGCAGGCTTGGACCGTTCTGCTGACAAGARTGATTGAATCAGTCCATCCTCTCCCCTGCTGCCAAGCTGATGAGGATGCACCTARAGCACTGTGTATGGGGACCATATCCAGCAGTGTCCTTGTGACCAGATGGCARTGGCATGGACATTGAGAGTGGCAATGGCAGGATTGTGCTTCCTTCCACACCTCTCTCATTGGGCCAGATGGGACACGTGTGACCATGTCCCTTTATAGCRCTGCAATATATAGGTTGTACAAAAGGCAGACCTGAGCAACTCCACATATCTGTGAGGTCCCCCAGGAACCAGACAAAGGTGGCAAGGGAATCCAGAACTTCCAGATGCACCAAGAGCCCCAGAGCACACAGAATTTCAGCAAGGAGTCACTTACTAGTGCATGTGTTGCTGCCAGCCTGGTATGATACTCCAGAGCATAGGCTGACTTGGTTTGTTATGCTTTTACATTGCTGGAGTAAGAGGGCTACTAAACTGTCTGTCAGAGGAATTTTTTCACATGGACTTTATGAAGTGTGGTAAATAAGTGTTGATATTTTTCTGAATTAAAATTGAATTTAAATGTAACCCTCGTCTCTTGCCTGCTGGGGTCATGTGGCACTGTTGGACTGGCTTGTGGAGACTGCCTGCAGTTCTATTTATTTAGTGAAATATTTTGGCAAAGCTCTGGCATCCTGTTTCCTTGCTGTGAGCAGAGAGAAGAAAGTAGTTAAAGTAGCACAGAACTTCAATACAGTCTCAAGGTTGCCCTTAGGAGCAAGCTGTTGGCTACTGCGAGGAGCTAGATGAGATTTTTACAAGTTCAGAACAAGTTACAAACAAAACCACCGAGCAAAGCAATACCCTCAGCAAAKAGTAACTTTGGAAAGCTGAAGTGGAGGAACAAATACAAGCAGGATTAGTGCTCAGGAGACTTGTGACCTCATTTACCCATTTGTCCCTGTCCCAAGGCAGGGATCTCTGCAGTGCAGGGGTGGAGTATCAGGGTGGCCTTACTGTGGTTAGATGCAAGACTGCTGGAAGCAGCAAATGCCTCTCACCTGTGTTTTGYAGGTGATGCTACCTATCAGGCAGTTGATTTGTCCACTTGACTGCAGCATCTCTGTGCTGGATGTGCTGAGGAGGACTGACAGCCTCAAATTAATTATTTTCTTTAAATATAAGAAATCTATTGCTTCATCCTCACCACAAGGTCTCAGTGTGCCACCTGTGTTTCCTTTTGGAAATGCTGACCCTCCTCACTGCCCCAGCAGCACATCAGAAGGCACACATGGACTCTGGGTGGGGTAAGACACGGTAAATGGGCACCATCACAGTTGTGCTCCTAGATGGTAGCTACAATGCTCCTTGGAAACACAGCCAAACCTTTGGGGGGTTTTAGTCCTGTGGCTTCAAGGAGTGAAAGCTCCTACAAAGATAAGGGCCTGGACATCTTTTTCAAACCCCTGAGCTTATCAGGGGCATGAATTAATAGAACACACAAGAAAGGTAACTTTCTGAGCTGATGGAAATGGTTTTGSAAGGCCTGGCACTTTTGCAGCGGAAGAGTAACCGAGTGGTCCTACCAGTTCAGGGCTGGATTGGCCAAGCAGGTCSTGCTGGTTCCTCCTGCCCAAGCAGCCCCTCCCAGGGGCTTGGCATGGACACCCTGATAAACTGCTGAGMACACGCTCTGCCTTTGCCAGCAAGTATTTCTGCAGAGCTTGTGAAAGTGGAGAGCTGCTGCTTCCAAGCTGCTGATAGCATCCTGTATCAGAAAGCAGTGGCACAAGGGCTCATCCCTGCCAGCAGAGCATCCAGGCACCTCCAGCATCAATGATCCAGCTCTGCCACAGTACCTGTGCTGCTCACAGCCCCTCCAGAGCCCCGGGGCTCTTTGCTTAGCACTGTAACCCACACTSTCCTGTGAGCACCCAAGCACTTGCAGTTGTTTTCTTCAGAGAAGTGAGGCYGGGGATGGTGAATGACCAACTTGTGCATCAACAGGAGCTTGAGCCTGGACCTACTGCAAGTGAAACTTTGCTAAAAATCTTTCAAAGCAAAAGATTATCTGGTGGTGAACCTGAAAAGAAAATTCAGTGCTTATCAAGCCTCCAAGGMGGGCAAATAAAATCTTGCAGGCCTGGAAAGAAGTGAGGTGATGAGGCATGGAGCTGCTGCATCCTGAGGGCTGTGATGATACCCAGGGTGGGGAGGGCTGTTGGGGTTTTCTGGCCCTGATGCTCCAAGGGCTCAGGGGTTATGGTACTTTTTCAGAAATGGGGCTGCAGCAGCCAGGCAAACTCTGTAAGAGAATGTTCTGTCCATGACTGAGTAAAGGCTTTTGCAGTCATTGAAAAAGGGTTGTGGCCTGGGGAGCAAGGGATTGGTAAAAAGATGTTTTGATGGGACTCGGATTTCTCTGTATTTGTGTTGATGCTGGAAGGGCTGGGGCTCTCCCTTGGCAGGRAATGGGGAAATGGAGGAAACAGATGTGTTGCCATGGCAATGCAGGGAGCAGATGCTGTGGGCACAAGTCTCCTTTTCTGCCACATTCCAACCCACACTGGGAGCCCACATCAGGGACAATCAGCCCTGTGGGCCCACAGCCACTCTCTGACCTCACTGGCCCCAGAAAACGGGGTGGGACAGGGTAACTGCAGAATCCACACCACCAGCCAGTCTCCCCCYGCCACTTACCAGCACCAGGTTTGACATTAGGACAGTTGGAGCTTTCATTAAAAACAACAACAACAAAAAAAAACCTTTGCTCACTTGAATGTCTTTTTTTTTCTTCAGCTTCATCTCTCCAATTCCTATTAGAAAGCTTCAAGAGTCTTCATTAATAAGGRGACAAGAGGTAAGTCAGACTCTTTGAGGGAAGTTACACCTGAATATGAAAAACATCTCTGCTCAAAACTTGCAGATTTGAGACCTGATTGTCTCTGTGTCCCAGATCTTGCAAAATATTTATTGATTTTTTTCCAGAAAAAAAAATTAGTGGGTCAGTAGATGGCTGAAGTGGTGAGTTTCCCAAAACTGGTCTTCCCCTTGTTCTCCTTGGACCCCCAGGCTGGAGCACAGAGCACCAAGGGTCCCCTGCATCATCTCAGCAAAGAGGCAACAAGCTCAAAAATACCAGCAATAAGGACATGTGGCACAGGGCAGGTGAGGCCATTTGGGATGCTCCCAGTGTCACTGATAGCTCTCCTCTCCATGCTGCATGTGTGCTCAGTCCTGACAGGAAAAGGTCCCGTCTGTCTTAGCATTTGGCCCAGGGTATTTTAAACAGGGACTGGAGGAAAAGGAATACTCACTGGCTGAACAGTCACTAGGCTCCAGGGGTAGGATGTTCCGTGGTACAATAAGGTCACTCTGCCTCAGAYCCCACATGTGGCACAGGCTGCTTCCTCCTCCCTCAGCTCCTTTCTGCATCCTGTGGAGCTGGAAGGCAAACAGTAACAACTGTGTGACACTCAATCCCAAGCAGCTRAAAGGAGGCGAGAAGTTCCCTACCCAAATGGCTTCCAGCAGGTACCACCATCCCTGGGTGCCCAAGGGTGCTTGATCCCAGTAGTTGAGTGTAACCCTCTAYACAGCACAGGCCAGATGAAAAATTTTTGCCAGGATTTTGGTATGTGCTGAGATGCTATCCAAACAAAAGTGAGCAATGACTCCCCAAGTCAATCATTTATAATGTGTGTGGATATTTTCCCCTGACAGCAATGCATTTGAGCCTTAGCCTTATCTAAACCTCATTTAMCCAGCTAGCCAAGAAAGTTTTAAAAAGTGGCTGGAAACTTCATCTAAGTCCATCCATCTGAGCTGTAGTTTCATCTAGTACTTGTTTAGAATAAGTTATGTTTGAGACATCTGCCCAAAGCGGGTGTTTTCCTCACACATTGCCTGCCTTGACATTTTTCCATTGGAGATCATTCAGCTGTCAGGGATCTGTGATAATGATGATTTAGAAACAAGGCCAGCAAGGAATTCAGAGAGCGTACAAACAAATGGCCCAAAGCTGCCTCCATGCCAAATGTATTTCCATTTTTCACACCCTTTTTCTTCACTGCACTGAAGGCCTGTAACTCTCCATAAGTACACATTTACAGTCACTTCAGGCCTCCAAGGGCATCCTGCATGAAAACAGCTCTCATTATATAAGAAATGTTTCAAGTTTAGGAGCCTTTAAAGTGAATTCCATTAGTGTCACGCTTCTACGAGTCCTGCAGTGCTCTCAGTAGGTTTTGATCCTATCTTTACAAGTGCCTTGGATGCCTTGTTTGCCTTCCAAGATAGCAAAACTAATTCCCTGGTTTTTAGTTACATGATGTCCCCAAGCACTTTGTTTTCAGGTCTTTAATGTATTATTTGCCATGGATGCACAGATAATGCAATAGATGCCAGATTTACTACATCTTGCAGAGATTCTGTGAATTTTTTCCCATTGCAGTCTTCATGAAGAAGTTTGTTTATTCTGCAGAACTTCAAAGCATTCAAATTTAAACATTTTGCTTTCCCTTTTATGGCTGTGAAAAAGAGAGGTGAGACCTCAGGATGTGAGCCTCTTCCACAGTGTCACTGACAGGCAGCAGATACCACAGAGGCCAGGGGAAACTGGGAACACACCAAACAACTTCTTATCAGGGTGAAGRGCAGGGTGAGGAGCTCACTGAGCAGTGCTGCTGTGGAATAGCAGGAGCTGAGWGGCCTCAGCCCTCACAYGGTGCTGCCTTGTGCCCAGGGGATRGGTGATGTTCCCTCTCTGGATTATGCCATTTTCTGTGGTGAAAAAAAGTAGAATTCACCAGAGATGCTGCTGGGGACAGRCTTGGGGAAGTTCCTCTCTTTCCTTTGCTCACTGCCTCGCTAAGCACACACAGAGAATGATGCCAGCTCTTGCCCCAGGAGAAGAGCTGTGTCCGGCCCCAAGTGGGGGCACCCATGGCAGTAGGGCTTTGTATGGAATTTAGAGCCTGGTACCCAGGATCCCACCTGCTGCCCTAAAACAGCCACCCCATAACTCTCTGCCATCTCTATCCCCACCTTTGGCATCGAGGGAGCATTTAAAGTAGTTTGTCAAGCTGACAAGAGGTGATATAAAATATTCTGAGATTCTCAGGTGAAATCCACCTGTTGTTGCTCTGCATCTCATCRGACTTCCCTGAAAATCTTTCTAACAGTTCCATGGGAGTAATGCAGGGGTGTACGCAGCCAGCAGTGTTGGTAAGGGGGTGTTCCACTTTCCAGGTGAATTAGATGCTGGTTTGATCCTGGTGACACATACAAACACAGCAGACAGTAATTATTGTGTGTCTCTCTCGGGCTTTGCCGCTGATCGAGCTCCTGATCGGTGCAGTCAGCAAAGCCAGGAGGTGGCAGCGCCCTGCAGGAGCCCTGGCAGTGCCAGTGCCCCTTTGCCAGCCTTGCCCCGGTTTGCTGTGCCTGCTTTGGCCCTGGCTCCTCTCCCCTCAGCCCTGCAGCTCAATCCTGCCTGTGTCCAGCTCGATCCTGCCTGTGTCCAGCTCAATCCTGCCTGTGTCCAGCTCAATCCTGCCTGTGTCCAGCTCAATCCTGCCTGTGTCCAGCTCGATCCTGCCTGTGTCCAGCTCAAACCTGCCTGTGTCCAGCTCAATCCTGCCTGTGTCCAGCTCGATCCTGCCTGTGTCCAGCTCAGTCCTGCCTGTGTCCAGCTCAATCCTGCCTGTGTCCAGCTCAA
>NW_026623240.1:2973942-2983308 GCF_030028575.1 Malurus melanocephalus | reverse complement strand
GGGGCTGTGGCTGCTCCCCGTGGGCAGGGGGGCAGCACTGGGGTCGGGGAAAGCAGAGCACAACGCTGAACGGGTTCCCAGGAACGGGGCTGGGTGYTTTTCTGGGGCAGGGAGCCCAGATCCCAGCCTTTAGAGTGTTCCTGCCTGGCTGTGGGTGTCACAGCAACCCTGGGGTGTGCACCAGGGAGGGACCCAGCTGCAAACGGCAGCGCTGAAAGCCTGGGTAGAAGAGGAAGGAAGTTTTCCAGCTGTCTTGGTTTCTGTTCTTTCTTCAGAATTAAAATCTGATGGGTATCTAAGGGAAGTTTTTATCCTTGATATTGGTCCTGTTAAATCCTTCTCTTTTCTCCTTGAATTTGTTCTGAAAGATTTTTTGTTCCCTTGCCTGTTTCCCAAAGCTTTTCACTTTCCTTGTTTTCCTATCATTCAGGGGGGAAAAGAGTTCCTAAACCAAACCAACAACAACAAATTAAATAAATAACTCAGACTTACCGGAAAAGCTTGTCTATTTTTGAACTTCCTCTGCCTARCTTTATTTCTGACTCCTTCCACCTCTGGGTTTGGGCACATTTACAGCAAAGCCAGGGGAGTGCAGAGTGGGAGCCTGCTGGGARCCTCCTGGGTCATGCCAACCTTGCTGCCTCCTTGAATGGCCAAGGCTCTTTCCCAAAGAGTGGGGAAAGGGAGGGTTTTGCTGGTTTTAAAAAGTGTACCAGGAAATTCTCACACGAATAAGGTACATAAGCAGTAGCTCAAATTCTCACCAAATCAGAGTACCCAAAAAACTGTGCCATAAAAGCAGCCTGATACCACATCATCTTAATGGAAGTGCTGTATTCCCAGGCTGATTACATAAATTTTTCATATTTACATGAAAAATAAGGAAATACTGTGTTTCTCTGACTCCTTTAAGTCCTTACCGACACTTTTCTTTTTCCTGCTTTTGTCTTCTATTTTCTGCAAAACCAGTTTTGTAGGCAGGAATATCATGGCTCATTCAGTGAATGCCTCGCTCCAGTTTGCTTTCTGCAGCTTTTTTGCACTTGAATCTTCTGTTAATAAACAGCCTCTACTGTTTACGTCCCTGGGGGACTATGAGAGAGCCTGCAGTCAAAAGGGATTGAAAACATCATCTTTCCTCTGCCATTGAGCTGGAAAGAAAAGCCTCCTGGAAAGCCTACAGGACATAGTGTTTATGGGAATCTCAGCTCAGAGGGGGCCAGGAATAGCACAGGGATGAAATTATATGAAGGAGGATCATGGACACAGGTGGCTGCAGGAGGAGGGGCTGGCCAGAGGGATGGCTTCTCCTCCAAAAACTGCTGGAGGCATGTCATACARCCCCTCCTTCGTGCACAGAGAGGGAGAAATCTCTCTCAGCCACCACAAGTGACTCATGGAGAAGGGAGAAGGTGGATCTAAAAACCAAACTATAAGTCAGGACTACAGGGTTGTACCTTCCTCCTCTATATGGAAGAAGATCAGAATTGAAAGGCAGATTACCTTTTGGGAAACAAATTGCAAACAACTGGAGGGCTTCAAGTGCCTGATCTATTTATAATAAAACCAGTGGGA
Organism: Malurus melanocephalus; assembly: GCF_030028575.1. Taxonomy (NCBI): domain Eukaryota; kingdom Metazoa; phylum Chordata; class Aves; order Passeriformes; family Maluridae; genus Malurus; species Malurus melanocephalus. The sequence continues at coordinate 2,981,733 of NW_026623240.1, read as the reverse complement.
GGCTTAATTTGCTTATTTTCCTTACACTTAATAAAGTATTTGGCAAACAGAAGTGATAAAACCACTTATGTTAAAAATTTTATGTTTTCACTTCTTCAACAAGCCTTTAACTGTAGGCTCTGCTCACCCTGGGAGACCATCAAGGGAGACTGGAAATTCGGAGAGTTGAAAAATAAACATACAAGCTAAAACTCTGTGAACAAATATTTCATTACTTATTTCTTGTCATTAAAAGCCAATACCCCCAGTTCTTCCAAGATAATTTCACATCACTTGAACAAAGATTCAAAGAAGTAAAGAAAGGGAGAGGTGTTTAAAAGGTGTAAATCCTCTTCCACTGCAGTCAGCTAAACTGCTGCCAGTGGAGCCATTCACTGTGGRAATTTCTATGAGGAAGCCCTGAAACTGCTTGGTGAAGGTGACATTTTGGATGAATATCCACACTCACAGAAACCTATAAACCATTTCACCATTTCAGTGCTTTTGAACAAGGCTGGGAAGAGGAGGATGCAGAGAAAGTGTGGATCGATGTTCCTCTTTATATTTACTCTCCAAGTCCTTCCTAACAAAGTAAGAATGCAGTTGAGGGTATCTGAGAGGTGCAGATAGAGGTGCTCATGGCCTGGCAGTGCAGGACAGGGGTTTGGTTTGGAGGCAGCAGTTGGGCAGTGGGATGGCTGCCATCACTTGCCTGGCTTTGGCAGCCCTGGGTTCCCCTCCAGGAATGGCAGCTGTGCCTACCCCAGTGCTTGCTGCTCAGCTCAGAGAAAATGACATCTGGGATAAAAATACATGATTTATTTACTTGCATATATTTTAGATGCATGCAGAACCTTGAGYCTTAGAAGCAGGAAAGAGGATGAGAAGGATTTAAAGAGCTGTGTTTCTATCATGCTTGTGAGTTGTGCACATATTTTCCTTCCTGTATAGTTCACAATCAGGCTTATAAAGAATGAGTGACAGCACTAAAGGTGCTGGGGTCATGGTGCTGCCGGCTGGAGGGGGCTGCAGGAGCAGCAGTGTTGGGGCAGGTTAAATCAGACAGCCAAACTGGCAGATGTAGGACATTGGCTTGGGATCCGTGCTGTGCCTCCCTGGAGCTGGTACTGAGCTCCCTGCCCTACATGGCATATGCAGTCTGTGCCAACAGGACCCTTTGTGCCTGCTGAGTGTTTTTATRGAGGATGAAGATGTGCTCTCTGTGTGGGGTAAATTCTGGGTCCCCATCCTGCTGTGGAGTACTGTGTTTCCATATTCCTGCTGCTGGGCACTCTCTTCCCCACCTGTGGATCTCACCTCCCACTCACAGGCTCCTTCCTGGCATCACTCCCTGCAGCTCCTGAGCCCCTGCTGCTGGCTGCCTTCAGTGTGAGGCTTTGGCTTTCTGTAAGAAGCTAGAGCAGGCAATGGAGGATACAGTGTGAGCTTGTGGTGCTGCTGATGGGGAGGGTTGATGTCCCTGGGCACGGCGTGCTCTGTGTGTGCTGCAGAGCTGTAGGCACAGCCTAATAAAGGTGCACGTACCTGAGAATGAGCAGTGCCAGGGATGGGCAGYGTATGCTGCTGAGGAGGTGAAGGGMCACTGATTGTGTGTCYGGGTTTTTGGTTATTCTTTTCTRYTGTTGTTCATGAGCTGTGCTGCCTTAGGACCGTCTTTTCTGCTGAACTCTTTCAACCATTGGTTCCCACAGTATTAAACATTTTTCTAATGTAAATGAGTTCCTTCTCAATGTATCCCTTGAACTGCACAATACATGGGAAGTTCAGAGAAATGTTGATGCCCTGAGGGCAGGGAATTTTCAAAACCCCAATATAAGTAGCTGATGATCAAATCCTTGCAAGTATTTGTCCATATCTCGTTTTTCTCATTCACCTGACATTTACCCACACTCTCGATTGGTGTGGCAGTGGCTGGAAGAGGCATCTGGTCTGTGTCAGCTTTTATCTGCCTTTTTTCTTCCTACTGTGCCTCATTATGTATGCTCACTAATTCAATTCAGATTTGAAAGGAAATACATGAGAAATTAACTGGCAAGACATCAGCAGCTGCAGGAACTCCATGGGAGAAGAAATCTATGAACTAATAATGGACTTAGTGGCAATGTAAAACCTAGACATGRCTGCAAATTACTTCAGCACATGTGAGTCTGAAAACAGAGAGAGGATCCAAGAAAATGGAAAGGAGTCAAAGAAAAATAGCTGTGAAGTGGCGTTTTCCTTGCTCCTCTGGAGGCTGTGGGTGTACTCAGAAGGTGGTACGGCACCTTGCAGAGCAGGCACAGGCAGGACAACACAGCGGGCAAAATGCTCGGTAGTGCAGTGACAAAGGACATCGCCCTTGCTCACGGTGCCRTGGGAGCTGCCAGCAGGACAGCCATGGTGCCAGCAATGTCCCAAATCCCTGGGAGCACCTGAGGCTGCACCCTGGATGCCTGCATTCCCCAGCTGCCTGTCCTGTGGAGCAGGAATATGGCTGTGAGGATTTTGCCATGGCTGTCCTTCACTTGGCACCTCTGAGATGGCTCAGTCTGAGTAATTACACACTTTGAGCAGCCTTACTACAAATAGAGAGGCAGCTCCAAAAAAGCACTCTGCCTAATTACAGATTCAGTGCTTGATGTCAGGGTTAAACAGAGACACTTCCCCCAGAAGATCTGTGATGGCCCCCAGTTTCTAAGAGTCCAACCCCAGCCCTGGGGCATTGTCAGCTGGGGACATTGCACATGTTGTGTTGCAGCTGAGCGTTCCCACTGCCTTTCTTCTTCTTTTTTTTTTTGTTTTTTTTTTTTTTTTTTTTTTTTTTTTTTTGTTTTTTTTTTTGCCACTGTTACCATAACCGCTACGTGGTTTTTTTCTTTTGTTTCTTTTTTTTCCCCCCGGGGGCGGAGTCACTGCCTTCCTGCGTGGTGAGGTTTTTTTTTTTTTTTTTTTTTTGTTTTTGAGACAAGTGACGTAAATATTGCCTAGCAGCTCTGAGGAGGCACAGCTATTTTTATAAGACTGAGCTTCTCTCACTTCAATGTTTAGGGCAGTTTCCTAAGAGAATTGTGCTCACACAGCCCTCCTGCCTCTTGCTGGTAGCAGGTTCTACCAGCTGGGTCTCCCAACCTGCCCTCAAGCCAGGAGATGGACTGGGAAAATGCCCCAGTGGGGTGCCAGGCACCACCCAAGTGACAACAGCCAGCACACAGGAAGCCAGGTTAAGGTTATGGTCCTGTCCTGCAGCTCTGTCCATAGTGGGGAGAGTGTTTCAGCCATGAAAAATGCTGCTCTCTTCAAACAGAGTTTGCATTTGGACAAAATGGAAAAAACAGATACCTKCAGGCTATCAGGATGTGGTTCCACTGCCCAGAACCATCGTACAAAATGCTGTCAGCATGAGGTAAAGAGACTCCTTAAATAACTTGGCTGAAATTAGTCCTAGATCAGCAATTCTTACAGTAGCCCTGTGCTGTAAGGCCWCTATGAATTGTTCTTTTTATCTTTCTGATTATAATAGCAACAGCAAAGTTTTTCTTGGTGCGTTGAGTTTATTTTTCTTTCTTAGGCAATAAAAAAAAAAGATGGACCAGTGTTCTGCTGTGGAGATAAGCATGTGTCCTTGCCTGCAAAAATGAAGTCTCTTCTGGTTTTTTTCTAATMCCTTGTCCTGAGTGCTTGCCCAGCTCAGCTGGTGAAGTCCAGCACAATGAACTCCAAACCTGTGTTGGACTGCCACAGGTGAGACACTGGGGGTTAAGCATGGGGAAACTTCTTTCCAGGGAAAGTCTTCTTGAGTGACAAACTGAAACAGAAGTCCTGCCATGGTGGCACGAGGATTACAGCTCCTGGAAACCAGCTGACCTCCAGAGCTGGGGTGTAGGGCCACCATCCCCACAGTCCACATGGTCCTGCTGTTCCCTTCTCCCTGCAGGTTTGGGACAAGTKCCTGGGGGCAATGGCAACCTCAGAGGCAGCTGGGGCTCAGCCACAGGCTCTTCAATTGATCCAAGCATCCTGGGCAATCCCAGAAAATACCAGAYGCTCTTTCTCACACTGGGAACCAGAACACAGGAAGCTACAGAGGTTTTCAGACATCTATCACCATCCTCACCTTCCCATTYACCCCTTGTACTCGTTGCTCATGGCACAGCAAAGGGGTTGCCAGCATTGCCAGCACTGTGCAGACATCTACAGCTATAAAAATGGGTCAAATGCTTTGAAAGTGATTACAGAGCAGAGGTCAGGCCCATCTTACAGTGACTTTGGACTAGCCAGAGAGAGGGATACTTGGATTCCAGTCATCCACAGGGGGATACAGATAGCACAGCAGGAGCAGGAGAGATATCCTTGAGCCTTTAAAGAGAAGAAAAAGGAATCGAAATCAGACTTCTTGGAATGTAACTTGAAAAACAGGCAAGTAGAGAAAAAAGAAAGCATGCAAATAATTTCAGGTTTCCAGTTCTTAAAAAAGGTTCAGGTGTGTGATGAGCAGCTAYTTCCTCTGAAAAGCAGGCAAAATGTTAAATCAAAGAAAAAGGAGAATGTATGTACATACGTATGCACTTTGAAAGCTTCCTGTTGAATTATGAATACCTTAAAATCATAAAATACAGAGCCTGTCAGTGGTTTCCATGGAAGTTTGAACACGCAATTTCACTTGTTCACAGTGCAGCCTGTGTGTGCTATCRCATTAAAACCAGAGAGAAGTAAGAAAGACACAGAAACATCCTGTAGGTAAAAAAAAAAAACCAACAAAAACCTACCCACAAACCTGACCGGCAGACTGAGTAATTACTAATGGGAAATTCAGAGAGGAGAGGCATGAGGAACAGACTTCTCTAGAAGCTGGCTTTTATCACACAACAGTCAATAGAAGAATTGAAAGAGGTGAAGCTGGGGAAAGTGGGGAGTTTGAAAATGTAAAGGAGTCTAATTGAGCAGCCAGGAAAAAAAAAAAAAAAAAAAAAAAAAAAAAAAAAAAAAAAAAGCAAACCCAACAAAACAAAAAAACCTGAATAGAAATTCAAATTAGAGGCCGAGAAGAAATTGGAGATTGTTCATACAACACCAAAGATTTCTAGAAGGAAAAAAAGGATGGCATTGTCTGAGAAAGCAACTTTGAGGTCAAGCTGAACAACAGCTGAGGCTTTCCAAAGCACTGGAAAAGTAATTCAGTTGAGCAAGCAGAAAGTTTCTCAGCTGGACAATACACAGAAGCAGATCCAAACCTCAAACCTAGCAGGCAAACCTTGACGTGGGCCAAGGCAGGTAGAGACAGTTACATTGCTCTGGAAATCATAGAATTATTGGATTGGTAAGTACCTTAAAGTCAGCTGTGCCCTAAGTCTGTGGACAGCTGTGCACAGCCTCAGTAAGTGGGAACTGGGTMATCCAGTAACTACATGTCATTTTTACAGGTAATCATATAAAATGGGTGTCTTTCATTGATTTTCTTTGCTGCAGAAAAGGAAGTAGGTTGAAATGAAGCCATTAATATGGGGAGATAAATGGATTTCTAGCAACAGTGTGGGCAGATCTGAATAGAGTTTACAAAGGAAACATCTTCCTCCTCTGGAGAGTGTGTGTTCATGATGYCCAGCAAGGCCTTGAGACAAGGAGTGTGAATAACAGGAAGGCACATGCTGCAGCACACCATCAGAACTCTGCTGATGCAAACCCCCWTGTGGATGCCCTTGCACTGGAGTGACTAGAGAGATTTCTGTCCAGCTTGTGTTTATGGGTATAAAGAGCAAGTGAGAGCTGGTTACTATTATCTGGATTCAATAGACATTAGAGTCAGCTGGTTTAAAGCAGACCCCTGAGGCCAGATCTCTTGTGATGCTCACAGCAAAGTCCTTTCATGTAGCCATGCTGCCACCAGTCCCTCTGTGCCTTAACCTGCAAGCYGCCTTCTTTCTGCCACCCACATTTYTGGCAGGGAGGTGATTCCTGCTACCCCATCCTGTGCTGAGGGCAGACTGTGCTCAAAAATTCCAGCCTGCCCTGTGTGTGATGGGCACCTTCCTGCCCCATCCTTGCTCATGGTCCCTTTCACACCTGCCTATACACAGCTGACAAGCTGATGGGAACTGGGGGGACAGTTCATTTCCCCAGGCTGGGTGCTAGAGAAACAGGCAGCAATGCTGGGGAAAGGTGAAGGGGGCTCTTGGTCATGTGTGTCCAGAGGAGGTCACCTGTGCTGTTCCCTTTACAAAAAGCATCAGGAGACACTGAGGCTGGAGCCTTGTGTGACCCCAAGGAAGATGTCAGAAGTACGGAGGGGACCACCAGCTGTCAYTGGGAGACAGACAGACATAGCTGGGGTTGGTAATAGCACAGGCAGAAAAATGTGCTTGCAGAGACCTGGCCAGCAGCAGAGATTAGCAAAACAGTACTCCCCATCAGTAAAAAGACATAGGTAGACATCACTTCATCATGGAATGCTCTGGCTGAGCAGGTGAGTGCTGTCTGAGATGCCTCACACAGCRCCAGAGGGGGTAATGCTGCTCTGTTCAGTCGCAGCAAACGTGCTTTTGATAGCACAGAGTAGCACCCAGTTTTCATCTGTCACTTTGACAGTACAGAGAGATTGCAAACAGAGAAAACAGAGAATCTACAGAATCACAGCACTTGTTCATGCTTTTTTCTTTTCCTTCCTGATGGATCTCTGAATTCACCATTTCTTGTTCTCTATACACATCTCCAGTACATCGTTACGTGCCCCTCTGCACTCCCACTGCTGCTTCTGCATGGACCGGTCTCCCGAGGCTCTGCACTGTGTCTGGCATCTCTGTGCGGTCTCAGGTACCTTGGGGTGTCTAAAGTGGTGGGTGGGCAACTGCTTATCTGCCCTACTGCCAGTACCTCCTCCATTTCCTGTGCGCCCTTCCAGTCTTCCTCTTTGGCTTCCATCCTGGCCTCAGACACATATCAAGAAATTGAAAATAGTCTCCAAAATCTCAGGCATTTTGCTAGAATTGTGGCTGCTCAGTCCACATTWAAGCCACAGCYACTGCAGCARTGAAGCAAGCAGAGAGRGCTGATGGTGCTGGGTCTATGAACTGCACAGCTCACTAGGACACTGAGAGAGCATTTTCTTCCTCTCTTTGAAAGGAAAGAGCTGGAAGAAACATGATCAACTAGAAAAGTGTGGGAGAAGCAATCTCATATGTTTGTGGGTTCAGATGTCTGGCACCAGCAATATYGATTAGCTTTGGCAGGTAGGGACACAACACAGCGTCACTTGTTTGATTCCACTGGTTATCCAGCCCCACCAGGAGAGTGAGGCCAAGGGKCTAAACAGGATAGGCCCAGCAGAGGATCTCCCATGAGGGAAAGACTTCCATGAGCTGGGAAATCAAATCCTTGTACCTTGTTTGATCCCTAATTTTGTTGTTTTTTGTTGTGTKTGGTTTCATTTTGATAAGGTTTGCCCCTGTTCCTTTCCTTCTCCTTCTGTTTCTGCTAGTCTCTTTAAATATTCCAGTGTGCAATGCTTTCCTGACCAAAAAGGTCAATCAGAAAGGAAACAGAAGTTAAAAACTTGACATAATCCTGAAGTTCATTCATGGTGTGGGTGTAAACAGACCCATCTTTAACACACTTTCTCCTGTAGCTGCCTCTCTTACTGGTCATGGAAACAGGAGAATATTGCCTTTTTCCAGAACGTCATYGTGAATCCTCATGAGGAGCAGTGACGGTCCCAAGGTGATATTTAAAGGTGTAAAGCCTTGCGTGCCCGTGAAGAAAAGAGCCGCACTCTGCCCTGCGACGGCAGCAGGAGCCAAGGCGATGGCCGGGCGATGTGTC
>NW_026623240.1:2905711-2973577 GCF_030028575.1 Malurus melanocephalus | reverse complement strand
GATGTGCCCGGGGGCGATGTGTCCGTGGGCGATGTGTCCGGGGGCGATGTGCCCGGGGGCGATGTGTCCGGGGGCGATGTGTCCGGGGGCGATGTGTCCGTGGGCGATGTGCGGGTTCTTCCCCCGCACTGGGGCAGCCCCGGGGCAGCACGGCCGTACCGCGGGCTGAGAGCCGGGCGGGTTTGCTGAGGGCCAGCACTGCCCTGTGCCCGTGCCGCTGCCCTCGCACGGTGCCCGGSTGCCTCCTGCCGACGGGCCGCTGCCGGCCCACGAGAGAGCGAGAGCTGCTGGCGAGGGTCATCCCCTCGATCCGGGGCCCGGTGGTGTCCGAAGCCCGGCGGTGTCCGAAGCCCGGCGCTGTGCGGTGCCCGGCGGTGTCCTATGCCCGGCGCTGTGCGGTGCCCGGCGGTGTCCGGAGCCCGGCGCTGTGCGGATCCCGGCGCTGTGCGGGCTCAGGCCCGGCCCGTCCGCGGCCCTCAGTGGCACCTCAGTGGCACCTCAGTGGCACCTGCTGCCGGGGCCGGGCAGCGCCAGCCTTTAAACGCCTTTTGCCAGCGATAAGGCACCGTTTAGTGCACCCGACCCACCACCCTCTGATGGGGTTTCGGCTGGATTGCGAACCCTTCCAGTGGGAATTCCGACTGCCGGAGCACCTGTCCCGTTCAGCAGGAGAAATTTCTGCAGACACCTTCCCAGAGACTCAGCAGATGGCTGTGCAGCCATCATTGGGATGGACTGCGTGGAGCCCTCACTCAGGTCAGAGAACAGCTGGAGCAGCTGTAGCTTGAGGAGAGTTTACTTCCCTAGCCTGACCATCTTCAGAGTATCTTTGCAGTAATAGAAAGGAAACATTATTTCTTTGCATTTTTTACTTATTYTACTCATGCTGCAAGAGAGATCTCATTAAAAAAAGGATTGCTTTCTTAGTGCTAGATATAGCAGTCATTTCATAGCAAGCATTGGAAGATACCAGTAACAGGCTGCAGTCATCTCTGATGGATTTTGGAGTGCAACAGAAAGTCTGTTACTGGTTCCGTTTGTTCTTCCAGATAAATTATTCATAACCAGGGCTCCCACAGCAGGTCCTGAGCCCACTTAGGCCAGGCTGCTCCCTGTGGCGGTGGCCAGCCCCAGCTGTTGTGTTACCATGAGGCTATGACTCCATTGTTTAATAATTTTGCTTTTGTCTTCCTCTGCAGAACTGTTAAAACCAGCAGACATTCAGGCAAGTAGACCAAGACTGGGAATGCTAAACATCGCACGCTCAAAACCATATAAGCAAATCATTTGTTTGCCCTCAAACCTAGGCACAGCCTACTAACACAGGTGATGGATGATGAAGGATGGGATACAGGAACTGGAGCTTGTTGGGGGTCTGGGAAGGACCAAGGGTCACTGGCTGGATGAGCTCTTTGCATGTTGGGTGCTGCAGAGGGTGGTCTCCCTTCTTCCCCATTTCCTGCAATGGAAGGTGGAATCCTGGGTAAGGATGTAAGAGAGAGGACTAATATGTTAGTGGGCATCTTCCAAAGACAGATTTCATGGGCTTTKAAGATCTGTGCTCTCTTTTCTGTTAAGACATGTGGAAGTGGACTGCAYTGTGGCCTACAGTCATGTGGATGTTGGTTGTTCTGTTATGACTAAGGATTCAATGCTGTGTAGCACCCTGTAATGTGGTCTGATAGGGCATCTTCAGTTTGCCACTGTAGACAAGTTTCTTTGATTGCTTTGTGACTAGTGCAATTGGAAACATATTCCAAACACAATGATGGGAAGGGAGAGGCCTGCATTTCCCTTCAGTGCTGTCCATGTGATCTCTCTGGATCATGCACCCATGCAGTTTTCTGTGGTTCTATTGCACACAGCTACCCTGAGTGAAGTAAAAGACTGCTTTCTTGACCTGAAAGGAGCTATTCCAGACCATGGGGTTTTCCAGTTTTGTAATTAAGGTATMATTGCGTTTCTTAAAGCTAGAGCTTCTGCAAGTGCATTCATAAACCACAGTATCATGGGATGTTTTCAGAGCAACTCAAGGTTTGCTCTACTTCCATGGAGGTGGTGAAAGTCTTGCTGCTGATGATATCCTTCATCACATCCAGTTCTTATTTCAGTAGAAGGGAGGTCTTTCATGGTCCTATGTCATATCTGCCAGCCCTTCTGGCTGCTGCCCCATGTCCTTTGTGAAGCTGTGCAAGGCACCAATTTACCAGAGATGCAGTAAAATGCGGCATCTCACCTTCAAATTCCTAAAGACAGATAATGAATCCATAAGCTTTGATCTGCAGGTGTCAACACACAATCCTGCCTGTCCARATGGGAGAGTTCAGTCCTCTCCATCAGTTGCATTCTGAGTTTTTGAAGACCTGCATTAGCGTTTTTCAGGCCTGTACACACCTGAGTTGGAACAGTAGAAAAACATCCACAAAACTCAAATGAGTGGAGTGGGGAAAAATCTTGAAAGAGCAAAGTGAAGATCCAGCAAGACAGACCATCTCCCCTCTACTTCTGCTCTTCCTGTTCTTTCCAAGCCCAAGAGGAGGAGGTAAGGACTACTTCCTGTGTGCAGGCAARTAAAAGGAGAGGAGAGCACCCTCCTTTGCTTGTGTCTCCAACAGTCTGGRGATGGATTCTGTCTCCAACAGTGTGGAGCTCACCTTGTCCTTCCCCCGGGCAAACCAAGCAAACMAGCCACTAATTCTGAGGCACATTCTGCTCACCTAGATTTAGGAAATCCACACAGGAGTAACACAAAAAGAGTGCAACGGGTCTTAATTTACAGGATCTTCAGCTGCCTCCAGCCCCAGTTTGTAAAGCTGGGACTTCATCCCCATTCATTACATGCTTAAAGCCAAGATCAGCTCTTCCTTCCTGTTCATGCAGCTCTGGGAAAACTGGTACTTTGTTCAGAGAAGAATAAACAGCAAACACCAGCATGGTCAGCTCATTTCTACCATCATCACCGATCTTGATCTGTCAACTGCTTTTGCTGCTTATTTGCTGGCAAAGAAATTCAAACCAAAAGTCCTTTGGGAGAGGCAAAGACAATAGAAGGAAACATTTGCCTGATGTCTGATGTTACCGCAAAGAGCTGGCAGTGCCCATAGAAATAGTTGACTGATGATGGAAAATTCAATGGGAAAATTGCAGGGATAGATAGAACCTGTGCTTCTAAGGGCTTATCTGTTCCCTGACGTAYTCTCCAATTGTCTGAAATCAGCCTTTTCCAGCGCACTCCTCCCTCTGGAGGAGGGTACTGGTCACAGCATCTCCCTCTGTCATTCCCTGTTTTCTATTCCCAATCCCATCGTGTCACCCAGACTTCCAAAATCAGACAGCACTTCCTATCTGATGTGGAGTACAATTTAAACACAAGACACTGACTGTGCAATCCTTCCTGGAGTTCTTCTTTAGGTGCRTTTTGGCTCTTCCCTCTTGCACCACAAACATCCTAGTTCAGTCACAGGCTGCCACTGCTCTATGCAGCCACTGCTTATTATCCAGAGCTGCTGATTATGTGTGAAACAAAACCTAGTTATAAAATAAGGGGGAATGTGGTTTCCCTGGGATTGGGCATGAGGTTGTGGGACTGTCTTAAACCCCTGGAGATTAATTTCTGCTTCTGCAAACAAACTCTGAGTGGAAAACATTGCCTAGCGGAGCCAGCTACTCCTGCCACAATTAATGTGTAGGAACTCAATGCATGTGAAGGTTGTGTCTCTGGAGGTATTGTGATGCATCACTGTCCCTGTAGGAAACCTAGAAAAAGTGGCATGATCAATGGGCATAAATTAGAAAAGTTATTGGAAAAGCTGTTTTCAGTGGATTTACTGTGGWTTCCGTAACATTCGATTGGTATTTTATAAATATTCAGATTTCTGATTAGCCATTCAATCAAAGGGGTTTGCAAGGGAAGCAACTGCAGATCAGGAGGTCAGTGTCTGTGAGTACCAGCAGAGCTCATGCCACAGCAGCATCAAGCATGGGGTTGTGTGATTTGAAAATCTGGGTRTCCATCCCTCACCCTCTGTTGCACTAATCCAAATTTGTTTTGCAGTGGAACTCATACAAGAAAGATGTATAGCTGGTACTTCAGGTGTATCCAGGATGCTGTTCAAATGGACAGGGAGTGTACAGAGCTGGAAATTTGGAGTCCAAATATATAGACAACACAGTGTGCAAAAAGCCCCTAAAAGAACACCACAAACAARCCTAAAAATGACTTGGTAGTGTATTGATCTCAGGGTCCACTGGTGTCACTACAAAATAAGGAAGTGTTACCTCACTTTTCCTGACTCATAAACRCCCATGCAAATTACTCCAGGCTTCATTAACAAGCACGTGTGGACCTGAGACTATGGAAATATTTAACCCATGCCAAGTTAGCAGCCAAATGTGGGTCCCAGAATCACAGAGGGCAGGGGAAGACTCTGGGTCACATGAAGCTATTGAGACCTTCTTGTTGTTAAAAGATGAGCTAAATATGGAAGTGCAAGAAAACTGTTAAGGTTTTGCTGAATTTTCAGATCTGCTAAATTAATGTTTTAAGTAAAATAACACAATTTTATGTTTCCAACTAGTCATTTAACAGCTTCCCACAGATGGTCTGAAGTATGTATGAAAATATAATACAAGTGGAAAAACCCTTGCCTTTACAGCATCCTTATGTGCTCTCTCATAYGCACACCTCCTGCATGTCCTGCAGCAACAGTTTAAATGTTACAATTTTTTGACCACTGGTAGGTTTGTGGTGATGAAATGAGGCTGGAGAAATGGAAGCAGAAGAAACAGAGCAAGAAAGAGTAATGTTCCTAGTAGGAAGGGGTGTGCAAATACAAGGGACTTGCAAGGAAAAGCAAAGGAATTGGAGAAGGTGGTGCTAGCAGCACTCAGTTTGTCTAGAAAAGGATAGGGGCTGGCTGAGGTGCAAGGTGGAGAGACACCCAGCTGGAGTGGGGACCTTCAAAGCTGYAGCTGTTAGCTGAGGACCTCTAGGCAAATGAGGTGGTCTCCAGAAGGTCCCTTGGAGACTTTTGTGTCCTTCACATGGGGGGAAGAAGTAGACAGGGTTGTTGGAGACTCCCATGTGGAGAAGGCAGAAAAGACATGGTAGCAAGGAAGGATCAATAATGTCCCTGGGGTGGGAGTGGAAGGAGGACACTGGGGTCCTGATCCAAGGGTCTGTGTGAAAAKAAAGAAAGCAGCAGAGAAGAAAAACAATTCCATAAGACAGGAAGAATACAGCTTTAAAGGGAATTTGCAATTAATGGCATCAGAAGCAGCAACGCAGCCAGAGGGATGGGGAGAGAGATGGAGGAGTGAGAGGCTGTGAAACTTAATGGTGCCAGTGCTGGAATAAAGGTGTAGGTGAGGTTATTAGGCTGAGGGTAGAGTTAGCTGTGGTGCTGGCTGGAATCTCCCGTGCAGGGCACAAGGAAGAAGAAAGATGTGTAAGGGTGGGATTTAGGGACAAGGGGAAATTGTAAGATGCTTACCTTGGAGAGCTTGATCAAGGAACCTGGAGGAAAGTGAGAATTTGAAGATGTGAAAGATTGAGTAAGGCTATAGAAGGTGGCAGATGATAGAATTTCTGGGGTATTTGGGTAAACAGGAGCAGAGAACGAGCAATGTTGTTCACTGTATATGAGCCAGGAGAGTACAGGAGAGGGACAAGCCTGGCTCAGACCTGGGAGAAGCTGACAGTACCTTGCACAGGGGTAGAAGAAAGAGAAGATCTGTGTGAAGAAGTAGCCTGAAGTGGTGGGCCTGAAGTGGTTCCTTCTAAAGTGAAGGAAACTGCAGGAGGACCGGGAGAGAGGATGGAGCAAGAGAGAGCACAGAAGATGTGAGTAGTAGGGAGATAAAGAGGAAGGAAGGGCTACAACAGTGCAGCAAAGCTTTGTGTGGCTGAGGAATGCAAGAGAAAAGGGGATGGGAGTCAGACAGTAGAGGTAGTGTGAAGGTGGAAAGGATGGAGAGATGGAATTATTCCAAGGTGGGAGGGAAAGGGAGAGACGAATGAATAGGCAAATTATTACTAATGCAATAATTAACTGCTACAGCAGTAATCTGATTGTCACCCAAAAAAAGAGGATGAGGCAGGGAGTTSGTGAGTGAGGGGGAGGCATGATGAGGCTGGCAGAGCAGCAGAGGTGGGCTGAGCCCGGCGGGGTGCAGAGGCAGCGTGGCAGGGAGCAGCAGGAGCAGATGCTGGGGCTGCAGTTCCCATGGCAACTGCRAAGGCAAATGCAACAAGTGTGCCAGCGTGGCAGTGTCAGCAGGGGACAGCTCGGTGCATTTCCGTGTCACGCTCCTCAGGAGCTGTGCTCCATCCCTGGGCACCCGGGCAGCAGTGCTCTGCCCCTGCGGAACCAGCACAAGGTACGGGCAGGTTTTGAGGCCAGGCCCCCTCACTGCTGTGGATGTGCTCTCTTTCCCCAGTCCYAGCCATCCCAAAGCCCTGCAGAGCAAGAGCTGCTGTGCATCTTGCCAGCAGTGAGGTGCCTGTGTGCCACGTGGCGAGGGGACAACTTCGTAGGGAGCCATGGGAGAGCGAGCATCCCCCCTCCTGTCCCTCATGCCCATGTGCCGTGGGACTGGGGGCTTAAATCTCCCATGTTCTGGTTCAGCATGGCCCACTGCAGCTGGCACATACCTCCAGTGCCCTCCAACAGGGCTGTCACAGTGTGAGGCCAGTCTGCCTACAGCAGGCAGAAAAAGCACATGTTTTTCACAGGCTGAGGCCTTATTTTTCACTTATTAATTTTTGGCAGAATTTTCCCTTCCTTTCCTAGAGTATCCCCTGTAACTAATCAGCACTTTGGATCTGCAGCTACTCCACACCATTGTGCTCATGTCCTACACTAAACAGCTGCAGACAGAACACGAAGGCAAATTTTCCTAATGCTCTAACACTCGGGCAGAAAGAACATCCCTGTGGGGTGTCCAGCAAGGATGCTGCTGCTTTTGCCCTTTCGAGGAGATAGCTGGCAGGAGGAGGCCGACCCTGCCAGGACATACAGTCCGTGCTGCTCCCACTCCAGGAACGGCGTTCCCCTGCAGGAGATCCATCCTACCCCACATGAGATCCATCCTTCCCTGCAGAAGATCCATCCTGCCCCAGGGAGATCCATCCTGCCCTGCGGGAGATCCATCCTGCCCCACGGGAGATCCATCCTGCCCTCCTGGAGATCCATCCTGCCCTCCTGGAGATCCATCCTTCCCCGCGGGAGATCCATCCTGCCCCACGGGAGATCCATCCTGCCCTCCTGGAGATCCATCGTGCCCCCCGGGAGATCCATCCTGCCCCACGGGAGATCCATCCTGCCCTCCTGGAGATCCATCGTGCCCCCCGGGAGATCCATCCTGCCCTGCGGGAGATCCATCCTGCCCTCCTGGAGATCCATCCTGCCCCAGGGAGATCCATCCTTCCCCGCGGGAGATCCATCCTGCCCCGCGGGAGATCCATCCTGCCCCCGGGAGATCCATCCTGCCCCCGGGAGATCCATCCTGCCCCAGGGAGATCCATCCTAACCCGCAGCAGGGTTCGGGCTTCCCGCGGGCTCTCAGCTCATGCAACAGCAGAGGGAGCTCCGGGAGAGGAAGAGGAGCAGGGGAAGGCTGGCAGGAGCAGCCCCGGGAAGGAGGGGGACGGAAAGGGACTGGGCAGAGGTAAGTGCGGGCTGCTCTGCTGCACCGGGTAGGGAGCTTTTAACAGCTTAGAGGGATGAGGGGAAAAGGGGCCTGAGAGCGGGAGCAGCTGAAAAGCAGCCACCATGGAAACAAAATGCCAGAAGAACTTTAGGTATAAAAAAAACAAGAGACAAACAAAAGAAGTGTCTGGGTGCTCTTTCTAAGATTTAAGACTTAGGCTAACTTCAGGGTATCTTGTGCTAAATAGCTGTAAGGAGGAGGGGGGTATCTTAGTTACTTGGAGAGTATTTTCTGTGTATTTAAGTGCTAAAAGGTCTGGCTCTATTTTTTTTTTCCGAGGAGAATGCCCCATGTTGAACTCTGTTCTCATATCAAATTAATTTCAGAAAGTTTTAGACATTTTGAGAAACTCTGGTGCCATGGGTTCGCACTAGGATCAAAGGACAGCAGTGAATATGCCTTTGTGGCGGTGGAAATGCACCCATTGGAAGCYGATGGCCATTTCTGCCACACTCGGGATGACAGCAATACCAGGCAGCCACATCACAGCCCCTACAAAGCCARATTGTGGCTATGACTGTCCAGCCACAGCGATCTGAGCAAGGAAATAAATATGTTGGTCTTTCCATGGCTTGTTCCCCGTGGTCCCGGGTGCAGCACAAGAGCAGGCATGATTCATTCTACAGTCTCTGGGCAACCCAAGGGAAAATCGCCTGCTAATTTCAGTTTCTCATGTCAGAACGTATAATTAACCTGACAAAGCAAAACGTTATTTTAGGTTAAGGCGTGATCAGACCTTCTTCCTTCTCCCTCTACCTATTTCCAAATGGTGATAAAATAAGTTGAAGGTGGTTGRGGCTGTGGGAGGTATATGTTTTGTGGTGGCTATACAGTGTTGGCAATGAATTTGCTGCTCTGTAATATATAAATGTATCACCAGCACTTTCTCCAATTAATTTATATTCAACTTAAACAGAGAGAAAACAAATTATTTGGACATTAGAGTAACGTTCTTCCCTGTCATTGCATATGTGTGCAGCACTCCTCCTTTGTATAAGTCTTTAGAACAGGAGATGAAGCAGGTTTTAAAATTAGCATGCTTAATGCCATGGTGGTTGCATCTAGGAATCACAGGAATAGTTGGAATCTTTGAGGTGTGTAATGTTGGAGTGGGTGGTGTGATGCTACACCGACAGTGGGTATTTAATTGTAGAAGCTTTAGTGACTGGAATCTTTGCTTTACTGTGATTGTATTTGAAAAAGTATTGGGAAGAGGATTTCAGAGGTGAATTTATATCATGTTGTTATGTTTTCCCTTGGGTAGAATTGATAGAATGGAGCAATTGATTTTGTTTGATCTATAATATGTACACATAACTAGCAGAATGTGCTAAATTTAAAGTAAAAAGATTAATATAGCCCATTTCAAGCAAAATCAACTCTTTTTAGTGCTGTGTTGGCAAGTCTGGATTCTGTAGGTTCCCAGGCACACAAAAAAAAAAAAAAAAAAGCAGCCCTTTTGCTGCTTTTTTTTTTGAGGTGGGAAAAGAGCTCCAAGTACCTCTGGATCCCTGTTTTTAAGGAGCTCCATTTTAAAATAAGAGTTCTATACTCTCTGTCTACAGAATAACTAGTGGTTTATTTGCTCTGGTAAAATAGGAAGGCAGAGAGAAAATGCAACATGTAAGAAATAAATTATATATTATTCCCTTTTTTCCCTGCTGTTTTTGCCTGGTGTTCCTGAAATTTTGCGTGGTTTTTTGGTGGTTGGTGGGGGTTTTTATTATTGTTGKGTTTTGTTGTTSTTTTGYGGTGGTTTTTCTTTRGTTTTGGTTTGGGKTTTTTTGGGTGGGAGGYRYGTTTATTTGGGTTTTTTCCTGATYTAGTTGGGTGAGTCCTTAATCTTTAGCCACTTGAATGACTGGAGATCAGTCATTTGCAGGCTCAGAGCATTTTGGTCCCACWTATGTTCTTTCTTTTTCCTCCTGCTGCTCAAAAACCTTTTCCCAGCTGTGCACCTCATTATGCCCTTGTGGCTAGGTTATTTTAAGGAAACTTCTTCTAAAGGAGTAACAAAATCAGCAAGCTCTAACGATTGTACCTGTGTGATTGGGAAGTAATGATTAAGTGCTAGCCCTGGTACAGCTCAGCACTCTGAAAATAACTGGCTTGTCATTTCTTTAAAGACCACCATTGTCCTAGATCCAGGTAGGGCACTTAGGTTTTGTGTCACTCCATCTGCACATGGAGCCACAGCCATTTCACCGAGAAAGCCAATTGAGGCCTGAAGGGGAAAGAAGAGCTTTTAAGCATGATTTGAAGAAAGAAATTACAGACTGAAATGTCCTGGGGAAAGCAGGAAAATTGTTCCAGAGAGGAGGGCTGGACAAACCATGACAGCTGAAAACTTYGTTTGGTCTTTTGCTTATTCTGATTATGACAGTTTTTTAATTTTTATTTCCTATGCAGCCTCCATGTTTAGCATTTAGTGTTTGTGAAAATGGTGGCAAGCAGAAGAGGCAGATCATAGAAGCAGTAAAGTGCAAAATCAAGAAAATAGGAAGAGCTAAGTACATTAAATGGACTAGCATAGACTAACCCCCAGTCCCAGCCTGCTGGCTCTAAAGATCTGAAGGTACCAATGCCTCAATGGTTCCTGCCTGGTGCACTGCTGAGTGGGGATCTGAGTATACAGATCCATGTTAGCAGCCACTATATTTGACTGACTCTATCTTGGGCTGGCCAAGCAATGCACAACCTTATTCCTGCTCCTGCCAAATTAAAGTCCTGCTAAGGCAAGCTGCCAGGGTGAAGGGCAGGTTTGCCTGCAGCTTAGTTTGTGGCCTTCCTGCCATGCCTCCCATCTCATGATGCTGTGTTTTTGTGACTTCACATTCCTTCATTGACAGAATGAAACAGATTGGCCATCTGTATATCCACTGGATGAAATTTAAGAACTCATGAAAACTAGGTCTTCTGTGTAATCAGAAGTAGCCAGCATGTGTTGTTCCTGCCATCGCTTGAAAAACTTTGCTGAGCTGCAGTGTGATAACACACGCTCCTTACAGTCCACACCATCATGGCTGCTGCTGGTTTCAAAATACAAAGGTACCTGTGACGAATGAGGCCTCATCCCTCAAATTTTTAGAAAATGGAACTGCATATTGGGTGACTGATGTATTATCATAAATTAAATAAAAGAACTGGTGAGCACGTTCTGGGTGTAATAGGAAACTTCTGTTTATCTATAACAGTCATTCTGATGTTGTAAGATACAGACACCCTTCCTTTTTTCAGCACAAAGACAAGGTAAGGAGTGACTTCTTTCCAGCTGGGAAGTTCAGAAGTTGGGAGAGTCCTATCCAGAACAGGCTAGCTCACACGGCCTCCAAGAGCCACTGTGCTTTTAATACAGAGCTGCTGTGCCAGGTGTTTGAAGACAAGCATAATAGCCAAGTGTCTTCAGAAAAAGTGACAACATGGATCTGGATAATTGTTTATGAGTGAGTTATATAGTACCAAAGAAAGTTGGTCAGCAGGAATTAAAAAAAAAAAAATGAGATGGAATTACAAATAAGCCTAGCATGCTAGGGACAAAGTTTTGCAATGCTTTTCACAGTAGGAAAACATGCTTTTTTGGTTTTCTCCAATAACTTTGGGTTTGTCAGTAAAAATRTATCTAAAGGAGGACATAATTAGGTTAGACTTTCTGAAGGCTTGGGAAGTTTGTCCTGGTGATGGGGCGGACTGAGCTGCAGCAGTCTGGCAGGATCAGAGCCCTCAGGTGACAGGCTTTGCTCTCCTGTCTGGAAGAGCAGAGCCCCTGAGCCCACACCCCATGGGTGGCTCTCCATGCAACAGGCTCTCCACAGCCAGCTGTGGGCACATGCTGAGCAGGCCCTTGCCAAYATCTGCCTGCAGGACAATAAACCAGCTGCCAACACATTGCCCAGTTTGGCCTCACCCTGCTATGGTGGGAGTGTGGCACAGGGGTGGCACTAACGGGCGTGGGGCAGGGTGGCAATGGCAGATTGGGGCTGACTGGTCTGACTGCATCCCCAGCCCCATCTTCCTGCCCGAGTGTCCTGGGTGAACACCACAAGCTGAACTGTTCAGCACTTAGAAACATAGTTTCTTGAAAACAGGTGGCCAGTAGCCAAGAGAAGTGACTCATATGCATCCTCCTCCTTATTTAAACTGGAATCATCCCTTTCATGTTTTGCCCATTCCATGAAGCCAAATTGCCCAATTCTGGAGAGGGGAAAGCCAATTCCCTGCTCTTCTCTTTCTTCTATGTACCATCCACACTTCTTCTCGAGTAACATCTACTTAATCATAGAATCATAGAATAGTTTGGGTTGGAGGGCAGCTTTAAAGGTTCTCTTGTCCAATCCACAATATCAAAATTCTCCTTCATCTTAAAATTTGCTTGGTAGAAAAACCTGTCAGCCCACTCAAAGCCGGGATTGAAATATTTTCCAGTATGGAATTTTCTCACTGTTTTCTGAGGAACCACTGGCATGCCCTATTTTTGATGCCATCTCTTCCTTATGTTCACTTTCTGCTGGTGTCCCTTTTGCACCTGGCTCCCTTGGACTGCATTTGGACACCTGCAGGACAATGTTGTGCAGATTTATATGAGATGCACAGTATGGCTCTGAGTGAAAGAAGGGAAATAGGGGAAATCATCTCAGGATAAATGGTCAGCTTTCAACCTGGCCAAAACCATAACTCTATTGGAGGTCTGATATCTTCTAAAATTTTTAATGGTATGAGAATGGGGATAACAATAAGGTTGAAAAATATGACATATTTGACTAGTCAAAGTTATGGAATTTGAAAAATTGAAACTAAAATGCAGTTATAAAACCAAAGAGCATTGGCTTATCCTGTGAGGCATACGGCTGCATTGCTATTGCTTGTTAATGTAATCACTAATTCAGTTCTCTGAGCCACAAATCAAAATAACAATGTTAGTTTATTTAATTGTAAAGGGCTAATGTCAAAATTGTGCAAGTGGAAAAAAGCCCCACTGCTTCTGTTTTTCTGGCATCTCTTTTATCACATGGAGTAACTTGGAGCTGGCTGTATATATTGTACTTCTGGCTATAGACTGTAGCAGGGTAGCAGAACAGCTGGGATTTAATTTTGCCCCAAACTGAGCTCTTTTAGCTTTATAATTCCCCTCCTTTCTTTTCTGTCCCACCTCAGCATGTCCTAAGCAGTCAGAACMAAAAAAAGCAATCTAGAATGAGCTGCCCAGAAGCACTCAGACTTGAGCCTAGGGAAGACCAAAGCTGAAACAGTGGGAGAGGTCTCCACTACAGAAACTTTAAATAGAGGATGTAGAGAAGTTTAAATTAAAACACATTTGCATTACCTTTAAATACATATCAAAACAAGTGAAAAAACAAAAGGAACGGAACAAAAACCAAACAAGCAATCCAGCATATGTTCTGTAGGAGGTAAGACCTTCACACTTGTTTTTGCCCTGTCAGAAAGGGAATCTTAATTGGATCTGGATCTGCCCAGTTCCAGGTGTCTTCTCTCTCAGGTCCCCAGAGCTATTTGTTTGTTTTGCTGGTGTGCCTCAGCTTGGCAAAGTGTCTTGATTGCTAAGCGAATGTGGATTCAGCCGGCTCTGACCAGCTCTGGCATCTGAAAAAATCCTTTTTTCTTCCGCTTGAATCTCTCTGCCAGCTGCCTTCGAGTCAGGATTTCCCAGCCAGCAGCTCTTGTTATTATCTGTTTTCACTTGCCTTGATGTTTACCAGATTGGACTGCTTTTATCTCTATTAACCCTCCCTCACCGTGGAGCCCTAGGTGTCACACACCCTATGTGCCTTGGCCACTGGGTCAGAGCAGAAATAAGTAAATAGACAATCAAATCACCTCATTGAGGAAACAGGGAGGTCTAAAATGTTGGCCAAAAACAACACAAGTGATAGTGATCTCAGGGAAGAATATAACTAAAAGGCCAAATGAAAGTATTAAAAATCAAAGCTTAAAATAATTGACAGCTCATTAGACTAAATCTGAGCTCTGCTAAAATTCCCCACCAGATGAAAACTCTGGTATGAAAATAGTGCCGAACAGCTGAGAGCAGGACAAGCTGGCCTGATTTTCTCTGGTCTCAGAAGTGAATTGTTGCTAAGAAGTGCTTCCATTTGTAACCTTAGATACATCATACAGTCATTTAGACCAGAAGGTCTGATTAAAAATGCATCTAAAAATATAAAGGGGAAATTCTCAGTCTTTAAAGGGCCATAAAGCTATTCTGAACAAGCACCAAAGAATCACTTCTCATCTCCTCCAGTTCTTGAAAACATGGGGAGGAAGTAAAACATGAAAGAGACGAGCTCATATATTTTAATTCCATTCTTTATCCAGACCAATGTACTATCAAAGCTAATAGATTACATACAGTTCAACTTAAAAAGACCCGCAGGTCTGGTTACTTGTCGGCTCAGCGTTCAATAAATACTTAAGGATATCGGGGACTTTTCAGTTAAAGGAGAAAAAAAAAATTCTAATGGATTTCGGGGTGAGGATCAGCGTCAGTTCAGCTTCTTCCTCAGTGTGCTGTGCTCAGCCTCTGGAGCCGCCGTGGAGGAATCTGTCCCTGCGATCCCAGCGGTRCCGCCCCCCGCCCAAGCCAAAGCCGCCTTCGACTTTTTCGTTCCCTCAAGGGCTCAAGTTAGCCAAATAAAATAACTTTTTTCTTTTTCCTAAATAATATTTTAATGATTAAGCCACTCAATTTGAACTTGTCGCTCTTTTATTTGGCTCAGGCGCTACGTTCCATTTACCTGCGCACCGAGAACGCACCACGGGCTTTGCCGCCCGGCATTCCGCTCCCGCCGCGCCCCGCGGACGCGTCCCAGCAACACCGCGCAGCCCCGGCGAGCCCCGGCCCGGCCAGTCCCGGCCCCGGCCCGCGGGCACCTGAGCGCGGCGGCTGCGCGGGGGGCGAGCGGGCTGGGCCGGCCCGGCCCGGCCCTCACATGCGCGGCGCCGCGGGAGCCATTGGCCGCCGCCCCGCCGGCCCCGCCGCCGCCGGCAGCCGGTGCTGTCCGCACGCCGAGCCATGTGGGTGCGCGCTGCAGGGCGCTGCTAGGAGCCGAGCCCGCCCCGCCTCCGCCCGCATGGCAGCGCCGCGGGACTGATCGCCGCCGAGAAGCTCTGCGCCCCCGCCGCACGCACGGCACGGCTCGGCTCGGCTCGGCTCGGCCGGGCGGCTCTCGGGGTCCGCAGCCCGCAGAGCCGTCCCTGAGGTGAGGTGAGGTGAGGCGGGCGCGGGGTCGGCAGGAGGCGGGCGGCCGGCGGAGGGGCCGTGGGGAGGGGGCGGCATCTTCACCGGCGCCCCCGCCGCTCCCTCCCCGCGCTTTCCGTCGCGCTTCTCGTTATCTTTTTCCTGCGTGCAGACCGGCCTGCGCCGGTTCGCTGGTGCCGCCGCCAGCGCCGGTGTGCCTCGGGACACAGTGCCGGCGGAGCCTGCGCTGGTCGCGCTGCTCTCCCCGGGATGCGCATCCGCGCAGGACGTGCCCGCACGGGCGGGAGGCCGGGGGCGAGAGCGGGGCCGGCTCGGCGGTGGCTCTGCGAGCACAGTGCGGTGCTGGGGAATGCGGCTGCAACTGCGAGCCCCGTTCGAGGCCGGTGGGGTGGGATCCGGCCCCTCTGGGGGCCGCCAGCTGTGCCGCTTTTGTGTGGGGTTAGCTGYGCTTCGTGTTGCAGCGCACGCAGATTAAAGGGGCCCGAGACAGTCAATAAAGCACATCTTCAGGGCACAACCAGTCCTTGTCAGATAACCATCTCTGTTTTTTTCGAGGCGCGTCGCCTCCCTTCCCCCTGCTCCCCAATACGTGGCAATACCGGCTTTTGCTCCTTTCAGATCCCTGAGCTTGGCACAGCAGCTCCTGTCTTGCAACCTCCATTTCCCCCCGTCACAAGTGCTGCCACTGCTATTAAACAAACAAGAATTCARGCGCAGAAGGCTTGTGACTTGCCCAGCATCCTTTAGGGGAGCTGGTCTGCGGTCACTGGGGGGATGCAGGCTCTGCGTTTACAGCACGCCTGCATCCCGTGGCACTTTCTCCTCTGGACGCTCCCAGTGTGTAAGAGCCATGAGGTAGGTTACTCAGACTTGAAAATGGAGGACGGTAGTGGTGGTGGTGTTGTTTGGTGGATAAGTCTTAGCAGTACTTCCTGTAATGGTGGTGCTGAAAGTGATGTTTTACTTCACTTAGCTGCTGGTGCAGAGAGGTACCTGCTGCTCATGAGCATTGCTAGTTACAGCTTTAAAAAAAMCCCAAACACTGTAGGGAAGTATTTTGGGTTTTTTCAACATTATGTCTGTCAGTGTGATAGGAAAGAATAATACTTTCTGTCTCTAACACTGAAGGTGGGGAATGGCTATACCCCGTTGTTTGGGAGAGAGGGATTTAGGATGGAACAGGGCTAAGATTTTAAACCCACAGCTCTGAGCTATCAGAAAAGCACTCTCATGCCAGATGGGGCAGCGAAGTCTCTTTCTCTGTGGATTTTTTTTTTTCCTCCTGCTTGTTGTTTTTGGTGGTGGTGTTGGTTTTTTTTTTTTTTTTTTTCACCTCACCTCTTCCTTCCAAGGGAGGCAGAGGAAACCCCCTTTCTTTAAACTTAGCGTAAGGTTAGTGTTGTGTTATGTGTTCTGGATTGTCGTCTTAAATTAATTCACCAAGCCTTACTTGGGGCCAGGATCCTGTTCATCCTTTGTGCCTTACAAATGCCCTATAAACCTTTTATTGTTAGTTGAAACTGATTTATGGGGTCCTGACCTAGGAATATGCTTCTGTGGCTGTATTTTCTTCACACARTTTTCTCCTGTGTCTCTGGCAGGCATTACCTTTATCGTAAATTCATTTGGTGCTTTGTCTGTGTCTTGCGTYGTGTCAAAAACACTTGTCTGTTTGCTGTGTCTGTTTTCTTGCCCATAATAGCAGGGAATATTAAATAGATGCTGTTATTTGAAATTGTGATTACTTCAACACAAAGATTCAAAGTTTACAATGGCTGTGTGAGGTTGTGTGGGGAAGGAGGCAGCATTAAGCTGTCATAAGCAGGTATGCACAATAGATATCTCTCCCTGTCCTGACACCCTAGAGGGGGTGGTGGTCTGTCCAGTGTGTTGAGATCTGGAAAATGAGTTCTAAGCAGCAGTACCAGCAATAGAGAAAGTCTGCATGCAGTCAGGGAAAGGTAATTATTAATAGGAATCAACCTGTGTAATAACAATGCAGAGAGAGTGAAAGCACTTGGGTGCTTGCCCTGGTAAGATTAACTAGTGAACATTGTACTAAYACATAGCTGTACACCTGAAATACAGTTCTTGTATTCCAGTTTTTTCTTAGCCCTTTGTGTCTGTTGCCTCCTTCTCTTGTGTAGCAGTACATAAGTGGTGGTGCAGAGATAGCACAGCTCTGCCTTCTGTTTATGGACAATTTTCTTGACTGTAAGCCTGGATAGGGAAGAAAGAAGCTARTATTTGTGCTGAGTTTGCACTAGGTCCTGCCAGTGACAGGAGCAGAAGAGAATAAAGGCTGGTGGAGAAAAGGGTACGTACATCCCTGTGGKCAAAAGCACTTGCAGCTGTGTGTGTTGTGGCTTGGCGCAGTTTTATAAGAAGTGTCTACTGAAGTTTCCTGCATTGAGGTTGATTCTTTTAAATTCTCTAGGTCTTCCCATTCCTTCTGTGTATTGAGGTCCCATTCAGAGTCTGTTAAAGCCAGTGGGAGTACGAGGGTTTTGAATCAGGCTGTGTACCACTGGCTGGGTTTCTTACCTGCTGTGTGTTCTCTGATGGCAGCAGCGGCTGTGTCAGGTCCCGTTTTTGCCGTGTACTTCAGAGTTGGCTTGGGATGCCTTGCAGGCAGAGTGCTGACTCAGCACCTCAGCCCAGGGTCTTCCTGTGCTTTCTCCTGCACCTCGAAGAGCCAGAGGGGAGTTTTGATGCAGATACRTGGACAGTGTGGTCAATGAGTTAGTGTCCTGAGGCTCAAAGCACTTAATCTGTGTGCGGCTGCTGACGGCTGTTTTGCTGAGAAGTAGCTTGAGTCACAGATGGGGGAATATGAGAAAACTCAGTAAACAAGTTTCTTAACTGGGTGCCAAAAAATAAAAAAGGGAGTTCCAGAGTTAGTACTTCACAAAATAATGAACTCTGAAGGTTTTGATTTCCTTTCAAAAAGCAATCTTTATCTTCTAGTTAGTTCATTAAGTTGCTGTAGATCCCTAAATACCATAAAACACAATTAGCAATATTTGTTAAACTCAGATGTCACATATAATAGCATAGTAACATCAAGTGAAAAGAACTAAACCTGTTATTTCAGTTTCTGCTATTCAAATTTCTCCATTTCTTGCTAGGCATTGAAATAAGGCTGCAGAGCTCTCCTTTTGTTTTTTATTCTTTGTTTTATTTATTTATTTATTGTCTCTTGGTGGTGGGAAGATTATATCCTAACCAACATAAAAAGAAAAAAGCCATTGATGTGTTAAGAAAAAACGGAAATATTTTTCCCCAGAAACCTTGCATTTATATAAAGACTTGTCTGTGCTTTTGCATAACTGACATTTTAAACTTTTTTTTATAACCAGCAGTGAGAAGTCTGGATTTCACTRTGCAGAGACTTGTGTCCATAGCTAATTTTCCATGTCTGTGTAGTTTTATGAGTCCACACACATCATGAGGCTCTCCGGGGTCACACTAGTATGAAGTGCTCCTTGATCTTGGAAGTGTTTATTTTTGCTGTGATGATGAGGTGCTGAGGGCCTACACGGGGCTGAAATATGAAGAAAGATGTTAGTGAAATGCAGTTTGCTAGCAGCTACCAGCATTATTTTTTGTGAAAGCAGTTGTAATTAGTGTTTCACAGCTATCCTGTGCCTCTCACCTTGAGAACACTTTGAGCTACATTTTCTAAAAGTTTGAGTTGCTTCCATTGGGGATGGGTTTGGCTCAAGATCTTTTGGTCTGAGCAAATTGAGTGCAATTTTCTTTTAACCATATAACAAAGAATAGGTACCRATTGCTTGCCAAACAATTTCTCCCCTCAGAGATTACAAACAAATTTAGGAAAGAACAAAGCCAGGATTTCTAGTGTTTAACTTCTTGAGAATCATCTTGGGTTTGGCATGTTAAAAAGAAAAGTGCGTCACAAGTCAAGTTAGCACCTAATACGGTCAGTAATACTAATTTCCACATCATTAATTTAAACTGACACTGCTTCAATCTTTCTCTCACCACAAATTTATTTAATTAAAAGAATTGAAGCGCTTTTCATTTATTTCTATATTCCCTTCTGCTGTAGCAAGAACAGGCTCCTGTCCCCCTTCAGGAAATGGACAGGAGAAGTTAAAAGACATTCATGTAGCAGCTGCCAGAATGTTCAGGGAGATATCCTTGGAAGGAGAAAACTTGTTTGCTTGAAATCAAGCCAGCAAAATGMCACTTTTGCCCAACACTTGGAGGCAAGCAGCAGTATGGAAAGAGAATATGGCTGCACCAAGGACTCGTTTGTTGGAACTGTTTTAAAAGAAATACCTTCGTTTTTCTTCCTCTTCCTCTTGAAGTGTAAATTGGGATACAAAACCACATTGTTCGTGTAGCCTCAAAACTAATTTTCCTTCTTTCCACTTGAGCTCTTTCCTCAGAAGTGATTTGTTCCGAGACTGAAGTAATTGCAACATTCAAGATTTGAGAAGCAATCATGGTGTAAAATACAGCCACCCTTAGGGAASCAGGAAGATTAGTTGTTGCTCAGATATTTTTTGTTTTCAGAGACCCTTTTTTATTGAAGGTGACTCTGATTAAGAAACAGAAAGAAATAACCAGGCTGAAAGCATGTGGCATCCAGCAGTGGATGAGGAGAGCGTTTGTATTTATTTATCATAGTCTTGCATTTTGGATCATGTGATCAAYAGAAGTAGTAGTCTGGTTCTTGAGATCTGTCTTACTCCTTGATAGTGTTTAAAAAAAAAAAAAAAGACCCCTCTGTGTATGGTCTTCTTGTGAAAAGTTAGGCATTTCAGGTGTTCTATCTTATGAAGATCTCCTTTGAAGACCAGAAAATTGCAGTGGAAGATTTCTCAGACCTAAGGTGTGGGCATTACAGGTTATTAAATGCTGATTACCTTTTCTTGTTAAATACCTCTTCAAACTGTTTGCTGTGCATATAAGTTTGAAAAAAAAATTTGCACAGTTCTCAAACTGGAGTTTCAAAATCTCACTATTCATTTGCTCAGSATTTTTGTGTCAGAGTCATATCTGATAATTTTCCCTGCATGGTTAGACCATGGATGAGGCGGACTAAAGTGTCTGTTGCTGTTTTAGATGTCTTATCTGTGACACTCACGTGAAGTTGGTAAATAAGGTGAGACCATCTGCTGGAGGCCAGTGATGCTCAAGATTACCCCCTCCCTGGATTTGATTAATMAAGATACGCAGAGAGAGGAAAAAACCCAGACATGAAGGCTCTTTATGTCCTTTTCAACTGAGCAGTGAGACAAGCTTCTGTGCCCATGCAATCTAATGGCTACAAAGCCACAGGCAAGATACAGGATTGTCTTTTTTACCTCTCTTGAACTTTATTCTTTAAAAGTCAACATTGAGATAAGTTTCTTTATAAAGGTATTCCTGATTGCACTTGGGTCCTACAGAAGCCAGGGCTGCTACACCTGTAGTGTTTTTTGAAGCACTTTTGTTGCAGTGAYGTTCTAGCCTAGGATTATAGCTCTAAGGAGGGAACAAGTGCACAGGATGTGTGTATGARTATGATATCTGAATATCTACCCATTCCTCATCCATTGCAGGATAGGAAGGAAAGGAAGCTTACATGCTTTCAGCTGGTGTGAGAACTTGTAAAAAATGCCGATGCCTGCAATTACCTCAGCGCAGGCTTGCTGAATCTGTGTGTGCTAGGGATGGATATATTTTGATGTGCACACATAAAAAGTTGKTTTTTTTCATGTTATGTCAGTTAAATGTATGGTTTGTTGTCTGTTTCAAATACACTGATTAAATAACCAAGCTTACACAACACTGATTTGTTAATCATTGAAAATAACCTTTTGGTTCAAGAGCTTACTCGGTGAAAATTAATATTTTATACAGAAGCGTTATGTAATAGACATTTTGTTGCCTTTGCAGTACTGCACAGAGGAACACAATGTTAAGCTGATGTCATTTGAGTTGTTCCCTATAAATTTGTCCTCTAAACCAATGCAAATATCAGTGAATAATGGAAAAAAGTCCATAYTGTGTATTTGTAAGTGGTAGTTTGTGTACAGCTCACGGAAAGGGAGGATAAGAGTTACTTTGGTGTGACAGTCTCTGCATTAAAACTTGAGTGAGAAGTGTTAAAAGCCGTGCACGGGCTTGCTTTGTTTCCAAGCACGACTATGGTTGCACACACTTTCCACATGCATTGGCAATTGCCTTCATCAAAGATGCACGGAGGAACCAGACTTCACGGTTAATCTGACTGGTGTTTAAAAATACAAGCTGAGAAGTCTACATACAGGGTTCCTCTCAATGGTTGCCATCCAGAAACTTTTATGTACTTACTTTCTGACTAATTAAATCAAGAAACAAGCCTAGCYTACCTAACTTAGCGGAGGAACTGACAAAAGGGAAATGAAACTTTTCATGCGCTAGAGTTTTTTAAAGTAATGTTTGCTGGTTTTTAACCCATACTGAATTTCTTCAGTTTTCCCTTGTTGGCAGYGTTAGCAGAGAAAGGGAAAACTGGCTTGATGGTTTTGCTCCTCTCTTTTTCTACCCTTCTGACAACAACTCTGTTGGCTTTGGAAACAAGGAAGTGGAGGAATTTAGATACATAAATGCGTGTTGGTGCTACAGAAATTGTGAGTTTAACCAGTGCTGGTGTCTCAATGAAAAGTGGGTAGTAAAGTGTCTAACAGAAGAAAAATAGAAGAAAAGTTTCTTGAAAAAACGAGTGGACTGGGAGTGAAATGAAATTGTACTAATAATAAATTAGGGAAGTGAAAAATGTACGGACATTTGGTTTGGACAAGATTCTTTTTCTAGTGTTAAAACTTGTATTTAAGGTATATTTATTTTTAGTGTAAGTTAATTTAGGATGTACCTACATTGAAAGGTGARTTTAAGAGTGTCTTTATTAGCATTGATCGTTTAACCCAAACAGATTTTCAAGAAAGAAACCACTGAGGCCAGAGTTACAGGAGCACAAAGTTAGTAAAGCCTGAAAATAAAAATATGAGAAGCATGCAAAAGTACAGAAGAAAATAGTAATAGTGAGGCAAAGAAAAGGAGATATCAAAACTGTTAAGAGAAGTGTGAGTAAATATAACATAAAATCATAAAATATGGGGGTATGTATACTCTTCTGCAAGTGCAAAGTGTACGAATTCTGTTTGTTTGAGGGTGCGTCATCCCAGAAACAGGCTTTCATACTCACAGTGGAACGGCCACGTTCTCCCTGTTTGCACTCAGCTTGAAAGCAAAACATTTGAAAAAAACTCATTGGAGCAAATATAATGAGTACCGGAAGCTTATGGGTTGAAGTGGTAAATGCCTGGTTTTGGTTATGGTTTTGCACATGCCTAAGATTGCAGTCTGTCCATGTGCACAGTGGCCCAGGGCAGCCGCTGCRTGCAGCTGGTCAGTGTGAGGAGCAGAGTGCCCCTTCTCTGCTGTTTCTTTTGTGCATGAAGAGAGGGTGATGTCCCTCCACACTGATAGCTGCTGGTTTCTATCACTCCATCCATGTTAAGACTTCTTCAGTGTCTGATTATTTACCTGTTTGCTGTCTGAACTTGTAAGATCTTAGACCTGGCTTGCTATCTGCTAAAGAGTGCAACAGTAGAGCTACCAGCAGCAGCCTCATCTGTTGCTGCCTGTGGGTCAAACATTGTGTTAGCTGTAGCAGTGGGATGTTTTGCCTAYTTGACTAAGGTTTGATTCACTCATGGCTTGGTTATATTCCTGCTGTCTGCAGCAGAGGAGAAGAATTGGGGAGMAGTTTGCACGCAGCCTCTGGCTCATGGATAGGTGAAGAGGAGGTGGCCACCAAGATAAGGGAAGAATTAAAGGGAGCTTCTAAATTCAAGGCTGTGTTGGGTGTCATGTGGAAAGCTGCAGCAAGGCCCTAGAATGGACAATGAACTCCACAGGGAGCGACAGTGAGATCTTGTAGGCTCCCATGTAGCGGGAGCAATGCCTAAGGTGCATTCTGGGGGGAGCTTGGTTTCAAGACCAGCTGGAACAAATTTGAGCTTGTACTGCTGTTGGAAGGGGAAGTTCTGCCTTCCAGCCCACCCTCTGCTTTGGGCAAGATGCCTCTCCCAGGCGCACAMCATGGAGAGAGCAGGAATGTTAAGTAGCAGGGTGGCCACAAATCAGCTTCAGCTGATTGCAAAACTTTACTCAGAGATAAATGCCAGATTTTGTGGCTATCTGGTTAGGTTACATGCTACTTTTGACAATACTTCCATAGTAGGTGTCTGTGCTGGGGTTTTTCTTCTCTCTTGATGGCGTGACACTTTTCCTGTGTGGTGGTTGTTTTTCTTATGCAGCAGCAAGGGAGGAAGATGGCATTTTAACTGAAGAGATTGTCAGATGTCTGCTGTAGTCTGGGTATTTGGAGATATATGTAGAACTGAGAATTATTCAGTTATGCTGAAATTAAACCTCTAATGATGGAAACTGCTTCTCTTATTTAATTAGCTGAAGTTGTTGGTTTGTTTTTTTTTTTTTCCAAAATCTCTACTTCTTCCTCAAAACTCTGTGACTTCCCTCCTTCTCCTTTCCTTACAGAATTCATAATGATTTGTTCTAAGTGCATTGTTTGGGCTTTTTTTTTTTTCACTGTGTTAACAACTATTATTTCCCTATTAAAAGCATCAGAAGTATTCTTTTTATTATTATTTCTTCTTTCCTTAATGGAAAAGATGTTTGATCAGGTGACTGTACAAATGAAGGCAGCCACATGTAGGCTACATTATATAGGACGTGGCATTTGGAGGTTGCACGTGTTATGCCTGAAGTGCCAAGTGCCTGGCTGTGATTCAGATGAAGTTGGCGCTGGTTGATGTCAACACCCCAATGAAAATATGGTGTCTTTCCCTATGCCTTGAAAGAAAAGTATTGAAGTGAATGAATGCCAGAGGGGATGAGGTTAAAGGAGAAGTGGTACATGTGCTCTTTATTTAATCTCCTTCATTGCCACAACCCCACACACTGACTATTCCAGTGAGTGTGTATTGTATCAAAGCAGATGTTTCTGTAAGAAAGATGTTGCTTTGTTTTAATAAATTGAGGTTGTCGTTTCAAAAGTGGGAGAGGGAGGTGAAGGAARTAGCATAAAGTGAGAACTTGTCAAATGGGATTTGGAACAAAATCTGTAAGAATTTTTGTGGTAAGAGCTGTGGGAGAGAATCCTTTGCTGGTCTTGGCACTGCCCATACATCTGCTTATGCACTGCTATGATTTATATAAGAATTTTTGCTTGGTTTTTGGTTTGGTTTTTGTTTTCTCTTGTTCGTTTTGAACCAAAATTTTGTAAGTGTTTAGTCGTTTGTTTCCCTTTGCATCTCCTCCAGGTGTGATCCAGTCCATGTGCTCGGCCTGTTCTGGGAAGGGGAGGGTAGTGCTGATGGACTCAGCAGTCTTTCAGATTGTGATTCCGCTCTTGAGGACAAATTCTCCTGTTCTTCCCTGCCTTACCAAGTGTGGCGGTGGTGCTGCTCAKCCTCTCCTGGCCCCTTTCCTTAAATGCTGATACCTTCTCAAAAAACACTACTTGGAAGGTGGGAACTGCCTTTGCCTGGTGTTTTCAGAAGCTGTTTGTTGCTTTTGGRGTGGCTGCTGAGGAGGGATTGGAGGGYATGGTGAGCTCTGTTTAGGCCCTTCTTAATGGCTCTCTGACTKTGTGAAAAAAATAGAAAAGGTTGCAGAAGCAGCCAAGGTGAATGGCCCTGTGGCTATTGAGAGCATTTTCTGTTAGACCTCAAGTACGATCCAAAGGTCTGTTCTGAAGCCTACTTGCAATAGACCTTTGGAAAGTATCTAGTCACAGTTTTTTTCCTCCATGTATTTAAAAAAAACAAGAGTCTCTGAAAACTCCAGTTCTGCATAAAGAGATTTACTTCTCCTGAGACCACTTGACCACCCTGAGCCCTTTGAAGAAGAATTGTCTATGAAGCGTATTTTATTTGAGCATTTAACAGTGTTTTCCCCATCTCCTTACCCTGGGTCGCTACTGCTAAGAAGAAACCYGTAACAGCAGGTTCCTGCTGACCTTTAAAATGATCGTAGTGAGAAGCCTGAGACAGGGCTTGTTCCAGTGTGCTTCTGAGTGCCAATGGGTTCCAGCCCTGAAAAGGCTTTGGAAAAAAATTGGAGGGAGGTGTGGTGGGGGGCGTGGTTTGCATTTTTTTCTGCATTGGTTTGGGAGCAGCTCAAGTGGGTGAATGAGCTGCTCTTGGTGCTGAGTGAAGACACTTATGGCAGAGCAGCTGTGCTGCAACCACTGCTGGAGTGGAGGCAGTGGGCTGGTGGCTGAAGCAGGGRGTGCAGCTGGTTGTCCCTGCCTTTGAGCCCTGGCTGTGGAGCATCCTCTGCTCTGGAGGGCTGTCCCTGTACCACGTACCTGCGGCGTGCGACCCTTGCAGCGAGCACCTGCTGCACTGGCATTGGCACTGTGGCACAGTGTGCTGTGGTTGGCAGTGCTAGGAATGCCTTGGGCACACAGCAGGGCTGCTTGGGGTGCAGCCAGGGCAGGAGAGGCAGAGAAGGGCAGCAAGGCAGAGGCAGCCTGCCGKCTGCGCACCAAGAGTCCTGTAGAATCCTGCCTGTTGCTAAGGGACTTGTTTCGGATATGGAACAGCATTGGTTTACATAGCAGCTTTCCTTGTGTTTGTTGATTGGAGGCAATTACTGTAAAATACTTGATTTATAACAAGGCATACTTAATAAGCCACAAACTAAAATAAATATKCATGAATTACCTGCTGGAGTCTGGCTGTTMYTTTTGCTGAGTTGTTACTTTCTGTCTGTGSGCTCTGCACAGCCCTGGAGCCTCTGGGGGTCTGGAGGTGAAGGCAGCCGTGCTGGGTCTTGGCTGGTGGAACTTATGGGGTGAAGAATGAGGGGGACAATCCCACTTCTTTTCTATTTTGTTCATCACAGAGGACAGAGGTGTTTTCTTGAGCTTTTTCCAAGCAGCTCATTTGACACAAGGTGATCTGCCTGCCTGGCATATAGCTGTAATGCAGCAGTTCAAGTGTTTATGTGGAGCACGTGCAGTGTGCAGCTGCCACGTCATTGGGGTGTGGTCTGGCTTTTGTGGTGGTGTAGGGAGGTRATGATGTAGAAATAGCAGTGCTCTTTTAAGTGAGGATGAGCCAATATGTTTAAGAAAATATGTGGGAAATGACAAATTGCTCATTTGGGATTTATGCTCTTCAAGAGTAGGACAATTCATTTAGAGTAGTTCCGAAGTTATTTAAACAAGGATGTGCTCAGGCTTCCTCAGAGATGAAGCACTGTCAGCAGAAGGATGAGTAACCTTTGTCCTCTGTACTGCAGTGTAGCRCTGCTCTGACCCCCTCTACCGTGACCACTTTATTTGGCCAGTTTGATTCACAGMAGTTTGTTTTTACATAGGAGGAGTCTGTGGCGCTTGTCAAAATGAGAAAGTGATCATCAGAGTCTGGCTTGGTGTTGCTGCCACTGGAGCCATCAGGAGCCAGCACTCAGCCCAGCTGAAGCCAGAGGAGGAAGGCGGAGAAGCACAGCCTGATCAGGTACTGAGCCAGTAATGGGAAAAGTTGTCTGATGCAGGCTTAAGTTATGGATGATGGTTAGTTATAAAAAATTATGTTCTTTAACAGATCTTGTTATGCAATGGAGGCCCAGTAAGGACAGCCACATCTGTGGTTCTGACATGGGTGCATGTTACAGGTCTGAGTTCTGTAGCAGATCTGAGATGAACATAAATGCAAGGTGTTTTCTGGAGTATTTGRTTTGCACATCTAATGTGTACTACARCTCAGTACACGTTTGCAAATACCATTTTCAGGCTTCATGTAAGTTGCAAAGAATGGATTAGGARTACTCTTAACAAATATTTGAATGTTGAGAGCAGTTTGATGTCCTGAGGAAAGTGTTCTTCCTCAGCTCTATTCTTTGTTCTAGTAGGTTGTAAGTGTAGTAGTAGTAAGTGTTGGCTTTTTGGTGTTATATGGGAACCATAGAGCACAGAGAGGTAGCAGACTGATGTGTTTTAAGACAAAACTAACTGTCAGCTTGCTAGATATGTTTTTATTTGCTGAGATGTCCATAAGCATTCCTAGAAATGGATACTTATTCTTGTATTCATATCTTTCAGAATGTCATACTTGAAAAGATTTAGTTAGCTGCGTCTTAGAGAAGTTCAATGTTTTGATTTATTGTATTCAATTTGGTTTTTTTCTTACATAACTGTACCTTCCAGTTTATGTGGAACTCTTGCTCTGAGCACCATGTTTTGAAGCAACTTTGCATATTTTTGTGTACCTTAAGAGGTCCTTAAGAACAGGACTACTACTTATTGGGCTTGTACGGTGCTTTGGATGGCAGTGGCATGCAATTCACTTTTAGAGGGAGCATTCTTTGAAGAGGTACAATGTTTTTTTTCACTTCAAGTGATGCTTTCTCTCCAGAAATACCAGTATCTGTTGCTTAGGCTGTCTGAATTTATTAGTCACATTTTTGTTATTTTTTTATTTATTGACCCAGGCAGTGAGGGTTTGTTTAAAATCTGTTAAGACAATTATTCCTAATGTTCTAGAGGTAATTTCTAGTTCTGTCTGATTGTATCTTTCCTGGTGTGATTAAAAAAAAAAGGGAGTCTTTTTCTAGGATCCATYGTGAATACTTCACTCTGTTATTTGTCTTGGGAAATAAGAATCAGCATTTATTTGATTCATCAGCCAGCTTCCTGCTTCCCAAGGAAGAGATAGTGGCTCATTTGCCTGCAAACATCCCTCCTGTGGAGAGTCTTTGTTGGGGAGTTAGAGGAAGGCTAGCAGTTCGTAGTGAAATAGCTGCATAGCAGGATGGAGAGGGATTATTGAAGCATTACTAGGAAATTCATGGCTGTGTGGAAGACCTTATGTGCTCCACAGACAAGCTGACCTAAATTCTGCAGCCAGGCCTTACTGGTTTCTGCTGATGTGATGTGGCAGACTGGATAACCTGCAGCAGATCTGGGGTTTAAAAAAAATAAAGCAGGGGGAGTACAGAGAAGATTTATTTTTGAGTGGAAATCCAGACAGACAAGTCTTTAAAAGTGTACTTAATCTGTCTTAATTATTTTTGTTGTTTCTAGCCCACACTTCTCTATTCTTAGTAGTGACTATTTTTCACATAGCCAGGATGAGTCTGTATTGTGAGGATGCTCATTAGGAAGAGTGGAAAAGTTGTTTACTACTGGAGGGGGAATACGTGGATGGTTTTGCTCATAAGAGGCTTTACAGATGGCTTGGAGTTCTGAGATAGGTGTTAGCAAAGAAATCGTGCTAAGCATCTTATCAGTAGGGAAACAGTTAACACAACTGACACTTGAGCTCTTGGGGGGAATAGGATTAGTATTGACTTGACATAAATGGAATGGCTTATGCTTAAGTTTCTAGGCAGTGTTTCTTTCTCGAGATTATACATTACACAAAACATGACACAAAAATCCAAATAGAAAACAATAATGCCAGGTCTGTCAAAGTCAAGTTGGTCAGTGTGACCTGCATGCAGTGTTTTCCTGCTGTTACTTCTTGTAGTAATGTKACTTTGCAGTTTAGTTTCTGCTGGCACAGACGTGGTGTGATGGCAGTTACTTCCTGCCTTTTTCTGTGCACATAAGCTAGACTGATGCAACGCTCTCCTTTGCTTTCACCCTTCCTGCCTGCATGCTTTTGTTACCTGGTCTCCCCACTTCCTCCTCAGGTTCCTCTGTTGGTATGAGAGGAGCTTTTATTGCTAGTCCTGCTTACACCATGTCCTGTGAAAGGAATGGTTTATGCAGGCAGAAAAATTTTGCAATCACTAGAAGGGCTTTTGCAGTAACGTTTTTGCCGGCATARTTGGGAAGCAAGAAAAAAAATACTGGCTGATACAGTTAAATGAACCAAATGTTAAAGTGTGGCTAGGGGCTTTCCTGTKCAAATGTTCTGGTCTGGTTACTGTGATGGAGTGTGTGTGTGTGTGTATTTATAATGTATTTGTGTCTGAAAATCTCTTTTTGTGGGAGCATAAGCTTAAAGTCTTGAATTCTTTTAGAAGAATTTCTGCAGCTGCAGCATCCTGAAGTGCCAGGGGAAATAGTGATATTCTGAAACATTGCTGGCTTATTTTAGATCACATTTCACTTGATGTGCTTTTGATTTGTTTTAAGAACAACTTGTCTGTATAAGCTATTTGTTTACTATACGCACATAATAAGCAGTAATGCTGACCTTTGACTGGAAACCAGAATGACTGCTGGTCCTGTTGCCCCACTGCCAGGAGCAGAGTATGGTGAGGAAGTTGGAGAGCAAGAGCTGTTTTCCCCTGTGTGTGTTTCAATACCAGAAGCAGTAATTAGGTGCTTGTTAACTGACAAATAAATTTATTGAAGTTCCCTTCAAATGATAAACTGGTTTTTGCCTGCAACAGTGTTAATGCCAAGGCCACCTCGAGGCAGAAGCAGTATTTTCCTTAGTGTAGATATAGATGTCGTTTTGAATACTTCTTTGCAATGAAAAGAACTTTTGTTCATCTTGCTCCAGTGTTACAATTTTTGTGTTGGTTTATCTTTTCTTTCTTCCTATCCTCCCAGCAGAATTTTCAATGTTATCGTTAGAGACAGAAATTGAAAAATAACTGGAAAATAGCTGGAAAATAGCCCTACTTTGGTGGTTTTTTCACTGTTTTTGTGCTCGTATTTCTTTGCCTAGACAGAAGCCTTGTCCATTACTGATAGCAAAAGCCAGTCCCCATAGCCACGGGTCAGTGAGCTGAGCTGCTTCCAGCCAGCTTGTCCTTCTGGAGCCTGAACCCAGCCTGGCCGCAGGCGGTGGCACCTTCACAGCACGGGGGAGGAAGGAGATGGCACTGGCGTTGTTTGCTGCCAGCTTCCTAGAGCAGAGAAAAATCTGAGCAGGGTCAAAATGCAGCCTTGCTCTCTTTAAACCTTCCCTGGGGTAATGTCTTGTTGCATGTTTTTGTGTGTATAGACCGGTTTCCTAGTGGATGTGTATCCAATTCAGTAGGCTGCAGTATTCTTAGCTTTGCGTTTTGGCGCATTATGATGTTATTTTGAAATACCTACCTGTTCTCAGTTCTCAACTGGAATCTTGGGAGGTGCTGTTTGGATACATGGGAAGTGATTCTCAGCGTGTTGTTCTCTCAAGCTTTATCTGTTGTCTTTGATAGGTGATGATCTTTTGGAGAAAGTAGCACCATCACAGAGTGCTTTTTCTCTCTGAGGTTGACTGTGAACACTGGCATACTGAATCAGTGTAGTGAGGTGCAGCATCAAAGAGTCTGCCTGTCCTTGTCAATACCTGATTTGGTTTCAGGAGAGGTGAAACATTTTGAACAACTGAGAAACCAGGGGAGATACTGGACTGGGGAATAGCTGACCTTTCCAACCCCAGATTTTCTTCGTGTAGATGGGTCTAGCACATTGTCTTGTAATCCTGTATTTGCAC
The DNA here is from genome assembly GCF_030028575.1 of Malurus melanocephalus. Taxonomy (NCBI): domain Eukaryota; kingdom Metazoa; phylum Chordata; class Aves; order Passeriformes; family Maluridae; genus Malurus; species Malurus melanocephalus. The sequence continues at coordinate 2,943,184 of NW_026623240.1, read as the reverse complement.
RTGATGGTAAAAAGGACATGGCATAAGATGTTGGTGATATTACTGCCCTGTACCTCAGATAGTAAAGATTGGGGTGAGAGAGAGAGAGGTTTGCAAGAGAAAAAATGAGCAAACAGCTCTTTGTTGCTCAATTATTTTAGTGCTGCTGTGGTTTAGCTGTTATATTGTGTTACTCTGTCCACAGCTTTTTATGGGCCTCAGTTAGAAAAAATTTAAATTTACATAAGTAATACATTTCTCTAGTTTTATTTATTATTTCAAGTGGTAGAATATGCTTGCAATTGTAACATTCCCCTGCCTCCAGTGATTGGATGTATAAAATTCTCACCTTTTTTTGCTGAGCAACGAACTCCAAACTTTTTGTTTATCTGGCTGCAATTCATGAAGCAGCTTTTGCTAAGCGTATTATTGGAAACATGGAAAAGTCTTCTATGTGTAATTAGAATTGTTTTGATCAATAAAGCATCCATCTCTTTTCCATTCCATTAACTCTTACATTCTGCAGGAGCTGGGCAAAGGAAGTGACTTTTTTATCGGCTCATAAACCAAATCTGCTACCTTTTRAGGTAAAATGTTTTTCCACACAGACTGCAAAACAATTTTCTTGGGCAGTTCAAGTATTATTTAAGGATTGTAGTAATTGTTAACATTACTGATATTGGGGGAAAATGAATTCCATGAAAATAAATTTTTTAAGAAAGGAAAACGCCCTACAGTGCCTTCCCCCTGGCRCCCTACCATGTGCTCTTTTGAAGTTCTGTGGTAGTTAAGGGGAGCACTGCCCAGGTTTGGGTTTGGGTTTTTGKTTTTTTTTTCAATCTCTACTATGGAGGAAGCATCGTAGTTTGGAGCTTAGAGGCCAAGCTCAAACGCCACCCCACCATGCCCCCTCCAAAACCCTACCAGATTGTGGCTTGCATCASAGCTGCACTCTGATGTCCGCTTTGCAGCTGAATCTGGCAGTCCCACATGMTTTTTCTTTTTGGCAGACTGTGTGTTTTAGTGGCTTGCTGCCTGCCATGACACTGGGCTGAGATGCTGGCAGTGCTGCCGAAGGTTGGGAGCAGCAGGCATTCCTGTGGTGTTGGGTGAGAGGGGGAGCACTGTGGTGCTGCACGCGTTTTTCTTTAGATGCAAGAAGCAGTGGGCTGTGATGGAACTAGGCAATCACCAGTCAAGTCACARCCTTTTGGCTGATGAGTGATGGCTGTTTTTTCCCAAGTCTGTGTGCTCCCCAGCCTTTGGACAGTCGCAGGTTGGTGGTGACTTGCAGTCAAGTCCACATCAATACAAATTTATTTTTTCAGCTCAGGGAACGGGAGGSGGAGCTAACCTCTGCAGGATCTGGGTGAGTATCTGTGAAGTCAGAGGTAGATGGTGATGAAGGAGATATCAGAAGAGAGAATRTGTAACATAAAGCACAGCTAATCTTGCAAGAGTATATTGGCCCACTCCTCTGGATTGTGCTGTCCTGTTATGTGTATTTAAACTTAGACAATCTTGAATAACTGGCCGTCAACTTGTTAAAATATTCAGGTTGCCAAGAACTCTATCATGTTAAGCTTCATTTCAGATTTATTGAGTATTTTTTCAACTTTAATGGAAATAATTCAAGGGATGTACAAGTGAGGTTTTGCACTCTAGTTCCACTCCCTGCAGTTCATTTAAATTTGCTTTTCATTTGATTTTGCACTCCTGCTCTGTCTCAGCCTTCTGGGTTCAATCTGAAGGTAGCAACTGAGAAACTGTTCCCTTCACTGAAAGGGTATGTCTAGGTTGTAGGAGAAGGGAAAATGAGAACTGGAGCTCTCATCCATAAACATTTACCAAAGCTTWTTTCAACAGCCTCTTCTGTCTTTGTTATAGTAGTTGGAGGTATGCCAACTTAAAAATCCTCAAACCTGCTTTTATTTGACTTCTACCTAGATCCTTATGTGTGATATCCTAACGAGGGGCAGACCTACTTCTGTTTTCCTTGTATGTTGGATAGCACTTTCATACATTGGTGGTAGAACTTGGGTGGCTTTTTTTGCGGTGTCATTGAGTTTCTTTTCCTTGTGTGGGTTGTTCAAATAGCTGTGCTAGTGGGAAGGCCAACACTTGAAATAGAAAAATATGATGAGGCAAGGGCTGTCAAGTATTATGCATCAATTTTGTACTTTGCGTGCTGAGGTCCTGACCTGCTTGAGGTCTCTAGGTACTTCTGCAGTGTAAGTGTTTAGCAATGATAAACTGCAATGTCTGGCAGAGGGATTCGGTGTGCAAGGACACCTGAAAAAACAACCTTTAATCCTTTCCCTGAAATGAGCTGGTTTCAAGGTTTCTGGTTTTTTCATAGAGGTTGGACAGGGTGCTTCTATTCAGTGTATGTTGGCATGATATTAAGTGCTCAACACCTTGTTTTAATAATTGCCAGCAAAGTAATATTGATAGAGCTGACTCCAATAGCACTGGAGTTAATGTGGACAGGGACACTTTCCCAGCATATGTCCTTACCCAGGATTTCTTCTCCCCTGCATATGTGCTGCATTAATTCTTTGAATGTATTTTTTTTCTCAGAAATAATCAATAAACCAGGAAACGCCCCATTCACCAATAACATATGAAAGCAGCAAAAAGAGCAGAAAACCAGAAAGCCCCCAGATATCTCTAAACAATAACAAAATGAGCTGTAATGTGGTCAAGGAAAGAGCTGCTTCTAGCCAAGGGTACTTGCTGAGAGACAGGTTATGAAAGCCCACCATTTATCTTTGATTTTTGAATGAGGGCAAATGTACTTGTGTTTCCTAAATAAATACTTGGAGTAGTTTTGTTATTTATTGTTCGTTATGATTTTAAATGGCTTGTTAATAGTTGCACAGCTTGTCACAAAAGGCCTTGGAGTTTATTCTTGGTTTTCTAGATAGTCTGATTAAAAATGATGGAACTAGACAGGCTAAAGGGTCATGGCATTTTAGAAAGAGATTCTCTAAAAAATATCTAAAGGACCTTTTAGAGTTAGAAGTAAGATAAGCTGTTGCTGGTTGATCTGAGGCCAGGAATACGAGTGTTTCTTGCTTATTAAATGGACCAAATGTGAATAGATGTGCGTATGGTTAAAAGGCTCTGTGGATCAGCACTGGCTGAAAATGTTTTCTGAAGTTTGTGGGTTGAACGGTGTTACTGATGTTTCTTGACACCTTTTCTGCGATGTCATCTACCTTATTAACAGCATGTTTAGGGGATGGGCTTGTTTTCATTCTGTACAACTGGAGTGCACATAAGGAATGTGCATCTTGTTTTCAAAGCAGTCATAGACCAGTCCTCAGGAGCTGACTCACTGCTATTTTGTAAGCAGGGTTTGCCTTCCTTTATGCGGTTCTGCATTTTTCCATTCCACAGTCCGTGGTAATTTAGATCTTAAGTTTGATGGTGCAAAAAGCCTGCTTAGAGTAGTATCTTACCACCAGGTATGTGKTATGTACTTAGCCTAATTTGATACAAACAAAACTAATTTTTGATTATTTCACTTCTTCCTAGTTGGGTGTTAATCAAACTATGTTACAAATGCACTTTCCCTGCAGGTAACCTGATCATTAACAAACAAGTATTAATGATTTGGGYGAGTATTGTATTTGGTCTGTTAGTTGTTGTTACACTGTCTCACTTGTATGGGCTTGTTTTCAAATTTTCATGTGCAAAATTTGACTTTCCTGGGTTTCAGATTGTCTTGTTCTACTTGCATTTTAACTGAGCTTTGCTATTGGGATGTCCTGATAGGGTGGGACAGGTAAGAATGTGCTGYTGGAAAGGTTCAGAAGCAAGGCAGTGGCTCCCTATAACTGGAGCATCCAAGTTAGAATTTCTAGTGTGCAGCATGCCTTGAATAACACTGGTTTCCATTATTGACTTCTAAAATCACTTAAACTCACTCTCACATCTTAGTAACACCTTATTCATGGCAGGTCAGATATTTTCCTGTGACTTTGTATTACTTGCTTTTACTTGGTTCTGTTAGATTATTTTTTTTTCCACACTGGCATCTTCGGAGGAAGTGCCAGAAATCTTCAGTGCTGTCATGATTTTTGTTTTTGAATGAAAAGCTATTCTGAACCTAACTGTGCAGCAATGCGTAAATTGAACTTTTCCCAAGGTTCTGCCACCTCTGTAATTTTTTTTTATCGCTTTCCTAGGTAAATGTTGAAAGATCAGATTGTTTTAATTGATGTTTTTGCAAAACTTGTGTGGCTGGAAAACTGACAAGTAGTCATGTGAATTTCGTATTACTTCTGCATGATTAAAATCAACAGCAGCACTCTGGGCTGCTACTAGAAATATTTCCAGAAAAACCATACTGGAGAGACTAGGGGAGATCACCCAGCAGAGTCTTCTTTTTTCCTTTTCCTTGTATTCTGTGTTAGCTCTCAGGTTGAGCATAGCAAAAGGGAAAGATGTAAATCATTCTTGRGGAAAAAGGGTGGAGTGATATTGGTTTTCCTGGTAGTAGCCAAGACGTTTTGGAGAGGGGAGAAACCATAGGAAGCTTTTCATTTCCTGGGTGGAGTTTCACATTTGACACTGGTGAGCGGGAGCTCGAGCTGAAGGCATTGGGCTGATAGAAAGGCAGCACCTTCCCTGGGAGCTGCTGGACTTCAGCCTGGGTGTTCCTGCAGGAAACTCCACCCTCTCCTCCTATCTCTGTCTGGTATGTTTTCTAAGCCTTGATGTCGTCTTGTTACTGCTGGCAAAAAGTTACATGTGTGGGAGATATGCAAATGTGTTGTAATGTTCTGATATAATTTTAGCCCAGGAGAAGAGCAAGCTTGGTATAGGTATCACCCGCYGAGCTCCTGTCTTGCAGCTCAGTTTATTCAGTAGAGCTGTCAAACTTCAGAAAAAGATTTGCATGGATGTGGGGTATAGGATCAAGTTCATAATTTTGTGAATTTAAAAAGTAGCTCTTATGAAGCCACAGTTCTCTAAAACTAAATTCCTTTACAGACTGTAGGGACTGTCCGAATGAGTGTAGAAGAATTATATCATTCAATGACATGTTAATTGAGGATTTCTGATTATGTGAAGTCTCTCATTATTTAGTGCATACTGTCACTGGAAGAATACTGTCTTTGCAATGAATAACTGAGGTGGACTTTTATTTTCTCTTGTTTCTCTCAGTGCAAAATTTGAAATAATGTTTTGCCTTTTTTTTTTGCCTTTTTTTTGTAATTTTTCTTTCCAGGTTTAATGAGAACTTGATGTTCTTGTGGGAGAGGAATGATTCTACTAAAATCCTTTCTCATATATAGAGGGTTAAGTATCGCACTCAGGAGGGTAATGTTCCAGTGGAATTGCASTCTTCCCATAACAGTTTAGACTTTGGTAAAGCAAGTGGATGAGTCATTGCAGGGATTTGATGGCTGAAAAGATTGATTAATAATTAATTTAAAATCAAGATGCCCTTTCCTCTGTGTCCTAGCTTTCAGCCATTCAAAGATCATCTGTTTCCCACATGTAGTTTAACATTTGAGTATTAGGGACATATTTGTTTTGATGTCGTTCTCTGGACTGGACTGCAAATGTTGCTTTGTCTTTGCTTTTGCTCCCACATTATTTATAGAGATATAAATGTCAAATTTGATTCAAGTGTTTTGATGAGGTTACAGCTCTTTGAAGGAGCCAAATGTTCCCATTGCTTTGGTGTGTTAGGGTTATACTTGCCTCATGATCTTTTTGAGGTGCACTGGTAATTCATAGATAATGGCATTCCCGATTTTCAGGAATTCTTGCACACAGATTGTTTGCTTTTCTTCAATAGACGTTTGTCAGTCAAAGGTTTGTATTTTTATGGATTTGCATTTGAGTCAGGTGTTTAATGGGAAGCCCTCCGTCCAGGGTGCTTTCTTGCCTTTCTGCTAGGGTAGTGGCAAAAGTTGAGAATGCTGCTGACTGCAGTGTGACCCTGAATGGATGACTCAAAATAGGCTCTTTGGATACAGTTAAATTAACATAAATAATTTCTGTTTATGGGGGGTTCAACTGCAGTAGGTCAAAGATGTGGGTCAATCAAAACCAATCCATGAAAGGCTTGGAAGCTTCACGAACCTTTGAAATCCTTCAAGATGTAAATTGATACCCTCTTGAGTGCTCCTGTCTGGGGCAGATCTTTGATGCAAGATAGGTTTTGTGACCCTGATGTTAAAAGAGGTAATAACCTGTGTCTTGTCTTCTTGGTTAATTAAAAACACGATTATTAATTTGGTTAAAAAAAAACTATGTGCAATTGTTGTACTGAATCTTGAACATTTAGTCCATGGTGAACATACAGCAAGGCATTTGTTTGCTGACAGTGTACAAAAAGCCACTCTCCAACTTTYAATTTTTATTTATTTATAAGAGTGAAAGGTGAATGAAAATGTGTAATAATCTTGAGCTATCACTGTCATTCATAATTTAAACCTGAAATGCTTCACATTTTCAGTGCAATGGTCCTGGTAATCATTAAGTTCTGAACTATGGCTTGGCTGTAGTCTTCTGATCAGGCTTCTCTAAAATGAAAAAGGCTGCAAGATATTTGGCACTAAAGTGTAGCTACAGCCTTCTGGTGTTGGTGTTTGTGACATTGCATTTTGTYAGATATGTGGGGTACAGCAGCTGACCCTTGAACTTTTCAAAGCCTCAATGTTTGAAGATTTATCTTAATTTTSCAGCTTGCCGATAATGAAATACTTTGGCCTCCTTTAACCGTGAGCTTTATTGTACTGTAGTCAAAAGTTAATATTCAGTTGCACTGCTTCATAAATGCTGTATAATGTTGATTGCATGCTGCTGCCGAGTTTCTATAAGTAGAGATTTTAGCCTTTGYAAGGATAGCATTGGAGTTAGATTTCAGTGGGTTTTGCAAAAAAAGGTTGTTTGACTTTTGTAATAAAACCACCATTGCCTGGGCACAGAATAAGGATGGAGAAAGCTTTGCCTCCCTCCTCCTCTTTAATTTGTATTAAAAGCGCTGAAAATGGGAAATATGGAGATGAGATTTTAGCTGCAGGGAAGAATATGCAATTTTATTTATAGAACTAGACCTTTTTGAATTCTTGTTTTACTCCAGCAAAACCTCCTTTGGTAAACTTCATGTGCAGGATTGAGTGGGTGTTCACCTGCTGGTTGGTAGAGAGAGAAGGACAGGAAAGTAGTTTGTTCTTGAGAGGTRCTGGGAAGAAGCGGATGATTTCACAGCCTGAAGGAGATGAAACTTGCTCTGGTGTCAGTATGGGCAGTGGAATTTGACAAGAAGTGGGAGGGGAGAAGGATGTGTGTGACTAGGGTGATACTTGGAGTTGTGGAAGGRAGAAGCAGGTTCTGGAATTCATAGTTTGACATTTCTGAATGTGTGAAAGAAGCCAAAGGAAGCTAGTGGGTGTTGGGACATGACTGATTTGATCCAGTTTACAAAGCAGGTGTGGGACAGCAGAAATCAGGACAGGAAGAAGTCACCAGGTTTTGTTTTAACTGAAGAGGCAAAAAGCTGCAAATGGAATGGTAACCCAAGGTACCCTGGTCTGCTGTGGGTCCTGTTGTTGGAGCCTGGCAGCGCAGCTGTTTTCAGTTCACAACTTGAGAGCCGGTTTGCTCGGAGTTCCTGCCAGTGGAAATCTCCTGATGCAGAGAAGCCCCTGAAGAGAAGTAGTTGCAGTTATGTCAGCTTTTCCTGTGGGATCACTGCAGAYCCCCTGGACAGATGAAACAGGGGTCAGAGATGGATCTGTGTTTCATCCAGACTGTAGCAGATTTGCCTGCGGAGAGAGCTTTGTGAGTTGAGCAATGGTGCTGTAGGAGGATTCCGTGGCAGAGCGGGTGAATGTGGCTATTGAAACTTGCCCTAAGGAGCCAGACTCACCAGGGCAGCTCGCCTGACTGTCTTGGTCCTGAGCCTGTGAAGCAGGAGTTAACATACCCGAAGTATGTGGCTGGGCAATCCTTTTGCATTAAAACTTCGGTAACTTTTGTATGTTCTTGTTAATTACTGCCGTGTTGAATAGGTGAGAAGTGAGATTTATTTTTTTTTCCCCCCTCTCTTTTTATTAAGCTGAACTGGAAATAGTCCCTATGRGTTTTGAGGTTTGGCCACAAGAACATTACTTATCATCTGGTGTCACATCAGCTGAAATCCTCAGACAGTAAGGCTGCTGGATTTCCTGACACTTGCCTTACTCCTAGTCTGTCACAATTCTTCCCCCATTCAGACTGGCATTTCTTGTGTGTTTGGGTTACAGGGGTAACAAAGCTTGTGAAACATGACAGTCCGTGAAAAACAAATCTGTAATGTTCCTTCAGCTTTTCCAAAAGGATAATTTTTCACRTGTACATTTGCATTAATAGCAGTTGGCTTCTAGTTAATAAATACAATRCCCTATGAAATTAATGGGTTATTAGAGTTGGATAGGTTCCTGTGGTGCCCTTAATGCTGCAGCTTTCACTAGCTAGCTGTGCCTTTGCTTGTGTGCACAGCAGAGTTGTTTACATGTTAGGAATATGCTAGAGGCAAGGAGAAAGGAACARCTTTAATGTGATGCAGCTTAGATGCTCTGTGGGGGAGGCCTCAGAATTGTTCATAACAGGATCAAATGTCAATCAATGTTTCGAGAAGAATAAAGTTAATATTTATGGGAAAATTAAAGAATAGTATATTACATGCTTTTCCTCCATCTATTTTTGATCCTGTCTAGGAAAAATGTCTCTCTCCTGTGATTCTTTTGAACCCTTGTAAGAGTACCAGTTGTGCCTAGGAGAAGCATCTATCCACTCCTCTCCCTTTGGCTCCAGCCACTTCTCTGGGCTGCCTTTGGTAAGGAAACAAGTAATATGCCAGCCAGCTTCTTGCAGCTCTTCACTGAAAAGCCTGATCATGTTGCTGAAGATGCTGCTGGAACATGGTGGCTACTATTAAATTTCTTTTACAGGCACATCTGGAGATTTACTGCTCCATAGGGTARGAAAACAGTTAACTCTGACATCAAGCAATGAACGTGAGAAAATGGCTTCTCCCTCACCACAAGGGAGGACAGAGAGAACTGGAGGAGAAAACAGCTGAAAACCTCCTCCTCTCCCTCCAGAGCTATTTTTTGTCAGTGACAGAGAATGGTGGGATGAGCAAAGCTGATCTATATCTGTAGCAGGCTGTGGCTCTGATCTGAAGATGTATCCCCAGGAAAAAACAATGAGAGCCTAGCTGTGGGGGAGGGAGCATCCGAAGTCAAGGCACTTCTCTGCTGGTTCTGCACCTGCAGTTTCTGTTCCAAGCTGCTTTGTGTTGTGGGCAGATGATGCTTAAAATCTGTCGAGAAGGGGCTGTCACATTTTGTCTTAGATTGTGCCCCATGTGTCAGCTGTCAGGGCAACAGGCTGGGCTTTGGGACAGCAGCTGGAGAGTGCAGCTTGTGGAGAAGGGGTAGGGATGTGGAGGGAAGGAATGAAGAGGAATCATGGATAATTGTGTCAGAATAAGAGGCTTTTCAAGCTGAGGCTAGGTGCCTGTGGAAATGCTTCTCTAAAACCTGGCAAATACACAGTCAGGAATTCCCAGAATTTAAGCTTTTCTGATAGTGTGGCTTCTTGCTTTCTCCTTAGAATGGTTTGGTGTTGAACCAGTATCTCAATGTGTTGTATTGTCTGGGCCTGTCTCCCAAGGGAGATATTTTGGACATTTACTCCCAATAAATTCTGTGTGTCATCCTGGAGTTGMGGGCCTGTCTTCACATGCCATTAAGAAATTATTCAAGTCAGCTGAAGGTGTGAATTTAAAGTGAATTGCTTCAACTGCCCCACATCTTTGAGTTAGAATAATTGAGAGTCACTCTGACTCTGAAAAAGAACATCTGAAGAATGTTTCAAGCAGTTTAATCAATCAGTTTTTTAATTTGCCTGGTTTTTGTCTTTAGAATTAATCCAAAGTGCCTTATGCAGACAAAGCCTCAAAGTGGATTATATTATATAGCAAGGCTGTCCTTAAGGATTTGGGGGGGGTTTATGGATGCAGATGTATTACTAGTCAGGAATAGCACTTGTATTTGAAAGTCACTCTGTACTTTCATCTGAATTCATTATTCAAGCTTCTGACTCTGCTAACCCTAAGCAGTAATTATGAGTGAATGTGAACTCACTTTAGTCTTTGCAATAGACCTTTGAAATGCTGCTGATGGCATCCTTAAAGCTGTCATTAACCATATAATGACTGAAAATTTCAGTGGAAATTTCTAGTTCACATATTTAATCTTTTATAGTGAGTGTAACACACTTAAGTTGGTAAAGCTGCTGATTTCTTCTGAGATTTCATAAGCTGATGGGGAGGAGGGTGAAGTAAGTTAGAGGAGTACAAGCCCTCTGAGCAAATCTTGGATTTCCACCCCAAACTAAAATTCCTCCCATTTCATGCAAAGTTCTTTTTTTTAGATATATGTGTAAAGCAAGGAACTTCAGCAAAATCTGGGTAGCAGAAAATGGCTGAATATTCTGTTATCTGAGGCTTTTGGCAACCTGCGCAGTTATGTGTACCTCGAGCCTGAAAGGAAGGGACAGAGGAATCTGGCACAGGGATTGTGCACTAGTGACTGAACTGTCTGTGCAGACTGGCGGTTTTGAATATTTACTGCCTAATTCAGGGAGAATGTTTTTGAGAAGTTATGGGCAGAGCTCTCCATTTTGCATTTTAATGTACTGCTACAGTCTCTTTCRTCCTTTACTTCCTATTTTAATAAAAAGAGGAATGTGTGAACTAGGGTAGGTATTTTTCCTTAGTCATTTCAGTTGTGCAAAATGACTTGCAGTGGCTGATGTACAGCAAGAACACAGGTTGTTTCCTTTTCAGCTACTGAATTTAGACTTGTGAAACATCACAAGGAATTACTTAATTAGCTAAATTCATGCAAGTATGTATTTCAGCAGCCATGTGGGATTAGGTGGAAAAATCCATCATGTATGTTGAACTGCAGAATTCCATCTGAAGACTGCTACTACCATGCTTCTAGAACACATAACAGATCACTGTATATGAATAGTTAGCAATTATTTAAATCAGATTGTGAAAATGGAAGGTTGTTAATGTTTTTATTACTGTTGAGRCAATTACAAAGTCAAATGTAGTTTTCTTGCTGAATATTTTGTTTTATTGCCCTGTGTAAGACTTGGTCCTAGAGGCTAAGGACTGATTCTGTACTGAATTTTAATTGACAGGATGGGCAAATCCAGGTAGAGCACAGATGACTTCACCTGCGGCAGATGAGGAATGTTGTATCTACACTCCAAGTGTGTGTGCTTTACACTGCCTTTCTTGGCAGTGTAAAGAGGMGCAGTGCAGTTTCTGTGGCAGTGTCCCACTGGGACTGGGCTCAGGTTGGTTCATTTTGCCTTGTTCATCAAACCAGCAGCAGATGGCTGGGCTGTGCAGAAGCTGTTAACCCGAGTGAGGATCAGACTGATGGGAAGGAGTCTGAATGTATGTCCAGGCTGGTTGATTTACCAAGCTGGTTGCCTGGTAAATATCTCACCTTTACAGTCAAGGAATTGGAGAAGTTAATGTAGATATTTATTTAGGTGCTTTTTAGAGATGTCCGAAATGGCTGATTAACAAATGTACAGGTTTGTTTCCCTTCGTACACTCTGTTTAGTTTTGTTTTGGTTGCTTCCAAAACGCTGAACATCCTGTTGGCATCATGGAAAGGTGTTCTGTGCCATGGAAATTTAGCCCACTGCAGGTCAATTTTTGTTTCAGGTCTTCAGCTGAGAAAGCTACTGTGGACTTTGGTGTCACACAGCTAGAAGTTGGTGGTTGCCATGGGACCATCGAGAGTGACCCATTTCTGTAAAGCATAGGCAAACAGAGGATGGCCCCAAAGAAWTGATACTTAATGCATCAGAAGAGCGCATTTGTCATCACAGAGAACATGATGTTATTGTAGCAAAAAAAAGTGAATGGAAAACAGGTCACTGTAAGAAGATACTAAAAAGTCCAAAAGCTAAAATTCTGGTTTAAAGMAAGAAAACATCTATACTAACGGCCTTTTGGTTTCAGGACACATCTAGAAATTTCAAAGAAAACACAGTAATTAAGGGGGAAATAGATACATGAGAATGCAAGTTAGAAGATGGGAAGTAAGTTAGAGRATTTGCTGAGTATTTTCTACAGCTGGACTATGTTAGAAATAATTCCGGTTTTGAGACAGAGATTAAAAAGTAGCTCATGCAAAAGAAGTAGAAATATTTGTTAATACTGTTCAGTATTTGGGAAGGTGTAGAATGTGATAACATCAATGCAATTTCGACAGACAATTAAGTCTCATAYAATAAATAAAGATTCCTTCTAGGGATGCACATATTTAAATCAGCGCGCTGTGACTTGATTGTTTTAAAGAACTTGATGAAAAGTCTGTAGGCCTGCAGACAGTTTTTAATAACAGTTGATACTGAGGGTCTTAAAACCAACTGTAGGGTAGGAGACTGACTTAATCATATTCTTGCTAGCTTGGCATTTCTAGTCACCAAAATATTGGAAAAGTTGAAGCAACCAGGACTCTATGAGATGTAGTAAAGCTGTGTCTTCAAAGCCATCTGATGCAAGACAGTTCAACCCATGTGGTCCTCTGCTATTCCCTAGCTCCTTCCAAGTTGTCTCTCATTCCCTTTCTCAGCAGCAGCAGAGGGAGTCAGTGAGGACTGCCATGCCCCTTGGGGGCTCCTGTCCTGACATGTTATTGCTCTGATATTGCAAAAGTAAACGAATTAAGAACTGACTAACTGATGTYTAAAAGTTAGTCATTTGTGGTGAATCATTATCAAACGGGAATGCTTCTAGAAATCTTGTTTTAAAGAYTGAGGTGAGGCCAGATTCCATTGAACCTTTTCATCAAGTAGCTGGAGACAAGGATAGGATCTGTATTGATACAGCTGGCAGGCTGTATCATGCTAGGCAGCGTGGTAAACAAGGACAAGACAGCTTGTACACTGATTTGCGCAGCCTGGTGAGCTGTATCAATCAAAAGTGCATTTTAATATAATCTGCAATATCATGGGGCCTGCAGGTGTTGCACTTGAATGTAGTAACAGATTAGGAGCTCGGGGAGAAGTGCTTGGGGCACAGTGAGTCAACAGCTGGACATGGCTGCTGTGTTGCAGGGCAGCAAGGGGTATAACTTTGGGTATAGCAGGGGTGATGGACAAAGGTAGGTGAATCCTGTAATTCTGGGGTCACGAGCAGCCTGTTGAAAATGAGTGAGTTCTTGTAAGTCAGGAGAGGTATTTGAAGGCTGAGTGGTGTTCCACAAAGTGCCTGAAAGGCTGGATTTGTTGTTTCTTGACAAATAAATGGAGGAACTTGATAATTGGTGGGAAACACCTGAGGGAGAGAGCACGTTGGAAGCTAAAATGCAAACAGAGACAGGCATGACACAGAASTAAAGGCTGGGAGCTGCAATCAGGCAATTGGAAATAAGTGAATTTGTAACTGTGAGAAAGCATAAGCACTAAAACAAATAGATAACAAAGCAAAGTGGTGAATTCCACTCAAAATGTTCCCAGGGCTGAAGGATTTTCTGAAAGTGTCCTTCATGCTAAATACAGGAATTACTGAGTTTAGTAGTCTGTGGTGTCCTACTGACTTCAGTAAGTCATAGATGGGACTATACAGACCTGCAGACCAAATGTTGTTCRTGAGTGCTGCATAGTTGAGCATCGGCTAGTCTCTGATAAAAAGCGTGTATTTATAGTGTGTGTGTGTGCATACTACTACTAATGGTGTCACCATTATATATGGGTGGTGCCTCTTGGCCTGAGATATGTACTGCTCTGTTCAATATTTCAAGAGCAGCTGAAAAAACTGGAGTCTACAAGTGGTGAATAAGATTTTCCTAACCTTGCATATGGTTCTTCATGGACTCAAACTGGGAAACATGAGTGCATTTCCACTCTGCATATGCTAGGAAGTAATTGCTCTGTACTGGGTGGACTAACTGGTGTGTAATGCTGTCTGAACTCTTCCCTCTCTGGAACTGACCTTTCTTGCATTTAACCAGYTTTGGAATCTTTGTTCTGCTCTTCTCTTGCAAAACAGCAGCTTCAACCTTTCTGTTCCTCTTCTTGAAGGTCTAAAGAARTGTTGAGGAAAAGTAGAATGGACTGGAGAATGTGCAGCAGGAGACTYACAAGCAATGAGTTCATGAGCAATATTTTTGAGGGTTTTTTTTTTCCTTTGTATAGTTGACAGGTAATTTCTGAAACTCACTGCTGCATGATGCCATTACAGGTATGAATTGATAGGATTCTAGGAAGGATTAGACACCCAGGAACTGAAATTATTCGGTTTCATATAAATCTATACAATCTCTTCTTCTAGGCTTATAAAACGCTTGGTAACAGTGGGGTCTGATGTGGTGGGCAGATTATTCTATAGCTGTGTACTAGGAAACTTCTTTTGTTTTATCTGTTTCTAGCTAGTTCACAACAGGAACTGGTGATTCAGAGTTCTGTTTCTAAATTTAATATGAGAAGGAGAGTAATTCGGGCTGAAGGAACACTGAGGGTGTGTGTCTGAAGGGGAGGTGGTGATAAAGGGAGAACGCACCCTGTGTGCTGAAATGTGTCATTGTGTCTCTGATTGCAGGGCATGCATGCTGATCTACAAACAGAATATGCATAGATCGGAGTAACTGGTTTTGAGCACTCAGCTTTTCAGTGATGATACATGTACAGTATTCTCTGTTGTATTTAAAGTAATTGATTTGCAGGGAAAATGGAGGATTGGTATCATCAGAAGTGGAGAGATAAATAGAACAGAGCAAGGAGATTTAAGTTATGGCAAAAAGAAGGTTTAGCTGTGTTATTTTATCAAGCAAAAGTCTACAATTTCCTTTATAATTACATCTTGACATTTGTTTTGTAGAAAACTTCTCTCTGTTCTTAAGTTGAYAGTTAGGAATGTTGCAATCTTCATTGCTTTTTTCTTTTTCATTTTTTTTTCTTCCCAGGGTCGTATGTAGGTGGGACAGGCACACTCACAACTTTATTTGGTCTAACAATTGCATCTGGTAAATGCCAGTGGAGAGCAATTGCCRTGGAGGTGTAGGTACAGGAATAATGACTGTGAGGGTTTGTTTCACTGCTGCTTCCCTTCCATGGTCTCCAAGCCTTGGGATAGCTGCTCAGCGTTGTTAGCAGTGTATACATAGAGTGCTCCTGAGATGGTGCGTGACGAGCAGAGGGCTCTTCTGTGTTTGTCACTGTCCACACAGAAACACTTGTACATGCTCAGAGAAAACAGGTCAGCTCGGGATGTGTCCTGCAAGCCACGTCTGTGCACCGCCCGAGTCTTGGGGGAAAGGCATCTTCATGATTATAAAGAGAGGGAAGTCTTAGAACAAGAATATGAGAAAACTGGTGATGCAGTAAAACTTTTAAAACTTGAGTAGGTACAGAAGATGAAGCAGTTTGGCACTGCTGTCCTTGTAGGTTGGAACGGTTGTTTTGTTGTCATGTGATTTGTGGCCCAAAGCGGACCAGTGAGTGACTTCCTTTGAAGTTCTTTGCAAGGATAAAAGGAACACATCAGTCCTACCTCCATGGGCTACCTTTCTAGCTTAATAGAACATTAATCTGGCAAAGAATCAAGTAAGGATACTGGACTCTGAACAGAGGAAAATACAATGGTAATGTCATAGATGCTATGAATTGGMTCTTAAGAGCTGCATCAAGAAACACAGTRAATTGGGATATTTTGTGGCTTTTGTACAACTGCCATATTTTTCCCTGCATGCAGTCTTTCYAACACAAGTTAAGTTCTTTGTTGTAGAAAAAACTAAGTATTTTTGGATGCTGAGTCTGAAACACAGATGACATACTGCAGTAAAAGACTCTCATGGGATTTTTTTACGAGATGGCTTTTATTTGTTAAATGAGTTTTCAGTAGTTCTTCAGTACATGCTATTGTATTGTTTGTGTGATGTCTTACAGTGTCACTGGTCTGATCTGGACTGTGATGACTGAATAAATTGCATCATTTGGTGACTGTGGAAAGATGGCTTGATCTGCAAGACACATTTGTGTATATGTGCACTTTGTAATGTAATCATAAATTAAAAAGGTTCAGTTAATGCCAAATATGAGCTGCATTCATAACTATTGCTGCTCTTGTCTGCCCATAGGAGTTCCAAGAGTCAGAGGGGATCATAGCGGAAASTGAAGCTGCGTTTGTACTCTGAGGGGGGGAAAGTAATGAAATTAGTTATGTAGTCTAAGAGATCTTGAAAATGGASACTTTTAAGTGGTCTTTGGACTTCTAGCAGGGARCATGCTGCTGGCATTTAGGTTTTTTGCATTAGAGGAAATAAAACTCTAGAAGTCCCTTGGCTTTCATCTACAGAGAAATAGCTGCACTTTGCTGCTATGTTTTGGCTGAGCTGGGTTTTGCCATGGTTATGGTAATTTATAGTTTTATGTCCTGTGGGTTTTCAGTGACTTAAAATTACTAAGAAGAAATAGTTTGCCCTGAAGTGGTTGGTGAGATGGTGTTACAGTTGGCAGGGAGACCTCCAGGAGTTGGAGGATCAGAGCCTGTAGTCTGTTGTGGTTTTGACAATGACAGATGTTGCAGAGGAGGACTGGAGAAAACCACAGAAGCTGGCTGTGGTGACACAATGTGGTTTGTTGTTCCTTGCTGACCCTTGCCTTGGATGATAGAGGTATAGACCTTTAMTTAAAAAGCTTAAGTGTCAGTCTCACTGGGAAAAATGGAGTATTTTATGTTAAAATGATTATGCTTTTGCTCATTGCTAAAAAACTTCAATTTTGAGTCTGTGTTGCAGTGAGGGAGATTTATTGAGATCTCTGTTCACATTGCAGCTACTCACAAACAGCAACTCAGAAGCAAGAAATCATTTTATGTAACTTAATTTTAASCATGCCATCATCACATTATTTTTTTTTGTTAACTAAAGGCAATAAAGATTCTCTTAATAAATGAGTCACAATAGCATTACTGTTCYTATTTATATAACTTGAGATCTTGTAGTCTAATCCTGTTGGCCTTTACCTCCATGACTGTTTTAATTTTTGATGGGGATTTTGTTTCTGTTTTAAACCACTTCATGATTACTCATTTCAATAACAGTCAGTTGTTTCCTCCTCCTTTAGGGGTGGAAGTAAAGCTTTATTCACAACTTGCTTCTGGTAATTTGACAAAGCAAGTATCAGTGAATATGACCAGTTCCAGCAGGTAAGTCTGTGCAGAGCACGAAGAAGCTCTATGCGTAGATTAACTGTAAGTGGAAAACTTGGCTACGCTCCCTAAAGAAAAATTTCAGTAACTGAAGAGAAATGGTTTTGTTTGCGAATTGTACATCTGCATGGAAATAACCAAATTTTTCTGCTAGCTTGTATCTTTCAATGATATATTTGTTAAATCGCTTTTCCTTGTAGAGTTGCATACTAAGGAGTAATTCCAACACACTGCCAATACTTGAAAACTTTTTTTAGGATAACTTTAGTTTGTGATTTCTCCTGTGGTCAAAGTGTTGCTAATGTAGAAACTAAAAGATTTATTCAAATCTCTAGCCCATGGCAGAAACAGAAAAGGTTCTTCCTTTTCATGACTGGTCAAGCTCGAAAGTCTTGCCTTCCTCAAACAATACACTGTATTACACTGTATGAAATCTGATGCAATTCAACTGAATTTTTGGGCCATAATCYTTTTGAAACAGGATGACACTATCTTTAATGCAGTAAGGCTTTGATATAGGTTGGGAATTGRACCTTCTATGAATATAAACCTTTTATAAAGTGCTAGCAGAATCTAAGTCTTTGTTCAAAAATCACCTTTTTTTGGTGGTTTGTTTTAATTTGAAGAAACTGAGCAAGACGCAGGAGCTGGAGCCTCARGGTGTAAGGAACATACAATTCAAGTATTGTGAAAGGTGGTGGCATCTGCTGCACGGCATGATGAGTTAGAGACAGGGTGCCCCTGCTCACTCTGGAGCAGCATTGTCAGAATGGTGTGTCTCATGCAGAAAGTTTGATCCCAACAGGAGCTCTGCCACTCGTAACCGAGCAAGCAGCACAATAAGCTACAGCCACGTTTCAGGATGAGGCTACAACAGCAGGGCCTGYGGATACGGTGTGAGCAAGGATCCAACTTCGGTATTTCTGCAAAGGCCTTGTGATCCAGCACTTCTTCACAGTGAACATGGACATGGCTATATCCATATGCAAGAATTTAGAACTCACAGTAGTAGCACATTACCTGCCTTCTTTAMGTCACCCTTTTGGGTCTTTCTTGCTAGGTCAGTTGGTGCTGCATGTGSATGTCCCAAGCTTTTTAACGGCAGTAGAGAACAGTACTTCACTTTGGCACCCTAAAGCAAATCTGTTCTTGGGAAATTGAAGCCAGTGAAGGCTTAAAGGAATAATTTACTTAAACTTTCATTAATCCAAAGTCGCTTGGTGGTTTTATATCTAAGAGAAAGGGTTTTTGTTTAAGCCTTTGAGGAACTTGAAACTGAGATKAGAATTGCTGTTTAGTCTAAAAGGGAACAAAAGCTATCATAGAGTTCTGGGCCTTGATAAAATTTTTCTTACTTAAAAMAACCCCATACTTCAGGCATGATTTGGCAGGCTGAATTCTCAAAGACAGGCTGTTACAAAACTTTATCTTGAATTAAAGGGATGGTTTCATTTGTGTTTCGGTCTGGCCATGACAAATCCTAAACTCTTGACTGATGGGTATGTAGTCATGTGTATATTGTTGCCGTGCACCCACACACACAGGCAGTAGTCCAAGTGTGCGATAACAGGAAAAGGCAAATAAAGTGGTTATAAAGTGGTTGGCTAGTTGTTCTAATGTTCTTAGGTAGGTCCTTGTGAAAACTATGCCAGTCTGGCTTACAAATAGGTCTGTATCGAAGATGACGTGCATTCATCTGTGACGTGATATAGGTCACTGTGTGGGAAATGGTCGCCATTTTGTGTTTTGTTTTGTGTTGACTCAACAACTTGAAATGCAAACCAAGAGCCCGAGTAATCCCCACCGTCCCTGGTAGTTGCAGGATGCCTCCAGGCCACCCTGTGTGGAGAGCGTGTTTGCAGGCCCATGGGGCCATGCCACCTGATCACTGTGTCTGGAGGGGACACTGTAGTTGTCCAGTCTCTCACCACCACTGCTGTACTGGAGCGGGTATTTCCTGGTGTTGTGACAAGATACAAACATCATTTGTTCCGTTGTTCCTGCTTTGTGAGTAGGCCATGCCCAGTCCATCACACATTCTTGTAAATACCACTGCACATGTTAAGAATTTGCCTTATGGCAGGTCCTGAGTTTTCACYTTGTTCCGCTCAGGGCACCAGGGCAGCAAGGGGTGCTGGGTTTCACCTCTTTCTGAAAGCCTTGCATTATGTTTGATGGAAGTCACAATGAGAGCCAGGATCCCAAAATCACTGATGTACTTGCACAAGCTCTCCATTTCCCCTTTTACTTGAAATCTTGGTGTGTTGGTGGAAGGGCTAGAAGGTGATTTAGAAGGTAAGGACCCTTCTGCCCGGTTGGTATGGTGGTAGTGCTGTGTCCTGARCTTGTCTTGCTGGTTATCCATGCTTGCACAGAATCTCCTGGGGACCTGACTGGGGCCTGCTGGAGGATGTGAAAATTGCTAACAATGGCAACAACAAAACTTGACTGTTTTGTTTCCTCCAGTTRAAGGGCAACTCTTGTTTTATTTCTGTAGCAGCTGGGGAGCTGCTATTGTGCTACCCTTAAGTGATGTGAAACTTGCTATAGCAAGTTTGCATGGTGAGCACCTGGGGTAAGGGGAAGCTGCCCACAGAATAAGAAAACTATCTCTTCGCTGATTTTCTGATTTGGTCATCCAATCAGATGTTGACTGTAAAAGTCAGACAGTGACATGGTRTGTGACTGCATGTCAGTGAAGGTGGCTGCCAAAGTGTGTGGTGAAGCCTGTAGTAGAATCTCATGGAAGGGTCTTAAGTTCTGGAGCAGGAGTTGATATCTGTCTGGGGATGAGATTGAGTGTCTCCTTTCTGTGTTTTTATTTTGCTTGAGTTGAAATGAAGTATACACACAGCTTCACTATCTGTTTTAAAAGAGATTTGACTGGAAAGGAAAGCTTCATTGTCTCTCTTGCTGGAAGGGTAGGTTTCAAGGGCTGTTAATGCTTAGTGCCTTATTTTTGAGATAGCATCATCCTCAAACCTGTGGGAAGGAGTATGGCAAAGYATACAGGAATGCTGTAACTGTTAAGGGATTTATCTGGACATAATGTTAAGCCTTCKCAAAGATAGCAGTGCATTAAAACATTAAATTTGATTATACTTTAATCACGCTGTTATCCCACTGTTTTTATCTTTTGCTGGAAGCCGGAGGGAGTTTGGTTTTTTGCTTTGAATGTTACAGCCACAAACATRCTTATCATTGCCTAACAAATAATCACTTTTAGATTGTGAACCTTCAGGGGCAAGGGTTGTCTGCCCACTCCCTGCTGCAGAGCCCTCAGTGCAGAGGTTACAATTCCAGCTGGAGCATTTGAGTCAAATCATAATAGAAATTTAGCAATAGTAAATATTTAAATTGGAGGCTGTATGAATCTGTTGGTGCTGGTGAATGGCAGCAAGCAACACAACAGAACCTTACTCATCCTCTTTGCAGAGCAGAAAGTTTGCTTGTTAGAGCAGGAATGCTGCGATCTCTGAGAGGACAGCAAGTCTTGGAACATTTGTTCTGTTCTTAAGGCAAYGTTTCGAATGGGCTTTTGAGAAAATAAAGCATAGAAAGGAAGGAGGTGATCTGAGCTCATCAGCAAAATTTCAAGAAAGCCCCCAAAATATGTGTTGTAGTGCAATTCTTTTTTATGCTTCAGTACTGAAGTACACACCCTGAACCAAACAATTACGGGACTAGATGGACTAAGCAAATAGCTTATCTCTTACAGAAAGCCGCTTAAGTTCAGAAGAGGAAAAAGAATTAGAGTAAACTTTAATAAATCTCTTTGAGGATAAATGCTTCAGCTGCAGGCATTTTTCCTGGCATGAAACCACAGGAGGTTCAGCTATTGGAAGCTTGGCAGGAATGTGGTAACATTAATAACTCATCCTTCATCTGCTGATCAGAGTTTTATGAGAGAAGTCGTAGCTGTTACCCATCTGGCAGGATGTCTGAAGTGTAGAAGATCTCTCTGTGTGATAAAGAGCAGGTAAGGTTGGCAGCAGGCTATCAGTCTGTGCTGGGTGGAAGACACAGGATGCTGGGAGGTGTCTAGGGCTGCCTGGCTCTTATCTCATCTCCAGTAGTTTCTGTGACATGGCTTTACAGCTAGACCTTGACTTGAGTGAGGAAGTATCCCCTTCTCCCTGGAGATAAAAGAACTGTGTGACATTTAAGTAGGACCAAAGTTCGGCTGTTGTCCAATAAAGAGTTGGAGAGACCATGTATTTGAAAATTGAGGATGCAGCTTATTTACTGAGCTGTAMACTAGCATTTAAATTTTTTATCAAAGCAGCAGAGTGGGTAAAAGCAAAGGTGGACTTCAAGTGTGKTTTTTTATATCCTGATTCTCAGCTSCACTTCATGCACCTTCTTACTGCCCTTGCCACAGAAAAGGTCTTGGCAACAACAGACGAACTCTGATGTGTGAGTAGGAGGCTTATGTTTACATGTGGCTTCTTGTGTCATTGGGCACTTTTTTGTATGCATATGCATGTTGAATTTCCTTTTGTTGTTTTAAGTTTTTAATTTAAATGTTACCTTTTCTAGGTTGCTTTTTTCTGATGGATGTAATGAAAGTGTTACTGCAGATATTTGAAAATACAGTATACACATACTGTATATAGCTCATATTTATGCAAATCTTCATGAAATGTCTGTTCAACATGTAACTCAGTGACAGTCACTGTGTTTGCTGGCTGAAGAGATGAACCAGCTCAGATAGKGAACAATGGAGCCTGTTGTTTAGTTAAAGGAACTTTTTGTCTGCTCTTGGCTCTAGGTCTCCCTGAGGATGCTGTAGGTGTTCCAGTGGAAGGTTGCTGGCATGTCCGTTAAAAATGAAAGGAAGGAGAAAGTGTTCATTGAAAATAATTTACTTAAGTTACTTGGTAAACCTGCTTCCCTTTAGATGGGAATGCAGTTTAGAAATTAAGTAAACCAAGCCTTTAGAACCATGAGTTAAGGTGGAGAGATCATTTTGCTCTTAAGAGATGCTATTAAAATCTACAGCAAAGTGAACTTCAGCAACTCTTTTATTTCCCTTTGATAGGCACTCCCCCTTTTTCTGTAGATACATTTAGGGTATGTAGTTAGGGCTTCTAATATATTCTGTAATAAGATTGTATTTTTACGTTCTGTGGCTTAAAATCACCAGACTATCAGCTTTATGTATGTCAGGTTCAATTTCTTACCACTTTGAAGTTGCTGCAGTTCTAAGTGAATTCAGAAGAAAGTGAGACAGAGACTGCCAGTGTGTGGCTGTGCATCAGAAAGAAGTATTTTTCAGAGGAATTGCATGAGTTGCTGAGTGCCATCTCTGTCTGAGATAAAGCAATTTCATGTAACAAACATTGTAGCTGTATGGACTTAGTTATATAAAAGCAAATTTAAATAAATGGGGTCTAAACAATTTTAACTGTTCTATTTTTCAGGTTTTTAAACTGCAAAGGAAATAAAAGCTTGTTATATTTTTTCCTTTTTTCCCTCTTTCAATCCTTTTAGTTTATTTTGAATGGTATGGCTGGGTTGTTTTTAGTGATAAAAAGCAGCCTCTAGGGACTGGAGTTACCAGATGTACTTTTATTTTGGTGCAGCTTGCTTTTGCAACTTGATAAATTCCCAAAGTGCACTGGTTAGTAGAAGTGCCAGATGTTTACTGTGTGTTCCTGTACTTCTGATAGTGGTCATGAAAACACTGCAGAAACCTCACTGCCTAAAAGATAGGGAAACAGCAGATTTAGAAATGGCAAAGGGATTAAATATTTACACTTGAGCTCAAGCAGCTGTTAGTTTATTGTATGGTGTAACTTTTAATCGCATTGTACGTCCATGCCAGCACAGATTAAATCAACTTCAGTAGCTTTCAGTTGTGTCTGCATTTGAGTATAAGTGCTTGGTGTTAAACTGGGAGTCCTGCACACACAAGTTAGGCTGTCTTTTCAAGATTACTGGTCTGGCTCTTTTGGAAAATCTGTGAAATGCGATACAAAGTGTCTGGTCACTGTTTTTGCTCTCTGGGTAGGTAAAACAGAAAATGCTGTTGGAAATTCACTTACTCAGCCTTGGCGGTGCAACTGCAATCGCTGAGGATGTGCTGCCTCAGATAAAAGGATGAGTTGGCATTGCATAGATCAGAGTGGTTGTAGCAGCACTGTRAGGTCGGGAGCATGTGTGCTGGGGTACATCCAAGGGGTGTTCTTTGCCTTCATGTGCCAGCTCCTTGCTGCTCTGCTGTAGGATTTCTGTTCTGGCAGCTGTGCCCATGAAATGCCTTGTGTTCATGGACTGTTGCTTGCAGGTATGAAAAGCATTTAAGTTCAGTATTCACCCTGCTGCTGTCTCATTAGCCATCTCTTTTGGTTTCTTGCATGTTGCCTTACAAGATGGTTTGTTTTATAACCATAAATCACGTGTGGTTAACTGACTTCAATTGGAACTTGTAACCCTGAGCTTGTTACCAGATATAGAGACCCATGCAGAGGGATCTCCAGGAGCACTCTCCAATCTTGCTTCCTTCTCCCATCTCTTTCCTTATGCCCTTCAKGGTCTCTGACCCTGCTAACCTGTGGGAAGTCAGGATGGAGCAGTGTGGCTGAATATTCAGTTTATGGTCTCCCTGAGCTTTTTGAAGTCCACTGGGCACCTGCTCTGCTCTCTGAAGCCTGGGAATGAGTGTCAGTAAAATCTGAACCTTGCACTTTTGGTCAAAGCAGCTTTCGTAAGAGCATGCTCAGGAGTACTGCARTAGGCAAAGTGGGAAGTTGCTCATTTTCTGTGCTCTCTAGTCACAGAATTTGCATGTAGCACATAGAGTTAATTGTGTTRATTTTGAGGTTTTTTTGGGGGAGCTTTAATTTGTTATTAATGTTTGGGTGCTTTGGGGAGCTACTCCGAAATGTAACAATRGGCTCCTGTTTTGAAAGTCATCCTTAAACAGACCTCTCCAGTTATTTACAGCAAGGCAAGAATGAGGTAAGATTTGACAATTCATTGTTAACGGAAATAATTGCTGCTAATACTGCTTTTAAATATCACACTGATTACAAAACCATCTGTGTAGGAGTGGTGTATAGCACTAGACCTTCAAAGAACTGGTAAACAAGGAAGATTCAGCGTAAACACTTAAATAGCAGCATCCAAAAGTAGGTTAGAGTGTTATACAACCTGAAAAAACCCAGCTTTGAAGGGCAGAATTTTAAAAGATTTTTAAAAAGCAAAAAGTTTTTTTAATGGATTTCATTTTAGTAAATGGTATTAATTTGACTTTGATTATGTAGAGTCTTACTTTTGTCKCCAGCATACTGAAGCCTAATATTTCTGTATGCAGTCTAAGAGAAATTAGATTTTGATTATTTTCTGTTTCATAACTTACTGTTAAGTTCATGTTCTTCATGAAGTGGATGATTCCTTAGTTGGAGAATCTATTTGCAGACTGCATCAGAGAGTATATATATTACATGTATATTACAGTATATTACAGAGAAATATATAGACATGTATCAAGATATTATATACTTTTCCTTTTAAGGAAAAGTCCAAAATTATAGCTGTGCACTTTGGGCAGTGGGATGGGGGAACTGGGGAGATGGGTTAGATATGGGGGGTTTTATTTGCTTGCTTTTGTTTCTCAAATAATTAGTGTACAAGTGATGCTAATTATTCCTCCTTGATCATTTAAGTGTGTTATCAAATATGAGCATCATATGTTTTCATRTATATTTATCTACTTTTAATTATAATTAAAAACTATTGTGGAACTGTTGTTCCTTAGTTGAAATGTTTTGCTGTAAAGGAAATACCCTTTCAGCTTTGTGTTTATTGCTTTTCCTTATCCAGTTATCATCCATTACAGGGTCGCCAAACAAAAATAAACCAAACTAGATMTTGAAGATTGATTTAAAATGGATAGATTTGGTTGCTGTCAGATGTTTAGGGAAGAAATATTAAGTGGAAATTTTTGTCATTCTAACTGGGTGGAAAGAAATAATGGAGGTCTTTTGCTGTGCAGCTTTTTGTGTTAAATCTGTTTCTGATTTTCCAGAGATAAAAGTACTGATCGGGAAATATGTGATAACATAGGCCCCGTTCTGGTGTTAATGTTCTGCAATGCCTTCCATCACTGAAAGTAGCAGCAAAACATTTCCTGGAGTAGAGAAACACTATAAAAATGCCCATGTTGTATTTTACTGTGAAGTGTTTCCAGGCAATAGAGACACTCAGTGCACAAATSTGTGCTTAGCTGAATTTTGGGGGTTGGTTTGCAGAATGGTTGAGTGGAGAAGCTGTAATCGCAGTTGTACCTACAGCTGGTTTTGTAGCTTGDGTGGGCTCAGGTAAAGCATGATAATCCCTTGTGAAATAAAGTAGCAGAGAGCTTTAGTCCTCTTAKCAAACATACTAGGAGCTGCAAAGCAGGCTGGGGATAGCTGTAATATTCCCAGCTACTTTAGCAGGGGCAATTTCCCTCTATTACTCCCAAAGCTTCTGGTGGTTAAACCTTCAGTTTGTTTTAAACTGCTCATCTCAGARACTGAATAACCAATGCATGTGTCGGTATGCTCAGAATGCCTACATTCGTTCATAGACTTTCCTGTATGTSTTTGTGCATTATTTCACAAGGGTTCTGGGGTCTCCAGAAGAAAAGGAGGGAGAAAAAAGAAAAGGATAGTGCCATCTTTTTAACCTTTGCAGATTGTCTGTGTAATGATTAATATTGGCAGGGTCTTGGCCAGCAGGGACGTGGCCAAGAGGTATCTGTAATCCATTCTTATCACATTAAGGTCTAATAGTCTGCTTTAATAGGATATTGCAGAAGGAGAGATGGTTGGTGAAAAGACACAGCAAAATATACAGCGGAAATAAATTTAAACTTATGGTTACTAGATCAAAAACAAGCTAGCAAAGCCTTCTAGTTATGGGAAAACTTTTCTCCTCCTTAATTTCCTGTGGGAAGGGAGAAAACAATTTTGTTCCTGGTAGCACTTCTTCTCTTCAGCTAGAAATGTTGAGTTTTTTTTCAGGAAATTCTTTACCAGATGCAGTGACAAGGCGAATTCAAGAATCTTTTTGTTTCCTGAAACAAAGTGGACTTGTTTGGAGTCTTGGGAACCTGAGAGTAAATGAGTGTATCATGTGCTACAATTCTTGTTTTATTTGTTTGTTCTGACTTTGAATTAGCTTTAACTTTAAATATGCTTTTAAGACAGGAGGGCCAGTGAGCTACAGGACAGAAAGTTTTTATCTGTAAGTACAGGAAGAAGTAGGATGTAAATAAACATTAGTGACATACCAATCTGCTGCTTCCTTTTCCGCTAACTTCTCTATTTAAGCTAGAACAGTTTCTTAGGAAATATCCCAAATATGTTCATTTTGTATTTCAGCATTTATAATCTGAAATGTCAGAAATTCACCAGGCTAATCACATTCTGACCTCTTTCTATTACAGCTTTTCTTTAAGACTAATCAAATTATTGTAATTGTTAGGAAGAATGATTTATTGAATTAGTTGCTACCCTCGCTGATTTAATGTGGGCCTGTAACAATTGCCATTGTTATTTTTTTTCCTTTTTATATTCCATTTTCACTGTAACTTGTATAACTGCAAAATAAACAAAGTAGGTTTGATTMTAGAGCTTCAGATCACACTACTGCACTATTTTAGAAATTCAAGCTTTTCCACCAAAGTCGTAGATGGTAGCAAGAAACAGCTGTGCTTGGAACAGTTACATTTATTTAGGCTAAAGACTTTTTTTCCTTTTCAGAGAAAGAGTACACGCAGTATATAGCTGGAAGTGGTGGATGGAGCAGGGAGAAGTTTATGTTGTCCTAGAATGTCATCCGTGTTACAGAGCTGGAGACAAAGAGTTTGGGAGGAAAAAAGGTTATTTGTTAAAGTATTCCTGTAACAGTGCAGCCCTAAGGATCATACTGCAATAGGCTTGAATTAAAAGAATGCTTATTAAAACTAAACAAAAATGTGCTATTTAAAAAARCCGTCTGTCCTGAAATTGCATATTGGGAATTGCATATTGGGAATATAAAAAATATTTCTCTTCAAGAAACTCACTTTTCTAGTATGGGTCTCTTGGGATCTTGGGTGTGTCAAAACCCCATGTTCTGCTGAACCTCAGAGTCTGTTTGGTGCCTTGTGAAAAGGGCTGAAAGAAGTGCATCTTTTCACCATGAGAAATCAGGTATTTTAACATTTCAGCACAGGACTTTGTTCTTCGGTTTGAGCTAMCTTCCCGCAGACTTTTTGGGGTTGTGAGTAGAGTATGCCTTGAGAGGAGATCACCTATGGCAGGGTGTTGCAGGCTCTCCTTGCCAGACACAGACTGGCATTTGCGTCTTTTTTTTTTCTTTTTTTCTTCTGTGTTATCGCTGCAGCTAATAATGAAAGCTAACCCCCAATTTGGCACTCTTAAAAGGAATTGAAAATTAGTGATGAAAATACTATCCACCTACTCCAAGGAATATTCCAGACAGTAGGTTTTAAAAGCTTTGAATAGTTTAAATTCAGCTGTGGAATAGAGAAAATCCAAACCCCCATTACAATACTGTACAGACCCATTGTTCTGAGCACCCCTTAATAGTTTGATCTCTTAAGTGTGTGCAGAAATATAGTAAAAGTTAACTTCTATGGTTATTAGTTTAGTAAAATCAAACACCAATACATGTTATGATGGATTTAAGAGAGAAAATAYCAAATTTATTTGCAGTCCATCAGAATGTGTCTTATACTTGGTGTAGGTTTATAGTTTTTCATTTTGGTTTTTAAGACTTGGGACATTAAACATTTTGGACATGTAAGGAGAGAAGCCTGTTTTCAGCTTCTGGAATTGATCTTTTTTGCTAGATAGAAAAAAGGTTTGACTGTCTTTTATGGGAGTGTTATTAATGCCACAGAGGAGTTTTTTGTGTTTTATAACTGCTAATCTGCCAAAACATCTGCTTTYCTCTGAGTATCAGTAACTTGAAAGAAAAGATGTGTTCAGAACATCGGCTGTGGTACTTCTCAGTGTAAAGCTTCTGTTACACCATGCTGTCTRCAGCCTCACAAAGAGGATTACTCAGGCTCTGTTGTATCTCCAAACCTTTTTGGAAATGGTTTTGTGCGTGCAAGAGGTCTGGTAGAGGAGATTTTTAGCTTTTCCTTTTATTGTTGTTCTTTTTAAGTCTTTAGCTGGAACCACTTTGTGCTGTCATTTTTTTTTTCCATATTTCAGCTGTTGAGAGCAGTCGTGTCTGCAGTGCTTGGGTTTCAGTGCTTTATCCAGGTGTTCCCATGCCAGAAGCAAAAAAAACACCATCCTTCTGTGAAAGGAATTCTGGAGGCCATGAATTCTAGCTAGTAGCTAATGCTGTTCATTTGCACACTGTTATTTAAATGTTATTTAAATGTCAAAGGTAGCAATTGTTGGACAAGCAATCATGCTGTGACTCGGTGTAGGTAAGCACTGGGAGATATTAAGGATGGGAGTTTGTAGCTCACTTCCAAGTAAGGCACTGCAAGGCTTTGATAGTTGTGGGGTGTGTTATGGTCTGTATCCTTTATCACTTGCTACAGCACCTGCAGCCCTGGAGAGGTGTGTGGGGACAGGCTCAGGAGCCCTGCTGCTGGAAAGAGCTGCTTGTGAAGCTGAGAGGACTGTAAGACCTTGACAACTTCTGACAAGGGAGAAGCATTTGGCATTCATTTGCCACTGGAAAAAAAAAAGAAAATGAGAACTGGAAGCTCGTTCTGTTGGGTCCCTGAGAAACTGAGCCCTAACTTTCAAGTTTTGGCAACTGCCAAGGGCACTGAGATGAGTGCTGCAGTGAGATAAAGTCCTCTCCTCTCTGGCTGCCTCCACCAGCTCCCAGGCTTGGTATGTGAGATTGGTAGCGTGGGAGGCCAGGGGCCTCTGTCCCTGTGTTGGAGGAGACACTTCCATCATGAGCTTTGTGTCAGTAAAAACAAGTGCTGGCCTTTCCCACAGACCAAGATGTGGCATCTGCTTGCACTTCTGTGGGGAAGGAGGGGTGCTAGTGCATGACTTKGGCTGTATCGGCAGTTGCTGGTAGTTGAGTTCTACGTGTAGAAATGTCTGTTATGTCACGGGTGTATATATGTTGCCTGTGAGAGTGTCCTTTAGGGTATGGGAGGTGCAGGTCTGTATGAACTATTATGCTGCAAGTTGAAAATARTAAATCTAATGCCCCTTGTTACTGCCTGCTTTGGTCTCCTTGTGCTTGGCTAAGGTATTATTCTCCCAAGCAAAGGGAGACAGACTCAGAGGGATAAAGTATATGCCATCTCCTTCCCTGCTGCATGTGTGCACACACGCTAGGTACTTTTCTTTAGAAATGGCAAATTTGGGTCATGTGTTCAGCAGTTAAAATGATGATTTTACCACATCCTACTTGCACAGGAAGCTCATTTTTTAAAAGCTGATAAGTTGCGTCCTCCATATTTTGTCAAAACAAAAAGCAAAACAAGTTATTTAAAGCTGCAAGGAAGTTTGGGTTTTCACATGGTCAGTTTGCTGCTTTGTCTCACAGTGCCTATGYTTAAAAAGTGAAAGCCTTGCAGTCTGCTCCTTGCAGGTGCTACCTGCACTACCCAGCTTYCTGTAATCACTAGACTGTGATGATAAACTGAAAAAAATGTTTTCCTCATTATATTAGGTAAGAGTTGTGGAGTTTCTTCTTGGTTAACTGGGTTGAATCAATTGGGGAAAAATGCTTACAGTACCGATATTTGGTCCAATCATAGAATCAATGGTTTGGGTTGGAAGTGACCTAAAAATAGCATCTATTTCAAACACTCCTGTCATGGTCAGGGATGCAACTCACTAAGTCAGGTTGCTCAGGGCAACATCCAGCTGGTTTTTACTTAAAAACAACCAATTATGTTAAAAAACTTGTGCCAAATATTCACATAATAACTGCAAGGCTCTCACTTGTGCAGCACTTAAAAGGGAAAGGAGCTAATYAATGTGGTAAGAGTTGTGGATGCTCAGTAGGAAGGAGTAGAAGATAGTGTGTTGTTGTGCTAGATGAAAAGAARTTAAAGACCTTGCTGTCAACATAACAAGACCTAAAATGTGCTGTCCAAGTCATGAGCAGAGTGCAAAGCATTTAGAAAGATGCTGTTTTGTTTAAATGCAAGGTACTACAAAATACCGTTAGTACTGAATTTGATGTGCTCAGGCTCAAGCAATCTTTTCTACAGAATTTGGTTTAGTGTTGTGTAGTCTATTATTGGTCTTCTTGTTGTTAATACCTATCAGCTACAGTATTAAACATTTCAGATATTTCTCCTGCACAGAGCAGGCTTTGGTGCTGTGAAGTGGCAAAGCTATGTAAACATGATCTAGTCTGAAGTGAGAAGACTTCTGTTCTGATGCTAAAGTAATGTTTTGGTCATATCCTTTGAGAAAACTGTTGAGTGGAATGATGGACAATGTGTGACAGGCAATAAAACATAATGAAGAGTAAAACCTTCTGAGGATSTGTATGTCATGCCAGGATTGTTTTTAAATGGTAAAAAAAATGTCCCCAGTCAACAATACTTATTTTGTCTTTGTTCTCTTGCAGGAATGTTTACCCTTGCAGAAGTTGCATCGCTCAGTGACATCCAGCCAACTTACCGTATCTTGAAACCATGGTGGGATGTGTTTATGGATTATCTCGCCGTTGTTATGTTAATGGTTGCCATTTTTGCTGGAACCATGCAGCTGACAAAGGACCAGGTGGTCTGYTTGCCAGTTTTGCAGTCTGCTGTAAATTCAAAAGTGCAGCCTGATACATCAGGGAAGGCTGAATTTACCACTGTTGAAACAACCACTGGCCAAGAAGAAGCATCAATGAGAACTGTTCCCTTCGGAAGTACCCCTACTGTAACACCTGACATTCTTGTGAGCAGAGCTACCTCTTCTCAGTATCAACCCACTGAATCAGGCCAGGAGCAGAAGGAACAGAAAGATTCCTCAGGCCGTAAAACAAATTTGGATTTTCAGCAGTATGTATTTATTAACCAGATGTGCTATCATTTGGCTCTTCCTTGGTACTCAAAGTATTTTCCCTATCTTGTTCTCATTCATACTATCATTTTAATAGTCAGTAGTAATTTTTGGTTTAAATATCCCAAGACTTGCTCAAAAATTGAGCATTTCGTATCTATATTGGGGAAGTGCTTTGAGTCTCCTTGGACTACAAAAGCATTGTCTGAAACGGCATGTGAGGATTCTGAGGAGAACAAACAGAGGTTAACTGGTGCGCAGTCCCTACCCAAGTACGTTTCCACTAGYAGCGATGAAGGAAGCCCAAGTGCTAGCACTCCCATGATAACCAAATCTGGCTTCAAATTTTCAGCTGACAAGCCAATGATCGAGATTCCCAGTGTCACGATTTTAGATAAGAAAGATGGAGAACAAGCCAAAGCGCTGTTTGAGAAAGTCCGCAAGTTCCGGGCTCACGTGGAAGACAGTGATCTGATTTATAAGCTCTATGTTGGCCAGACAGTCATCAAGACTGTCAAGTTCATATTTATTCTCTGCTATACTGCAAACTTTGTCAACACCATTAGTTTTGAGCACATCTGCAACCCGAAAGTGGAACACCTGATTGGCTACACACAGTTTGAATGTACACACAACATGGCTTATATGTTGAAAAAGCTGCTTATCAGCTATATTTCCCTCATTTGTGTCTATGGCTTCATCTGCCTCTACACGCTTTTCTGGCTGTTCCGAATACCTTTAAAAGAATATTCTTTTGAAAAGGTCAGAGAAGAGAGTAGCTTCAGTGATATCCCTGATGTCAAAAATGATTTTGCGTTTCTCTTGCACATGGTAGATCAGTATGACCAGCTGTATTCTAAGCGATTCGGTGTCTTTTTGTCAGAGGTAAGCGAGAACAAACTGCGCGGAATTAGTTTAAACCACGAATGGACTTACGAAAAGCTTCGGCAGCATGTCTCCCGCAATGCCCAGGACAAGCAGGAGCTGCATCTCTTCATGCTCTCAGGGGTCCCTGACGCAGTGTTTGATCTGACGGATCTGGACGTGTTAAAACTGGAGCTGATTCCTGAAGCGAAAATTACAGCCAAAATTTCCCAGATGACGAATCTTCAGGAGCTTCATCTGTACCACTGCCCTGCAAAGGTCGAGCAGACTGCCTTCAGCTTCCTCCGGGACCACTTGAGATGCCTTCATGTGAAATTCACAGATGTTGCAGAAATTCCTGCGTGGGTGTATTTGCTCAAAACCCTCCGTGAATTGTATTTGATAGGCAACTTGAACTCTGAAAATAATAAAATGATAGGGCTTGAATCTCTTAGAGAGTTGAGACACCTTAAAATTCTCCACGTGAAGAGCAATTTGACCAAAATTCCCCCCAATATCACAGATGTAGCACCACATCTGACAAAACTAGTCATTCATAATGATGGCACTAAGCTTGTGGTACTCAATAGCCTTAAGAAAATGACTAATGTTGCGGAGTTGGAACTGCAGAACTGTGAACTGGAGAGAATTCCCCATGCCATCTTCAGTCTCTCTAACTTACAGGAACTGGATCTAAAGTCAAATAGCATACGCACAATTGAAGAAATCATCAGTTTCCAGCATTTAAAAAGATTGACTTGTTTAAAGCTGTGGCACAATAAAATAGTCAGCATTCCTTCATCCATTACCCTCATAAAGAATTTGGAGTCTCTTTATCTCTCCAATAACAAACTTGAAACCTTACCTGCCGCACTGTTCAGTTTACAGAAACTTAGGTGTTTAGATGTAAGCTACAATTCAATTGCGGTGATTCCAGTGGAAATAGGTTTGCTCCAAAATCTTCAGCATTTTCACATCACAGGAAACAAAGTCGACGTTTTGCCAAAACAGTTGTTTAAATGTGTTAAATTGAGGACTTTGAGTCTGGGACAAAACTGTATTACCTCAATCCCAGATAAAATAAGTCAGCTGTTGCAGCTGACTTACCTGGAACTGAAGGGAAACTGCTTGGACCGTCTGCCAGCTACGCTGGGGCAGTGTCAGCTTCTCAGGAAAAGCGGGCTCATAGTGGAAGATCACCTCTTTGATGCTTTACCCTCAGAAGTTAAAGAGGTGTTGAATCAAGACACAAGCATTCCCTTTGCTAATGGGATTTAGACTGAGGTTGAATGCTCTGGTAGCTGACTTCCAAACAGCAAATGCTAAAAAGTATGGCAATTGTGAGATCGTGTGTTTTAGAAAGCAGAATTCCTTGGAAGGCAGAACTACTAGGATTAGAAGAAGTGCAACTGAGTGTTCAATGTTTGCAGTGTTTTAAAAGTTCATTTCCAAAATTTTTGAGAGGATAAAGAACCTTAATAATCTCAATTCTTCTTTCCTTAAATTGTTTGTAACTTGGATGCTGCCGCTTTTGAATGTTTACAAATTTGCTTGCCTGCTTAAAGTAAATGATTAAATTGATGACCTTTTCTTACTATGCAAGTTATTCCTTAAGGTCTGGTTTTACTTTAGTGCATTATGGGGAGGCAAACCAAGGCTAAATGTTGTATGTGGTATGAGCCTAACAGCATTTGAAACACACGTTGAAATGTGTTGTTAGTGTTCAGCTATCCTTGGCAAATGAAACCAGTTTGGCTGTGATTTGAACTGCACCAGAACCACCATTTTCCTGCATTAAGGTATGTGGTTTCATAGAATCATAGAGTTGTTTAGTTTGGCAAAGACRTGAAAGATCATAAAGTCCAACCATTAACCAACACTGCCAGATCCACCATGTCCGTGAGCATCCTGTCTGCGTTTTTTTAAATGCCTCTGGGGATGGTGATTCCATCACTTCCCTAGGCAGCCTATTCCAATGTTTGACGACCACCCTTTCAGTGAAAAAAATTTTCYTCATAATCCAAACCTTTCCTAGCACAACTTGTGTCCTCTTGTGCTAATGCTTGTTACCCAAGAGAAAACACTGACCCCCCACCTCACTGCACCATCCTTTCAGGTAGTTACAGGGAGTGATAAGGTCCCTCCTGAGCCTCTTTTTCTCCAGGCTTAACACCTTCAGCTCCCTCAGCCAGTCTTCACAGGACTCGTGTTCCAGACCCTTCACCATCTCCACACCCATTCTCTGGACACTCTCCAGTATTTCAGTGCTTTGCACCAGGCCAAGTGCATTTGCCTTCATTCTTCTCCTCAAGGCCCTGTGTTTTTGGGTGAGATTCCTGCTGTGGTCCAGTGTGCTAGTSCTTCACACTGTCAAAGGGCTGTCACCTTCCTGCAGCTGCTCTCCCCCTCAGCTTCCATAATGCTCCGCTGTCCCATGCAGCAGTGGGTGGCAGAAGGGACAATAYTGCCACGTGGCTTTCAAGTTGGGAATCAGTTTGATGTTTGAACTGTTTTGGAAGGTGACTTTGGAAGCCATTAAACACCAAGTGACTTTACTGCTCATGTTTTGCTCTTCTGAGTTTTTGTCTGGAAAACTCAAGGCATTTTATGAGTTGGTGATTGTTTTGTTTCAGCCCTTTCTTAGGATATGGGGCGTCATYTCCGTTTACTAGACTGGTAACAGACATAAGATCTGCTTTGTTACTCAACCGTGATTAAGCTTTATCACCTGTTGTGGTGTCTTCCATACCTGGACTTTACCATACCCCAGCCCAAGTAATCTGATGTCTTTGAACACTTACTGTTAGAAAACCATAACTGTGTGCCATCCAGTAAAGAAAAAAAGCAGACAGTAGTGAGCTTGGGATTTTTTTTTTTTTTTTGGTGGTGTTTTTGGTAGTGTTTTGTTTTTTTTTAACTGAGTTTGCATTGCCAGAACAATTAGAGAAATGTAATCCCATTAAATCTGCAAAATCATCAGTTGTAAATCTCAGTCATTTACATTCCATGTGTGCAGAAAAGAAGTACTATGCTGGGAGATGATTGCATGATTACTCATGGTTTAAACACAATTCCCTATTGTAGTGTGGTCAGGACTGAACTAGTCTGTAGTTCAGGGGACTGTTCTTCTCACACAGAAATCCTCATGYACAGTGATTTCTACTGTAACTTCACCAGAGCTGCCCTGACTTACACCACTATTAACGAGCGGATAGTTTAGGCCTAGAGGCATTGAGCAGGCAGGAACATTTCAAATACTGCTCTTAGAAGTCTTGCACATTTTATTGTTAATAATTTACTGTTAGTCATGCTGGGAGGACTGTTCTCAGCTCTAGGTAGCAGTCTCTGAATACATACCTGCACCATATGTTTATGTATATCAGAAGACCAGTTTATGAATAGTGGTTTTCCTACTTCTCATGGGGATGCAGTCTGTTTTCCACTTGSCAGCAGGTAATAAACTTGGGATGTTAACAGTTTTGCAACACCAAGTCACAGGTTAGGCAGAGTACTTGGAGTTACGGATCTGTCCTCCACTGGGAAACTTAGTGCTAATCCTCAGTTTCTTTTTTTTAAGGTAGAAGTTAAGGCTGCAGCAGATTTTTTTTTWAAAAAAACCTTTCATTTKTTTATTTTTTGCACATAGATCACTTTAAAATTGCTGGACTATTGACTCTTTAGAAAAACTGTGGAATATACTATTGGTGTATGCTTCGTATTTGCTGTTGAGTGTCATTTCAGTTTCCAAGAAATTGTGTGTAGGAGGGAGGAAGAGTTGGAGGATGACAAAATTATTAAAATATTTAGAAAAATAGTACTATTTTTYATCCTTTTCCCTTTTTTAATAGCAGAGTCGCACAGAATGTGGCTATGTATTGATCTAGTTTTGAAAAGGTGTTTTTGGTGTTTCTGATTCTCCTGCTGGCCCTACTGATGTTCAAAAAATAAACCCATGTTTATTTCATATGACTATGGTCAAAAAATAAACCCATGTCCTCTTAATTAGTATGGTATACATAACTTAGACCACTGTTTTGAMTAGTTAGTATAGCCAACTGTACTTCTTTAGAGAATTTCCTCCAAAATAAGTGTATGTTAAAGTTAATTTCAGGCTTCTAATGCTTGCTTAGCRTAAACTCCGTTCTTGTTTTTAGGAGATCTTTCTCAGAGTGGGGAAGAACTGCTCATGTCACCTCCCCCCAGTCCTTCCTCCTCTTTGTGACTGTTTATAATGTTCCTATGTTCTGCGTGTCAACTGACACAGTTTTGCTTTAAAGTCTTGGAAGTTCATCTCTTTTCCATGTAAGGCATGTGAAATATATTTTGCATTTCTATTTGATTTAATAAATAAGATGTTTATATCTTCCTCTGATCTATTTTTTTAATGGGTGAAAAGTGTGTTTACATTGTAAAAGCTCTGATTTCCAGTACCTCATGCTAAACTTGTTCTGTGGTGTCTGTACTCTAAGAGGGAAGAGGTAAGAGTTGCTGCTCCCAGTAAACCCTGTAGGTATGGTTTCTATCTAGAGCACAGTACTTCAGGGTAATTATTTTTTTTTCATGTACACAACCTAAATGACCTAGCACTGTTTTTATTTGGCCAGTCAAATTCTGCAGAAAAACCCGTATTTATTCAAATGAGAGGAAGTAGGAAATTGCCATTCAGTTTTTTCCTGCCACTGTAACTCATTTCTCTAAAGATCCTTTAGTTTACCAATAACCCTTTGGAAACGCTTCCAATGATGCAAACTGAACGGTGGCATTCCTGGGCGGGTATCAAGCCTCTTAGTGTAAGGGAGGGAAGATGCTGACACTAGTGAAAGGCTCTCTGCTGCTACATCAATGGCTTTGCAGTCCTGAGCTGCCCTCTCTGGTAGCAAAGCAGGATGCCCAAGCACTGTATGTCATGTCTGAGTATGGAGGTTCTCCTTTGTGGACTGTATTTTTAATAAAAATGTTGCAGAAATAGCTGTTCTGTACATTGTGTTTCCATGGATATGCAGAGAAGTCATTGTTGTGTGGTTACATGAGGGCAGAGGGCTAGATTGTGATCACTTAAAATCAAGTTAAACAAAGCAGCTGCTTCTCCAGCTGTGGTATTGACTGTCAGTCTCATTTCTTGCAGGAGCAGATTTTGGCTTTTGGACTTGTCAAGACAGGGAGTTGGGTAGGAAACGTGACAGTCCCAAGTGTAACTTCTGCAGCTTGTGAACATGAAAAATGGGGCTTCTGTTGGGTCTTTGGGTTGTCACCCTGTGAGGGTGCTAAACATGAGAACAAAAGTCTCGGATTTGCTGAGGGATCTCAGTATTGATAGCAGAGCCATAGGGCACGGTGGCAGGGGCTGAGGGTGGCACGGCCATAGGGCACGGTGGCAGG
>NW_026623240.1:2889836-2905621 GCF_030028575.1 Malurus melanocephalus | reverse complement strand
TGGCACGGCCATAGGGCACGGTGGCAGGGGCTGGGGATGGCACGGCCATAGGGCACGGTGGCAGGGGCTGAGGGTGGCACAGCCATAGGGCACGGTGGCAGGGGCTGGGGGCAGCTTATCTGGGCCCTGTCACCCAGTATGATGGGATCATCATCTCTCCAACAACCGGTCTCGAAGGCACATTTTGATTTAGACAGCAAATCATCATCAGTCTAATCAGGGCTAGAAGACACCTCAAGATGCCTTTAAGCCTCTCATGTCACCCTGCTTCATGCAGAAATAAGGTTCCCTAACTCATTCCTGCCAGATGTTTGTCAATATGTAGGAATGGGTTGGCAACAGAATTCCAGCATCTCTCAGCAAGCTGTTTACTTAATCATCTCTGTGTGGAAGAAACACAGCAAGGCAACTGCTGATGCTGTTTAAGCTGAACCATATGATTAGAAATACATTGACCAATTTGCTTGCAGAAGTACAAACAGACTGCTACATTGATATGTGGCATCCCAAACGGCTTGGGAGGACTGAAGTTTAGGATTCCTTGGAAAAAATCCTGAGGGACAGCTTAATCAGCAACGGATAGAGCACAAACAGTTGTGTTCTCCAGTGACAGCAGGGCCATCTGCAACCACTGTGCAATGCACCCATGACTGGTCTGCCTCGCCTTAGGCTGGAGACATCCTTGCCCTTGCAAAGCCTGGGTACTTTCTTTGTTCCGAAAGACATTTTATGAAGGTATTTAAAATAATTTTTTCTTGAGCAAATTTGCTGTAGGAATATGCAACTTGATCCTTAAGATTACTAAAAGTGAAAGAATCGATTCTAATTCTGTGGTGATTTTGACCCTGGTATTAATCCCTTGCCTCCCTCTGTGAATTGATAAAATTACTGCACAAACCAATGATTAGCTTACAGCGTTCCCCACATGGTTGGCATTTCAGTACTACAGAAGGCTGTCCACTGTGCTTATACAGTGTGTTCAGCACTTCAATCAAAGGCATCAAACACGGAGGTTGCAAAACCCTGTGGGTTTATGCTGTGACCAATTTCCCAGGACTGCAAATCATTCCCCTGCTGCTGAAGGCAGGGTACGCCATGTCACTGAGTACAGTTCTTTCTGTAGCAAAGATGAGGCTTTCGAATTAAGCTCAGAAACAGATTTTCCAAGCTGATTACAAACACACACTCGTTCCACGATAAGTCATGAGAGATGTCATTTCTGGCTGAGATGCTGAAAATGGTTTCTGTAACTCAGCCAGACATGGGTGCAGAAGTGGCAGCTCTGTAATGCTGCACATCAACACAGTGCAACTCAAGTGAGAATCTTTCAAACCGCACAGCCCGGAGATTGGCCAGGCTGCATCTCTCTGCCTTCCCTGAAGAGAACAGCCCCCAAGCCCTTTTGCAATTACTATCGCTGGGACCTTTGTTCTGTCTTGCCTCCAACAGCACATTGCCCCTTAATGCTGGAGGTAACACAGGGTTATTGGTTTAATGATGACTGTTTGGGAAGAAAGCCATTTTCTAAATTAACACCACAGTTGCTTGCAGGAAGTCTTCCAGCACAGAGCAGGTCTGTTCCCATAAAATGAACATGCTGTGCCCATAAACAATAAAATTTCAAGTTAGGACTGGGTTGTGTAGACATTAGAAATAAATGCACAAACATGTTGCTGTTCTGCTAACCAGTTCTGGGTATTTTTGCTGCTTCACATGGTTTGTAAAAATGGATTTTGAGACCCTTTTTGCTAACACCATGCTGCAGCAGCCCTGGAGCCAATGTTGCTGGCAGGCTGGCTTACCCCAGAGTGTGTTGCTGGAGCTGCTCTG
Organism: Malurus melanocephalus; assembly: GCF_030028575.1. Lineage (NCBI taxonomy): Eukaryota > Metazoa > Chordata > Aves > Passeriformes > Maluridae > Malurus > Malurus melanocephalus. Next base: position 2,903,791 of record NW_026623240.1, on the reverse strand, counting down.
GCAGAGCTGAAGTGGGAGAAGGTCTGGGTGTTGTGGCTGTTGCCAGCATCCCATGGAGAGTCCCCTCTTCTGGGGAAGCCAGATTTACCTTGCACCTCCTGAGCCATCTATGGGAGATGCCATACAAGAAACAGTGCCCTTAATCACAAAATAAAGGAAATACTGTTGAATGAAACACACGGTGTGTCTGAAAGATGGGGATCATAATAACAGGAAATGCAGCATGAGTGGGGGGAAAAGGGAATAAATGGCCCTTAGAAGAGGTAGAACACCCAGCCCGCTGGCTTGAAATTTCAGAAGTTTTAGAAAGTGCAAGATTTGGAATGCAAGTTACAGGTGCTCCTGCTTAGATCCAAATTCTCAGGGCACTGTATGACTTTGCTGCTTTTTTTTTTTTTTTTTTTTTTTTTTTTATTTTTTCTCTTCAGTCAGCACTGATATTTTGTTAGATAGAAGATGAGAGAAGAGGAAGATGTTTTTTTTTTTTTTTTTTTTTTTTAACTGTTTTGCTTTACATCTGTCCCCTGTGCCTCCGAGAGCAGGGCCTTAGGGTGCCTGTGCAGCTGGCTGCTCACCTGCTCTCCTTCCCCTCTCGCTCCCATGCAAATATCCCAGATAACTCATCTTGGCACTCATCCCAGCAGGGCCCTGCCCAAGGTGCATCCCTGCCCTGCTGCGTGCTCGGTGTGCCCTGCAGGGAAGCCCCACAGTCTAATCTGGGAGCTGCAGCTTCCCTCCTGAAGGGATTGTCTCTGGCTGCAGGYGGTACCTGGGTGGGGCAGAGCTCTGCTCTCTCCCAGCTCCCACTCCAGAGCTGCTGCGTGAAGGCGCTGGGGCAGGCAGGCTCCTGTCCCCTTCCACCCCACACAGCTGGGAGGAACTGCTTTCTTCCTGCTCTCAATCCTCAGTTTACAAGTTCGATGACAGCAGTGGTGTCTGTAATGGGGTGTGGGACATGGGCTGTGGCCTCCCAGTGTGGGGCCCTGGCCCTGAAGACTCACAGGCAGGAGGAGACACCCCAGGAACAGCAGCGTGCTGCAATGTCTGGTTTGCCCAGCCCTCCATCTGGCCCATGGATTCCTGGTGCCCTCTGCAGAAAGGGAATTCAGAGGCCACTCTGCAAGGTGCCTTTGGGCTGGTGGCTGGGCAGTGGCAGGATGTGGCACAGGAGCAGGTGACTCTGCTGCCCTCGTTTGCTGCTTGGCTTCTGTGAGCTCCAGGGGTACATCTGTAGGCAGTGGTTGGTCTCCAAGCCCTCCAGGCTCTTATCTATCATGAGAGTTTTATTGTGGAGATCTTCCCACACTGCAGCTGCAAGGATGTCCTACAGGTGTAAAATGCTGGCAGACTGATCCATACCCAGGTGTGTAGAGCCATAATGCAAACAGAGCTGCAAACCAGGTGCCWTTCAGGGCCTCAGGTTTTAAATTATTGAAATTGTGAGATGTGTTCAACAAAAGACGAAGGCCAGCTGGGTTGTAAATTGCTCACTGTCAGTACTCGTTTGTGTATTTGAGATCTAAGAAAAGGCTATCATCATCTGACCCAGGAGAATGAGGTAGGTTTCTAGCTGTCTTTGTACTAAAATCTCATTCAGTAAATTGGCTTTAAAGTTGAGTGTGGGCAGTGGCGCTGTCCCTGCGAGTCAGCACTGGCGTGGATGAATAATAGTGCTGGGGAATGTTCCCCAAACCTTCAGAGCTATTTATGGCTGAGTTCATGTTCCTCTCACTGCAAATTGCAGCTTTCACCCAGAGCATGGGTGTTTCCCCCAGGTACTGCTGATCTGAAACCCCAGTGATTCACTGCRATGTCTGCAAGACACAGGTCAGCTCCAGGAGTCCACACAGGCATTGCACAAAGGAGCTTTAGCATGTCCTCTCTCAGGGACCTCCACTTCTTTCAGTTCAGGACCAGTAAAGCTAACAGACTGCAGTTTTGAACTAGAACTCTGCAGAAGATGCCTTAATTAAATCATTTTTCTGAAGTAATTAAAAGACTTGAAATAATGATGTAGATAGCGGTGCTACACCATGGATTGAAAGCTGCCTTTCTCCTCCCTGCCAGGAAGTCAAGTGAATCTTGGCCATGTCTATCCCAGAACAGTAGGAATGCTCCCAGCCAGGATATTTCTGAAGGAGCTGTCCCACAGAAGAATTACACCCGGTGTGAAAGGTAATTTCAGAGGAAGGCAGGCAGGGTTACCGCCCTGTGTACAGGTCCTTGTGCCTGTGGAGCTTTGTTTATGTTTGTTCTTGCACTGATCATCCTTAGCAACATCTTTAATTCTGAATATATTTGTTTGATTAAATGCTTTTAGCATTCTTTACAGGGATTCTGATTGCTGAGTGCCCCAGAGGAGCTTGCAGCAGACAGCATGGRCTGTGAAACACTGAACAGCCTGGTTGGGGCTCAGAGGCTCCAAAAATGAGTGTTTTAGCTTTACCCTGCTGCTCTCTCCTCAGACTGAGCAGGGGCTGGTACTGGAGGACCCCTCAGAGATGTAGCACGGCTGTGGTTTTGTTGGGTGGCAATCAGTGCTCCTGACAGCCTGAAGGGCTGCTGCTATTATTAGCAAAATGTTGGTGGTGTGATTAGCTCTGTGCAAGATTTGAGTTCAAAGAAGCTTAAAGGATGAACGGACAGATGCAAACTGGACTAGGCACTGGATATTAGAAAACTACGTCAATCCTATGTGATGTGGACAACTGTGTGCAGATGCTGGTTCTCCACTTCTCCTGGTCACAGCATTTTCAGTGCTTAACAGCTCACAGGCTCAGTGTGAGCTGTGCTCAGTGTATGAGAGGAGCAGGTGGGGTGCCCAGGATGGATCCCCATGCTGGGATTTGCAGTGGGGCTGGGCAGTGTACAAGGACTTGGGGTAAAAATGCCCTGAGCCCCAAGATCACTGGCCCTCAGCAGCCCCACTGCCTGCAGGGGTGTCTGTTTCTGTCAGTAATTGTAAATGACACATTATGGAGAAGAAAAACAACTCTTAATAGTCATTTTAGTACAAAAGTATTTTGCGGTGGTGTTATTTAGATTCCCTGCTGTGAAACTCCTTGCTACAGGATATTTGGGATGATAGACTTGCCTTAGTCTCAAGAGGATGCAAAGGAAGTTCATGGAAGAGAACGCCATGGAAGATTAGCAGACACCTGGAAAGTGCTGCTGTGGCACGGCCCTGGCTTTTGCCCTGACTTTCCTACGATCTGCAGCACCTCCTTTGGCTGCTGTCAGAAACRGAGGTTCTCCCACAAAATGCCCTGGTGGAGAGCAAATACTCCTTCCTCCCTCAGGAGGCACCACAACTACAACGTCCTCACATTACAGAGCACACAGCATGGCTGCAATTCCTCCAACCTTTATTACAGGCTGCTTGGGATAACTTTCTGTRACAGAAAAGCAAGAGGACCCAGACAGGCCTCCTCCACCTCACCTGCATGCTGGAGGTGCTGAGGGGTGTGCTGATTTTGGGGCAGAATGAGCCAAGCATTTTGGAGCTCTTTGGAGTGATATAAATGCAAAGGCTTTTTCAGACTGAGCAGACAGAGACTCTCACTGTCTCCCAGAGCAGCCATCACATTTGGAGATGCAGCTCTTGTTCCCTTCTATGAGGTTTTTGCACAAAGGCAGTGGCTAAGTGGCTGTCAAAGGCCAGGGGGATGGAAATTTCCTGTTTCTAATGTTGCAGGGTTGAAGTGAGGCACAGCTTGTGAGATTAATGCGATGATTATGAGGAGTTTGGAACTGGTCCTAACACATCACAAAAAGCAAAGAAATCCTGCAACTCAATGTGCTGACTGTTCACAGGGCTGTTCTGCCTCTTTCTTCACCGCTCACCTCCTGAAACTCTGTCCTACAAAGCATATGGTTAAATGAGCTCCAGTGAAACAAACCTCTAAAAAAACCTGGGTTGCTTCTCAGAGCTTGATTACTAATTGGTGTAGAGATGAACTGTTCCTCCCCTAATCCCTTTAAAGGACCTTTTTCTTTTACCAAAATGTTTGTTCTGAACTCCTTTGGCTTCACATTTAAAATGAATTGAAACTTGTTTTTTTTCTAGATGCCTCTTTTGAAAACTGCACACTTGAACCATTGTACATGGCAGCTCTGATTTCAACCTGCTAAAAGTTTGACAACAATATCTGCAGTCTTTATTTTCTCTTCCCTGTGGGTTGGGTTTTGTTTTGGTTTCTTCTTTTTTGCTGCCAATTTGGAACAGGAACAGTTCTGGCTAAATCCTTCCTCCCTAATAAAATCTAGTGTGAAACCTCTACTCATCTGAAGCAACCATTCTACTATATCACCCTGTTAGTATGTGAGGACCATTTTCTTCCTGAAAGGATTTTACCATGCAGTTTTGCTAACTTTATCAGAAAAAAACACACTCTCTAAAATTCAGGGCCATTTTGGAGATGCTGCTATCCTTCGTTAACGAATTTACTGTTTCATTGAAACCACAGACCTGGGGGAACATTTCTGTGCCAGGCCTTCTCAATGCACTGGTTGWGCTCAGGTAAGTGCTCAGTGCTGTAAGAGTTGCACAACCCAGTCCTCTTAGAGCTGTTGTAAGAATATCTTTCTACAAGCTCTAAGATCAGAATTTGTGCCTGCAATATTTTTACTTTGGTGCAATTCTCTTTAGCACTGTGAAGCACTATGTATGGGATGTCTACTGGACAAACACCATGGCTTCAAACTCCTGCAAGTGAAACTGCCTTTATTTTATTGATTTTCACTGTCCTAGGCATACCAAGAGAAAATACAAACACCGTACAGAATGTGGATCCTCAGATGCTGTTTGGGGATAAATATTTATAAAGACATAAAGACAAAGACACAAGTTACAGGCAAAGAAATATGCCCGTGGCTGAAAAAAAAAATGTTCAATCTTTATGTTGTCCCTGTCTTTGCTGATCTGGCTCAGGAAAGGAAATAGTGAGCACCTGGCTGGTCAGCCCTGCCCTGGCACCCAGATCTAGAACTACACGGGGAGCTGAGRAGGAAGGTCTCTCCTTTTCTCTGCTCTGTGTGTTTTGCTGAAGCCTCAAGAGAGAAGCCTGATGGTGTTACTCATCCCGGTGGCATGGAGAAGTGGACACTAGCCTGCTGGGAAAAGATCCAAGACTACCAATTCATTTTCATTTCCCATGAATGGTGACCATATCGATTTAATCCAAGAGCTAGAATTGACAATGCCATATCCAGGTTGCTGATATATAGCTTTGCTTTTCTTGTGACTTGGAGCATCTGGGAAGCAGCTTTAAACAAACAGCTTTGTGTGTCTTTGTTCAGGAGGGGACTGGTGAAAGTTCATGGACAGACAATTGCTCTGGCACAGCCTTCATTAGGCTGGTGGAATCTTGGGCAGATGGTACTACCTTGTTTGTTGTGGTCAGCTTACAAATTTCTTTGATTTGCTGAAGGAATCAGACCTGACAGGGTTATAGGGCTTCATAAACAACTTTAATTTTCTTTTTCCTATTCTTACTCAGACCCTCAGGTGAAGAAGATATGAAGTTTTAATTCAAAACCCCACATCCTATAGTTTATGTCCTTGGTATCCCACATTTAAGAGCAGGTTGGTTTGGTTTTTGTGTTTAAAAAAAAAGGTGGAGATCTTTGACCTTTTCACTTGAGCTGAACTTATATAGTAAGGCAGGGTATGATCACAGCACAGTTCCAGTGCTGCTGCCTTTGACTGCTTTGACCAGCAGTGGCATGGATGTCAGCAAGGGGTCTTGAGACTCTCTACTTCAACTGTCTGCAAAAATACCTCTCCTACTGTTGCTGGCACAGCCTTGACTGTGCACACAGGAACCCCACCTTTACTTGCTAGTAGGTGGCTCTGATTTCCCATGCTTCTGGTGCCAAGGAATTTTGCAATTTTTTGTGTAACTTGGATGGAAAGTGATATTTCGGTGTTTTTTCTGTGATTGCTGCTTTTGCTCTCCTTCCCCTGGTATACATCTTGGAGAGTTTATACATCTTAATGAAATTATGCAAAGGGGAGGTGGTGCCCAGAGGAAAGGAGAAAATGGAAAAAATTAGATAAGCTTCCAGAAATAACACAGAAACCATTTTTTTTCTGTGATACTGAAAGCCTGTTCTAGATGAGTAAATTGAAAGTGTTTGTTAGTAATACACTGGAAAGATAATATAAGTGTATGGGTGTCTCCTAGGAACGCCCACTGGAATGGGATTCCACCTCCACAAGCACTGCCACCAGAGAATTTTGCTGGTGCAGCCCGGGGTTTTCCAGGGGACAGAGACTGGGATGGTCCCTTTCAAATGCCATCTGATGAATCACACTTCTCTGAGGTGGTTGTGCAGCAGTCTTTGGCTCTGCATACAAATTCCACTGAACAAGTGCAATGCAGGAAAAATTCCTTGTACATAATATGAGGATAAAGCTACAGCCAGTCTAGTCTGCATCAGTTCCTGGGGCAGCCAACTCCCACATGGACTCTGACCCACATGGAGCCTGAGCTGGCCTTGGCTTGTGGGTGTGAGCTGGGCAATCAGGCTGCCTGGGGCCAGTGTGAGGCTTTGCCCACAGTGTATACATTTCCAAAGCCTGGTATTTTGCATGCAGAGATGCTGCAGGAGGCAAGGCGAGCCCATTGCTTTGTGGAGTACTAATTCTTGTGCCCTGAGTCTCTGGGCCTAATTATTTTAGATGTATATGTTTGCATTTGATTATTGCTACTTATAGAAAAATACATAAGCAGATATCCTTCACACTGTAGATCTCTGTTAGCTTGCCTGAAGTTGCTGGAGTCATAACTGGGAAGGGAGAAGGAAAAATGAAGAGAGGTTTATCTCAGYCACTGGTTAGATCTGGTTCAGAGCCCATAACAAAACCAGTTCTCCAATGCCCATGGCTGGAGACAACTGGGCTGGGTGGGAACTGCTGACAGGAGGGATGAGTGTATGTATTTATTTTTTGTTTGAATCCTGACTTGACCTTTTCATCCCAGAATGCTTAAAAATCACCACATAGAAGGTTAAAACACAAATCTTCATGGTTCCTTTTCAGAGATACCTAAAATATGCTGGGATTTGTGCAGGGAAATCTCAGCAGTGAAGGAGGCGAATCTATTAACCTAGCAGAAGCTGAGGTTACATGTCCATTGGTAGCAAAAATAGGTGAGAAAAACTGCTTTTGAAGCCCCCATCACCACAATTCTCACTTTGCCCTTTCTCAGAAACTGTCATCAGGAGAGCTGATTCAGCTATTTGTGTGACTGCACATAAACTGGATGAAAGAATGAGATTTTTAAAAGCCCTCAAAAAGGGGAAAGTTGTGCACCTGTGCAGAAAAACCATGTTGTGGATCCACATTAAGATCTATAGTTGTGGTCAGATAAGGTTATCTGCATTTAAAATGTTTCTGGATTGGGACCACAGATGATCCTTGCTGAGACCACAGATGATGAGGCCTGCTGGAACCATGTGTCAAACAAATGTATGACCCGGAGCACAGAGCGGAGTCAAATGCATGTTTCACAAGGATTTTTGAGAGGCAGCCAGCACTGTTTTCAAAGTGCTCCCAAATATTGTGGAGGAAATGTTGACAGTTAGTGCGATACTCACACTGATGAATATGCTCAGGCTCTGTAGGGCATCTCTACACTCATGCCAGGACTTGAGACCCAGAGTAACAAGTGCAGTGCAAGAGGAGGAGGAAGGAAAAGCTGCTAATGAGCAGATGCTTTCTATCATTTTCTGGATGAGCTGTTTTGGCCTCAGCAGAAGAAGCTGTCTCCTGGCAGGCAGAGCTGCACTGCAGAGTTACCAGGGCACAAGTCATTTTCAGACCATAAAGAGAAGTTTCTTTCCCAGGGAAAGGCTGGGGGATGTGAGACCTCCAGCAGTGCCAAGGCACCTGACACTCTGAGAGCTGCTGCTCAGGCTGCTGACATGTGGTGGGTGGCACAGCAGCCACATTTGCGGTGAATAAACTTATCCTGTGTCCAGACCAAGGCTCCAAAGTGAGCTTAGCAGCACAATTATTGAGCTAACAGTATGTAATCATCAGATTTTTCACAGAAGTATCGATGTTTGTATGTGAGGCTCCTCATTGCAGATTAATTCAAAGCACAACTGGAAAGCATAGAGAACCATTATTTTCAGCATTAAATTTTCATGTTGCACAACATACAGAAATATGATTCAGAAACATGCAGCATATGTAAATTTTATGGGATTTGAACTGTAAAGGGTTTGCTGAAACTTCTGTCACCCTTGGTCTGCATGAGAAGTAGCATGAATGCAGCGTGAGGAAGAAGCTGTAGCTATTCTCTTATGCTTTTAAAAGGGTTTTGCATATGTACCTTGTTTTCATAAAACTACGCAGCAATTCCCTATAAAATGTCAGTGCAAGTATATGTACACTTAACCTTTTTTTTTTTTTTTTNTTTTTTTTTTTTTTTTTTTTGGTTTTTCCCCTCTCTTTTTAAACATATTTTTAAAGTTTATGTAACTTCCTGGCAGTTTGGAGGAAGGATGCACAGGAGCATGGGCAGTCTTGTGCCCCTATGAACAGCTCCTGTAGGAAGTCCACATCCAAGCCTACTGCAGCTTGAAAGGACACAAGCCCTCTCCAACACATTTCCCTATAGAGGCATTAACAAATATGTTACCATCCCACTAATTATACAGAAAGAGGACAGAGTGGACATGACAGCCTGATGTGTGTTTTATTCTGCTCCTATGGCAGGGATGAGCTTTCTGTTTCTGAAGAACCCCCTTTTACAGGGGATTGCCTGGAGCAGGCCCCTTCTCATCTGGGCTGCTCCTCTTCAGACTTTCTCATTCTGTAGCAAGCCCAAAGGCTTGTCTATACAAACCATAGCCACAAGGAGGCCTAGAGACCAAGAATCACAGAATTATTAGGGTTGGATGGGACCTTTGGAGATCAGCTAGTCCAACACCCCTGTCTGCCTAGAGCACACATAGGAAATGTGTCTGAGAGGGTTTGGAATGTCTCCAGAGAGGGAGCCTCTACAACCTCCCAGGGCAGCCTGTTCCAGTGCTCTGCCACCCTCAATGCAGAGAAGTTCTTCCTCAAGTTGAGGTGGAACTTCTTAAGTCCTCAGCCACCTGAGTTGTATGAAAAAAAAAAATAAATCACCCAGTTACTTATTTTTTTCCTAGAAGGTGACACGCTTTTTCATCTTCCTCTTGTTTGGCATTTTTGTCTTCAGTCAGAATAAGAGAATCCTAGTTAATAGTGGCTTTCACCTTGAAGGGACATGCCTTTATATTCTGATGAAAGTCTGAATCTGCTGTGTGCCGCATGTGTTATTTATCTCCATGTTTTTTTATCTGGGAACCTCACAATTCTATTTTATCTAAAAAGTGTTTCAAATGTATATGCACTGTCCAAACATGTCAAATGTATATGCACAGGCATCTCTAACATGGGAGCAAATGGTCATGTAAAAAGCAACTGAAAGAAGTGCTTCAGGACATCAGTGGGCTGACTGAGGRGGAAAGAGCACTGACAGCTCCAGTTCTGTCCCTGCTTAGGGCACCTACACAGCTCTGACTCGCCCAGTGTGGGGGCTATGAGCAAACAGCACAACCAGAATCCCATGCAACTCTTGCAGCACTTTTCTATGTGATTAGATAACAACTAGAGCTGGCCTCCAGCAAGTGTAAACTAAGAGCAAGATGTAAATATAAAAAGCAATAAGCATAATTGCTTATTTTTCTGTATTTGCATTCAAGAAATGTAAAGAACTTCACTGATAATTTGACAATTTGTAGAAAGTTGTTCTGCAAAGATCCTTTCTCCTTTAGGGCTCATAATGAAACTGATACTCTCTCTGTTCCCAATTAGCCAGCCAAAAACCAAACCAAAAGCTGAAATGAGTTCTGTTACCCTCACTTCAGTGTTCTACTGTGGCCCAAGAGTTACAGCAATGACTCTCTCTGGGAGGTACCCTCCCACTGCTGCCTGTGGCAGGCTGGTAAGGCTCCAGCAGGGCCATSCAGCATGCAAGCTCCAGCAGGTCTGTGCTAGGGCACATTTGAAGACTTCTAGTCTTTCCTGTAAAGAAGCTACATAAAGAAGTTTGTTAAGTTTGGTTGATTTTTAATTTGTATTCTAAGTGGGTTTTTTCCCTGTAGGAGAGGATAACATGATCAGTTTCTGCATTCAGATGTTTTCACTCCCTCCTGCTGAATTTTAGGGCATCTTTCTTGCTTGTGTTCTCAATAGATACATACAGAGGCCATATTTGAGCTTTGGAAATCTCATATTATGGCTCTGATTTATGCTGTGATGAGGCATAAGAGCCCGGAAATCATTGTGGCTCTGGATGGTTACCATGGTTCTTCTGTGAAGCTGGGATGGAAGAATCTGCTTCTATGTTAATATCCAAGAAGGAACAAAGGGAATTAGATTTCATGTTCTAGAAAGAATCAATGTAATTTTCATATTCCTGCCCTACTCCCCATCAYCCTAATATGCAAAGAGTGCTACTTCCTGAAAATGTCAAGTGTCAGTGGAGATGTATGTTAGAAATTAAAATATCTATTGCCCTGCTGTGAACACTGTTTTAGTGGCAGTGGAGAGAGGTGCTGTTGGAGAGATGTGCTTATGTAGGTTTAAATATTATGGCAGTCACATCTGCTCTGAACAGGGCTAAGAGACAGAGAGCTTTCATCAAAGGCCAGAAGAACCCTTTTTTTCAGTGAGATTTAAATCAACTCCACTGCAATTAAACTGTGTTAGTGTTAGGTCTCCACAATTGTAAGTACCTTGTTGCTAACACTGTTAGCAATAATTGATAGTTATTTTACAGAATTTCTTTAGGTTTTAGACAATGCTTTAAAAGCAAGGGTAGAGGAAAACACAGCGCTTGGAAAGAGGAGGAGAGGGTGTGGGTAATTACAGCACCGAACTGCAGAAGAACTGTGTTTCACAGAAACTGTTCTGCTGTTTGTTCTTGTGAAAAAAATCACTTATTGTTCTTTATCACGGTGCTGCTCCGAAGAATCTACCAAAAAAAMCCCCCAAAACCCTGAGAAAACAAACCCAATGAAGCAGTAGAATATTAATTCAAGAGCAGAATGCATTTGTACAGGGAGATTCTACACTGAACTGAAACATTCATGTTTTGATCATTGAGAACAAATTAAGTACAATGCTGGTCTGTTCCTTCTCTTCTTATGTCTCCATTTTGTTTTACTTTGCTTAGCTTAGATTTTTTTCCTTTCTGGAGTCCTGCAGGGAGGAAAGAAGGAGTCTTTGTTTTAAAAAGTCTGAAACCAACAGTGGCCCATTGATCATAATTAAGTCTAAAATAATACGCTTTTGCTGACCTGTTTGTATTGAATCCAAAAAATTGTATGTTATACCTGCTGTAGTCTTGATCTGCCCCTAGATTCAGTTTCTTCTCCCTGGGCTTCTGGTTCTGGGACAATAAGCCCAAATAAACCTGTGTGTTTTCAGGGCTATACTTCCTCTTCTGTGTGAAATCAAATTTTTCATAATCACATGTTCTCTTTGTCACATACCCTCATTTCTGTGACAGATGGCTGTCCCCATAACAACCACCTCTGTTGTCAATAACTTCTTCAGACCATGAAAGGACACACAAGACAGCAGTAGTTTTCATGTGAACACTGGGGAGTTGCATACAAATTTTAAGTAATCTTGACATGATTTGCATGGGCCCAATTCAGGGCTTCCTGATGTCTGTATGAAACTGATTTCAATGATCACTCATTTCTTCAGGGGCTGCTTCTGACATTTTGAATTCAGATTTTTAACATGAGAAACAATAGAGGCTTAACCCTGTGACTGTTGGTAGTCTAGTATGCTCTAATGAGTAAATTAGCTGATGGATTAGTCACAGAACAAATGTGCTTGAGGAGAAGAATGGACAGATTCACAAAAAATACATCTGTTGGCATGATTTTCCTATGAAGGAGGAGTGTTGGGTGCCTTGGCTGCAGAAAAGAGGATGCTGTGTTGCAAACATGAGATATACAATCCCGCACATTCAGGAAAATGCCTACTGTATGAATCTCACGTTCAGTACARGAAACTATCAGTCCTGCGTGTGCAGAGGGATGCGGGCACAGACAGGTCTGTGTGAGGGTTATTTTCACCTCGGAATCGCCGCTCTGCTCCAGAATACAGTATCTTTGGGTARGAAGGCGGAGGTAGAGCTGCAGGAAGGAAGGAAGGAAGGTTCCCCTTGGCGGGGACACCAGGGTGTCAGCACGTGTTGCCGGTGCCAGCCCCACATGCGCTCGCCTCTGCTGCCCTCCAGAGCCCGGCCAGCGCAATTGTGCCCTGTGTTCGGGCTCCGCACTGACCCAACCTTGGACTCTCCACCTCGCTCCGTCACACCGTGCTTGCCTGCAGTGGGGGTTTATTACTTTTCGCATGGGGAGAAACTGTAACTGCCGCCCAAGACTGAAAGAAGCCCTGACTCCCCGACAAAATCAAACCCCAGGGGAGAGCAGCTTTACCCATTCATACAGCCTGAAAGTTACCCACAGCCTGTCCTCAGAGATATTTACACAGGTTTTCATTTCCAGATCTAATTATTGCTATCTCTTTTTCTTTTTTTCTTCTCCCCCCCCCCCCCCCCAATCTTTTTTGTTTCTTTCAGGGTTGTATAAGACATTCAGAAACTCTAAGGAATGACATACTCTGCATGTGATCTTCACACAGGTCGTTGAGGATTTTTTTATATGATCATCTATGCAGAGTCTGTTCCTTCTTCAAATCTTTTGGCTGCATAGAGGAGCACAGTGTTATCTTACAACTAATTTCAAATGGAGTCTGTTTGACATCAGCCTGTTTATGCGTGTTTCAGTGCAGCCTGTTACAGACACAAAATACTTTGTCTGAGGATTGACACATCATAGAATCACTGAATCATAGAATGTTAACGGGTTGGAAGGGACTTTAGAGATTTCTAGTCCCAACTCTGTGTATCCCCCTGTCCTTGCCAGGGGCAGGGCCACCTCCCAATAGACCAGGTTACTCAAGGCCTTTTCCAACCTGGCCTGAACAGTGCCGGGCATGGGGCAGCTCCTCTGGRCAACCTGTTCCAGTGTCTCATAACCCTCACCCTGAGGAATTTCTCCCTTAGGCAAACTCACCTTGTTAGGTTCATCAAAGGGGTCGCTAAAGGGGACATTTCTTAAACAAACGGTTTATTTCGCAAAGCCACTTGGTTTGCACAACACAGCAGCAGCCCATACTGGGAACTGGCAGAGCCCAGGAACAGGGTACTTAATGCCCAGGGCTGTGCAGCTGCCGGGATGCCACAGAGGGCTCAGTCCCGCCAGGCACTGCCGAACTTCAGAGATGCGTATTCAGAGCCATTTCAGCAGGGCCCAGGGGAATGTGAGGGTGAAGTGCGTTTGTCACGGCACTCCTCGTGCTGCAGCGGCTTCAAGCGTGACGGGGCCGGCCGCCAGAACACAAAATGGCGGCTGCCAGGGCTCAAAATGGCCGCCGCGCAGCCTCCCTCGTGACCCGGCCGGCCCAGGCCCCGTGCGCGGCGCTGTGTGTGCGCGGCGGGCCCGGTCACGTGAKCGCCGCCCGAGCCAATCGCCGCGCGCCGTTGCGGTGCGTGTGGCGCGCGCGTCCCGCCTCGCCTCGTTGTGGTGGAAGGCGCCATTGAGAGGCGCCGGAGCCGCCGCCACCCTCCCGCCAGCAGCGCCCGCCGCCGCCGCCGCCATGGACTACGGGGAAGGTGAGGGCGCGCCCCCGCTGCAAGGGCAGGGCCCGGCCGCCGCCGCCGCTGCCGCCGTGGGGCCCGGCCGCGTCTCAAAATGGCAGCGGCCGCTTTGTTACGCGCAGGACGGAGCCCCCCTCACCCACGTCTTCGTCCTCCTCCCCGCCGCCACTGCCGGGCTGGGGGAGCTGCGGCGGCGGCCGGCGGCGGGAGGGCTGCGTGGGAGGAGGGCCCTCCCGG
>NW_026623240.1:2817405-2889756 GCF_030028575.1 Malurus melanocephalus | reverse complement strand
CGAGGGGGCGGCGGCGGGCGGGGGGCGCGGGCAGAGCCGGGGGGAGCTCGGGGCGAGCTCTGTGAGGGGGTCGTGTCAGGAGCCTGGAGATCCGACAGGAGAGAGAGCTGCCTCTTGGTGCGGCTCCCTGTCTCTCCCCTCCAGCTCTTGCTAAGCACTAAGTCATTCTCACTGACCCATCCTCTCCAGCTGAAGACAGAGATTGGAGATTCCCAGATACCCCCATGCATTGTGGTGTGAACATGCCCAGTGGGTCAGTCTCAGGTATGAGCTATAAATACGTCTAACCTGTAAAAAGAGTTGGGGCTGAACAATCAGTGTTGACAAAAACAAAAAAGCAAACGGGTTGTTAAAAGTGCATAACATGGTKTTAGTGCCCATGTTGTTTTCTGGAGGAGTTGTAACTGTCTGGGAATGAGACTTGATTTTCATCTTGGGCATGTCAACATGAACTCCTTGCACGTTCCAAATGACAGAATTGTGAGATACGGGATTGGGGATGGGGGGTGGGGTAGAAATACAGACTTTTCTTATTATGATGGTTTTTACCTGCATTGGTATTTTCTTACGGAGTACTGTATTTGATTCTTACTACTTCTGTTGAAAAGAAAGGGTATTTTCTTTTTATAAAAATCARAACCTGTAATCTCTTGGGTTTTATTTGCTTTTTCCCCCCTGAAATTTTCTTTAACTAACAGTTTGGGAAGGAGTGTGGGAAACATATAGTCAACACCAATAGCTACCTCTTACTTTTGCACTGTTAGAAGTACTAAGTAGATAAAATAAAAGGGAATGCACGTATTTTGGTAAGATGATTAAGGTTATGAGTTTAGAAAAGACTCAAGAAATGTTTTGACATCTCTTGCTCACATTCAAGCAAGTACTAAAAGTATCTTCATATAAAAACTTCAAACTGTGTCTACGCATCATTTAAGTGCTTGCTGTTGGATATCATGATACTTGCTGCTGTTAAATGGAAATAACACATTGGGTTACAGATGCATCTTTGATTGCAGTGTAATAATTTTTGTGACACATTTCTTGAGTCTTCGCTTTTTTTTGTCAATTATATTATTTTGCATCTCTGTTTTCTTATAGTAAAATAAATAAAGATATTGCCCACATTGTTTCCTAGTTAAATGCCCATTTGATTTTTAGAGTGAAAGGTTATTCTTAAGTGCCAGTTTAAGTGCCATAAGTATCTTATTGGAATGTAACTGTTAATCAGAACCTGCTTTTCTGAGATGTGATGATAGTAGTATTAGAGTGAATCCAGGCTCATCCTAGGGGAAGTAACTAATTAAATATGTATTACACAATTAGAGTGTTCTTTTCATGTACCTCTGTAATAATAGTTTCCTTTGTGTTAACTAAGCTTTCGGTTATTTGTAATTATTAAAATTTTAATTATGACATATGCAACTTGAGACTTTTGCAATGACTGTTTATACATTGTGTGTACATGAGCAAGGCATGCATAAAAATTCTTTTACCCTGGTTCTGCACACGGGGGCTGAAGGCTGTTTTGTGGGTGTATGGAGGATGGGCAACAGAGGGTGATGTTGGGAGTTCTCATCTTTGCCTAGTTTTTATTTGAGCTCTTGGCAAGCTTCTTCCTGTTGGAAACTTTTGGCCAGTGGAAAGCACTTTTATTGTATTTCTGATGACTCCTGTAATTCCACCATTGTCCCTTCCTGACTGCTCAGTTTGAGCCAGAGTTGACGTSCCCTTCAGAATAAATTGTTAGTATTATTAGCAGAAATTATGAACTATTTACGTTCATATTTTAATTGTGGCAGCTATTATCCTTTTGATCTGGAAGGGGAAATTGTCTAATGACCAGGTTGTGATCTTAACCTCAGCATGGTGTTACAAAAATGTAGTGTGCCTGGAAAAAATATTACTGCATATTGCACAATGGATCCTTAAGCTTTTTGTAGTCAAAATTTAGCTTTTTTAGTTTATCATTTATTTCTGCAAGGTGTTTCTTATTTCTCATTTTCTTAGCYTTTTCATATTCTTCACATGGAGCACACTGTTAAAAATTACTTCTTGTGTTTCTGCTGTGGATATGATTTCAGTGTTCTCTGATCTAAAGCTTTTTCCTCTAAATAGAGTTYTTTTTACCAAGAGTTTCTGAGTCTTATCTACTGGTTGTTTAACTTCGTAGTTATTTTCCTTTGGAAARTTTGATTTTTGTAATTGGMTATTGAGSTTTATTTTGCTGCTAGTTTAAATGATTTCTCCATCAAATATGGCTTTTAAGAAAATGATTCTGAAGAAATACGTAAGCATTTTAATTTGTAAATTAAACTCATATTTTTACTGTCCCATTCTATTTTAGTTTAGATATAATATCTTTTTCACTTTTGCCGTAGCTCTTCTCCCCTCTTGTCTGTACCAATAGACAAGTATGATCTAGAAATTAAAAACCACATAATTCTTCGCAAGTTCTTCTCTTTCTGTACTTTAGTTCAACAGCTCAATCATCCACAAGGTATTTAYGCAAGAAGCTTCAGATACCAAAACCTGATTTATTCCTTTGTTTCAGGAATTCAGGATAAATTCTTTGTTCAAGATATTTTGTTAATGCTTTAATCTCAGAGATTCACTCTTTCATTTTTAAGCTTTAAGAGCAAATGTGGACCACTGTTTTGAAATTTCTTTTTTATTCTATAGTTTCCGTAGATACACAGATACAATATTTCTTCAAAGGTTTATTTGATAAGTAGGTACTATTTAAATTTAAATGAACTATTACTCTTCTGAATTTTTGGTTTGAGACACTGGAATACAATTCCTGATGTTTTTTCTCTAGTGCTTAAACATATGTTCTCTTAGCATGTGAAACAGTTTTGCATTTAGTCTGCRCAGTCATGCAGCTTCTGCTTATCTCTTCTGGTGATGACAGTGGTTATTACTCAGTTACTATACTGAAGTCCATTTTATTTTGTTTTATCTAAATATTTACTGTTGACTTGTATGTTTCCTCCCTTTTTATCATAAAGCCTGTCTGGAGAACATTCACAGTAAAGAAAAGTTGATTACCCAAAGAAATACCGTACTTTTTATTTTGAATGCAGTATCTTTGTCAGGCTCTGGACATAAAGTAAAAAGTGCAGAAATCTTTGGTAAAGTTTGCAGCTGATGACTGAACCAGGAGGGCAGTGGTTGGAATGATAGGTTAACTGCTCGGCAGTGTGGAACAGTTCATGAAATAGTTGGAAGGAGATCATAAGGTCTCCTTCACTAGGTCAGGTCAAAGGTGTGTCGGTCCCACTTCACCAATATCATGCATATCACTGTCTGTTTGGAGGCATGGAACAAGTAGTACGAGTACTCTTTTGGTGTATCTTCACTAGTTTGCAGCTTAAAGACTTTTCCAGCCAGAGATAGTCTTTATTTGTCGTATCTTGATTTTCTTTTCGGTTGTTTTATCCAATTTCTGTCTTAAATTCATATGATTTTTCAGTAACTTGCTACTTGTAACTCAGTTCCAGGACTTATATGTCTGTTTCCTGAAAAGTAAACTGGATACTTCTTTAGCTTGTTATTTGTAAATTTCATTTGCCACCTCACCTCCAGTTTCTTGCAGTAATCATTTAAGTGATCATCCCTCTTCATGTCTCTGTACCATTTGTACCCCCTGTTAAAATTTTTCAAATGTGAGTGTATTATAGATAGGCAGGGCAGTGAGTATGGAAAGGGATGAATAAGTTTTTCACTGTTAGAGAGGAGATGGTGGTGATGTCCTAAAGGCAGGGATTTGAGGATTTAGGGACTAGCATAGCTCTATAGCAAGATTGCTGATGTTATGTAACATGAACGGAGTAAGGAGTCTTGAGCAAGTGTGGATGTCAGAAGTTATCCTGTGATTGTAAATTATATTTTAGTGTTGGCTTTTGTGCTAAAATTATAGACTCAAGATTCTTTTTTCAAAAGTATGCTTCAAATCATTTTCTGGAAGAGTTCTTTGCACAGGAATGTTTTTGTGTTTTTCCAGTACTGAGCTTCTGGCATATGGACAGCACTGATCCCTACTTACTTTGCTGTAGTAGAATTGCATTGCAGTGGTGGGGATCTCGACAGTATGTTCTGTTTTTCCTTGCTGGATGATTTGATTCACTTCTAAATTCTTAACCTCATTGATTTTGTGCCATCTTAGGGCCTGTAGATAATAGGGAGCAGGTAAAACTAAGATATATTGTTGGGTGCTTTCAGGTTAGGCATGTCAGTGTCTTTTGATTAGTTATACTGTATAAAAAAACCCTAGCAACCTACATCTGAGATTAAATCCCATGGTCAATCTTCATTTCTGTGAAACGGAGTTTATTTTCTAGACTATTCTTTTTGCTGGTTTGCATCTTTATACAGTCTTGAGGATATTGTACTGGATTGAGTGGCAGATCATTCAGAAACAACAGAGAGGAACATTAAGACTTTTATTAGAAGCCTCAACAATTTCTTTTTGCAGTAACTTCTCAGTTTAAATTGCTGATTGATGCTACACGATTAGTATTTGAAAGAGTTTTTTTTTGTGCGTTGGTTTTTGAATCTTGTATGTTCAGAATATGAAAAATTACAGGGTGACTTCTGTGTTCAAAGTTGGTTTTTTCTCCCCTCCAGAAGTATATCTTTAATTTTTTGAAAGTACCTATGATAATTAAATAAAAAATCAGCAGTAGGTCTTTATTTGTTGGAGTCTCTATTCAGGCATGCTAAGCATATCTGTGCAAAAGTGACACAGCTTAATATTTGCAGTATTCTCATTGTTGACAGATACAAGAAAGTAAATTACAATGACTTGGTGCTAACAAGAACCAGGTACAAATAGGATATGGTTTATATTTGTGTTTTCAGCACTACAGTTATTTTTGTGAAGTGATATGCACAGARAGTTAGTGTATTTCTTTAAGTAGGGCAATTTCTTGTGACTTCAAGAGAGCTAATTGTCCTGGAAAAGTCAGTGGTTTATGTGTGGAGATACTGAGATATATAAAACACTCTCTCTTGTCAGAGTAAACAAGTACTTGGTTTTATTTTTATCCTTATCCTTCCTGTGTTCATTGTGTATCCCTTCTCTGTGTTACTTTTTTTGTGAGCCTTAATTTGTCAGGTTTTCTTTGTGTTATCCAAAAGTTAGTGTTGGTTGGTACTGGGAACCAATTTTGGTCTCCAGAATGCCAGTGAAGTACAGATTGTGTATGTTACAGGAAGACAGCAGATCATACTTATTATGCAGATCGACAACATTGTTTTAGTGCTTTGAATTTGAGTGGTTATTTACCTGGAATTTTTACATAGACCTTCCACTGCTGAGGAGGATTTTGGTTCTTTTGTCAGACTTTATTACAAGATACTGAGATGTCATGAAGTGACATCAGTTCAGCTCCGAAACACCGGCATCTCGGCACAGTGAGCTGCAGCTCAGTGCTATTTTGGGTGGATTTTTGTTTGTTCTAGATGGCAGAAAGTTCTTTTGTTTGAGTGTAGCCTATATACAGAGCCTGCACTGCAGCATGACGGCTTCTAACCTTGACCCAGGGTCTCTCCATGTGACTATACATGCCCCTTCTTGGGGCATTGTATAGAGGGCAAATGCCTATGAACTCTTAGTGTTATTACAGGATTGGAAGTGGTCTTAATTCTCTACAAACATCTGACATATTCTACATCAGGTGTCTCCATTTAATTCTCTTCATTTAACTTGTGTTGATTCCAGCTGATGGAACGATACTGAGTTACCTACTACTGAAAAAAATTATGAACTTGATTCCAGTCAAGAGGTGCTCAGATGATGACAAAGATACATGGCTTCTCTCAGCACAATGTCAAAATTGGTTTACAACTGTCAATTTTGTATTTTGTTTGTAAGCAGCGTGGCAAAGAGTAAACCTTTTACTTAAGAATTTAAACTAGATTACTTAATAAGACTTGTCACTGCTTTCTTTATAAACATTTTTCTGCTCTTTTTTTAGACATGGACCGTGATTATGGGCATGGAGGCTATGGTGGCCCACGATCCATGGACTCTTACCTTAACCAATCCTATGGGATGGAGAGTCATGGAGGTGGAGGCGGAGGAGGTGGTGGTGGTGGTAACAGGTAAAATAATCCTTCAATTGTCCCAAGAATTGATGAAATCCAATTTAAGTTTAAATCATTCTTCTAACTTAAGTGTTCCTGAGGCATGTTGTTATGATTTTGTATAAACACTTTCGTTCTGAGTCTTCATGTTTGATAAATACTGGCAAATACTAAACAGTAAGTGCTTGATTCTTGTAATGATCAGCATTTTGGTGGAAAAGCTTGACAGTGAAACAGTGCGTCAGAATCAAAATAGCAAAAGTTTTGTTTTTCAGTAATGTCTAGCAATTTATAGCTGATTGGCCTGACATACCATTACTGACACAGCAGACTAGACCTAATTGGTTTAGTGTCTTAGACTGAATCTATCAACATCCCGTTTTCAAGGAACATTTAGGGTACGTGTTCTTTGGTTTGAATGTGCAGTGCTCAAATGAACTTAGTATTGAATCTGAAAGTCATGTCCAGATTATTTCATTGGAAGGTACTGATTACATTTGAAACTGTGTGCATGTTCTGGGCTGCTTTGTAAAATGGATTAGTCTAAAACTAAAAATTCTAATGCAGTGGTCTTAAAGTTGTGTATTTAATGCTAGGATACTATTTGGTCTTTAAAAACAATAGGGAGCAGCTGATTTGATTTACGTCTTCATATTGTATTCAAGCATGCTTTTCAGAGTAGTGATTCTATCTTGGAGGAGATAAAATGTGAAGAAAAATTAGATAACCTGATGGTTTTCTTGTGTGCGCCCTTGATTTTTTGTCTGGCTGTAGCCAGATTACTGTATGGTTCCTGTCTGTAGTCATTCTGGTGCCACTGGGGAAGGACAGCACTAAACAGGGAGGCTGGAGAGGTGTTGTGTCTTGCTGCTCGGTTCTATTAAGCATTTTAGTTAACTATAAATTGTTTAATAATGAACATTAATACGGATTTAAAAGTCTGAGCAGAGATTCAGGAATTAGCTGTACCTACCATATAGTAATCTGCATATGATGGAGGTTGAATAACTTGAACACCAAAATGTCTCTTGGTGTGTAACATTAATGTGATGCATGGGCTTTTTCTAGCGTCATTTTCTGTGTGTCTTTGAGTCTTCTGAGACGAACATATGTTAAAATGAAGGTATTCAGTTTGCTGTAGATACAGTTAGTAGGTTGAGTCTCTTCTAGTTTATATTGTATCAATTAAGGGGTTGTCTTTCCCAGCTTCATAATCATCCTGTTATAATCCTGCAGGGACACTAACGTGTTTCCCTTCCAAGTAGGTACAAATACTGTTTTCTGGCCTGGCACTGCCCCCACCCCAGGCAAAGCAAACTCTTGATAAATAGCTAAAGATTTTAGCTTCTTGTTACTTTATTCTGAAATTCCAAGGACTGTTTTTGTGTCCACTTTGCATGCATTAGGGAGACTTCCAAAATCTTGAGTTGCTAGACCTAGTGGTCTGCAAGTGAAAGCTGGATACACTGGAGACCATGAACCCTTGATTGTGTGACTGAATTTTACAGGGAAGAAAATTGCCAAAAACTACAAATGTGAATGGAAGAGCATGTATATTTTTCCTTTAAAATGGGAACTGTGGGGTAGTTAAAACACAATTGTACCACTAAAAAAAAAAAAAAGATTTTTTTTTTTTCTCAGTTCAGAACTAAGCCACCTCTTAACTGCTGTTTAACTATTAGACTGTGAGGGTATGGTTTTGAAGAAAGGGGAGTTTGACTAGGCTTTGAATGTCTGCAGGTGATTATTTTTGTGAGACTAGGGCTGGGCTCTAATAATGTAGTAAATAAATGTTGATGAAAATTTTAAGTAAACAAAGTTCAGGTATACTGAACTTTAGAATTGTTTGTAGCGAAAATGGCTCAGATAGCTTTCTATCTGGTCATAGTGTGAATTGCCCAGCCCTAATCAAGATTAAACAATAACACAACTGTACAGACCAGTATAGTAATAAATTGATTTTAGTTGATAAATGTCAACTGATAACTTGTCTTTTGAAATGTATAACATTAGTAAGCTTACTTTTTTTTCTCCTCACTGTGCAACTTTTCCAGGTTTGGACCTTATGAGTCTTACGACTCCGGGTCTTCTCTGGGTGGGCGAGATCTGTACAGATCTGGCTATGGTTATAATGAACCCGAACAAAGCCGCTTCGGAGGTAGTTATGGTGGTCGATTTGACAACTCCTACCGGAATAGCCTTGACTCTTTCGGAGGTAGAAACCAGGGCGGGTCTAGCTGGGAAGCACCTTACTCCCGTTCAAAATTGAGGCCTGGGTTTATGGAGGACAGAGGAAGAGAGAGTTACTCTTCCTACAGCAGTTTTTCTTCACCCCATATGAAGCCTGCACCTGTAGGCTCTCGGGGGAGAGGAACGCCTGCTTATCCTGAAAGTGGATTTGGAAGCAGAAACTATGATGCTTTTGGAGGACCATCAACAGGCAGAGGCCGAGGCCGAGGAGTAAGTACAGAATCTTTTCAGATTCTTTTCACTAGACTCTTTTAAACCCTTTCAAGACCACTGCTTTAAAATTAATGCACTGTTCAGTACAGTGTGGGGGTTTTGTCCAAGCAAACTGTCATGGTTCACAATGTTGTTTATCCCCTTGAAGCTGTCTTCAAGTAGAACCCGGTCCCTCTTTCTGCTGAAAGTAATGAGTAATAGACTAGTTGATAAGGGTTGTTAAATCTCTCCTTTTGTTTGAAAGGTGAAGATAAAAGTAGTAGGTTTGGTCTAAAAGGGATTAAAAGGACTTTCATTTTTCCTTGTAAACACTGGCATCTGCTGCTGGTGGGGAAATTTTTGAATATTGTAAAAGTTGAATTCAAAGTCTTTTTAAGTTTTGAGTAGGTTAAAGGTGCAATGTATAAGCAAAAAATAAAACCCAGGTTAGGAATGCTAGAGTAGTTTTTGTTTCCTGTAAAGGGAAAAGTTTAGCTAATTCTTTAATATGTTGAATACATGTTTTATCAAACATCAAGTCTTCTTTTAAACTTAACTCTTACTCTGACTTGTTTACTGGAAGGGTGATGGGGAGGAAATGGCAAAGGTGAGTGGTCAGCAGTTACAGTGATTCTTTCTCAAAATCAAAGCACGGTTAAAGGGGCACCATCAACTTGAAATCAGGTCCTTTCACAGAATTGAAATAAATTTCCACACAGTGTGCCTAGTCCTGTTACTTGTATTCATTTGTTTTGGACACTTAAATTCTAAGTGCTTTTTAATGGGTTCCTTTCCAGTAAAGTATATAAAAGCTATATGTCCAAGAAACAGATGATTAACTGTATGCAAGATAGTGGATTGCAGTTTGAGGAAGTAATGTTTGATATTAAGTGAGGTAGGGGAAAAAAACAGCAAAAGAGAATAAAAAAACCCAAACCTAACAGAAGAACTAACTTCAGGTTGATGGTGTCCCTTTGTCTTGGTTTTATAATCCCAGTTCTGTTTTTTTTTTTAAGCACGAAGAGTTCAGTGAACACCTTTCTGCCTGTGCCTCTAGGAATAACTTATCTTTTAAAACTCCTGAGCGTGCTGTATTTCTTTGGGAAGTGATTCATTAATTTTGAACTATACAGCTTGTTGTAGCTTAAAGTGTGGAGGAAGATTATTTTTTACTAGGTCTTTTATATGCTTGACTTGCGTGGTGGTTTTGTTCCAGAAAGTCTACTTTGCAGCGTTCTGGAGTATTGTAGCTGCCATATTCAACTTTAAGCTCAGATTTGCACATGGCTGTTAGCTAGCATGTAGCATGGTATGAGAAAGAGATTCTAATCTTCATTTCTCTGCTTGTGAAGCTGAAATGTTATATTCTTAAGCCTTTATGCCATCCTTTCAGAACCCGTTCTGATCTGAAAGCTTTGTGTAGAGTTACAACTGAGTTATTTTTTACTTTGCTTTTGAAATTTATCCTTTTAAGTCTTTTATGTAATAAAGGAGAATGTAAAAGCTAGACTACTTACCATATGTAAAATGCATTGCACCTTTAATAGGTAGATTGTCTGTTTGAAAAAAAAAAAGCAAACTTGAAATTATTGAAATGTGTGCTTCATGTCAAATTTATGTGTCTGATGTAAATATACATGCTRGGCAGTCTATAGGTATCTCAACTAAATAAATTAACATGGAGATCTAGTGCATGGACTTCTGGTAATGGAAAGTGCCTGTCTTGGAACATTCTGTCTGTCATTTAAAATCTGCTTTAAAAAAGTAATACTTTTTACAAGTATTTTGACGTTAATTTTATGTTCTTTAAATTTTGACAGTGTAATATTAAGTCTCTTCTCATGGAAATACATATATTTCTGCTTATCCAAGTCACTCATCCAGTCTGTGGGCTCTCRTCTGCCCTCTATTAATCAAGTAATTAAGTTAATATTAAGAAGTATGTTGACACTTTTGAAAATACTGCAGCTACCTAAATTTCCCTCTTCAGATTATTCATTTATTCCATGTCTCAGAGAGGAAACTTTCATATACAAGTATCCACAAATGGCAGTTACTTAAGTTTAGGAATAGCAGAAAGGTTTAGTCTTGTAGCAGTAATTTGCATTCCTATCTCTGCATTGTTTTTGGTCACTCTCTCCAGGCCCAACTTGAAAATTCTGAATTTATTGCAATCAGTGGAAAAATAAGTAAAAGAAAGAATGAGCATCCTTCAGTTAATCACTGTTCCACACTGGGCAACCTTCTTTACTCAGTTTTCAAATTACTGCTATAACATTTTGCATAAGATGCAGAGCAAGGAAGCTTTTTTGGTTAAGCTTCTTTTTTTTTCTTTTTTTCTTTTTTTTTGATGTTGAAAACTGAGTTGTTTAGCTCTGGGTTTTTTTTTTTTTTTTTCCCAGAGGGAGGTGGCATTTATCATGTAGAGAATCTGAAGAGAGGACCCAAGATGTTAGGCCAAGATATGATAGATATGTTCATTACCTGGACAATGGTTCTGAATAAGCAGAAACACAGTTTAGACATAAGTATTCATTCTACTGGATGAACACCCACAAAGTCATTGCACAACAGAATGTCAGACCAGGAGCTTAAGTTTCTCTTGTGTTTTGCTCTAGAACACAGATGTTAATGAAGTTCACAGTCGTATCGTACCAAGTAGTTGCTTTATTTACATGGATTTCRTGTACTAATGCCTTCCTCTTGCTTTTGCAAATTTGCAGCATATGGGAGACTTTGGTGGAATGCACAGACCTGGAATTGTCGTTGACTATCATAACAAACCCAGTCCTGCAGCAGTTGCTGCAAGAGGAATAAAAAGGAAAATGATGCCACAGCCATATAACAAGCCTGGTGGGACATTCATCAAGAAACCCAAAATGACAAAACCTGTTTTGAAGCTGAGCCAGAAAAAATCACCCAGTAAGTAGCAAGTGTCAAAATTTTTAGTGTCACTGATTTTTTTTATTTATTAGAAATTTATTAGAAATTACTTAGTTTTAATATTCAGAAAGAGGGCTGTATGTGCTGTTCTGTARTTCTTCATTTTCCACCTTTGAAGTAGTCCACAATAGATTTTATGAATTTATGTGTCTAACTTTTCTACTGCAAAGATAATTTGCTAAATGGCATTGAATCTTTTGATGTGTTCAGATAYGTACCATTAAAGACTATCTTACAGAGCCTTTATGATGATACATCTTGGAGGCAAATTTTCACTGCTAAAAATAATGTCAGAACTCATGTTGTCTGAAGTGACAATGCCTGACAAATATTAAAATGTGCTCTTGCATTAGCCTGGGCCCTGCTGTCCAAATTCTTTGGATATAAAAGGTAGTGCATCAGCTGCAATGCAGTTAAAATAAAGATAAAAGGCGTGGGTGAGGAGGAGGGGGAAGAGGAGGCAAACTGCAAAAATGGCAAAAGYTGTTACAGAATAATTTGAGAGGCAGAAAGAGATTGTTCCCACTTGTAAATGAAATGCTGAAATGACAAGAAGAACTGTAAATGTGATAAACTGCAAACACAAACTGCAAATTGTATTAGTGATGCTTGGTTTTTTTAACTTCCATAGAGATACTCTAATAATTTTWCTATTGCAGTCAAAGTTGCAAAAAAAAATAGCTAATGAKGCTTGAATAAATTACTCTCCTTGAAGGAATGTAAACTGGAGTACTATGTATTATGAACAGTGTGTTCATTGCAGTCAGATTTTAGGTTTTTTATGCTTCTAACTTCTAGTAATTTTGATCTGCAATGTTTAAGTAGTGCAGTTTCAAATCACCCCTGAAAATCGTTTAAAGTTGCTATAGCTCATGGTTTGCAATGTAAATGCATAGACCTGTCAGAAACTTCCAAGACATAAATTCCATTTTTGATTTTGTTRTTCTGGTTGCATTACTGCATGTTACACAACTGTTCCCTTAACTGTAACGTCAAGAGTACTGTACTTGACGTTCTGATTCCAAGAACTGGGCGTATAGAACACACTCCTGCTTTTTTTATTGGAGACCTTATTGGTGGTCTCATCACCTTTGTTGTGATGAAAAGGGTCAGTAATACACACATCCAAGTTATTTAAATACTTTTTGGCATTCTACTTTTTAAACTGCATTCGGACAGGACATTTCTAATTTATTATCTGATCCCCATCACTGATTTCCACAATCCAAAGACCAATGTGTTACATAATACTGATGTTACTTTCAGAAGTGGAATAGATAGTGCCTAATAGAACACAGCCTGTCCAGTGCCTCTGAGATTAGGGAGAAGAAAACGTTGAGTGGATTAACAGTTTCTGAAACTTGAAATGAAAGACCTAARCAATATCATGTAGTTGAAAACTAAAAAGTGGGTGACAACTAACAGAAATTTTGATACAATTGGTATATATTGTATGTATGAAAATATGTCTCAAAATTGTATTGTACTTTCAACCTTGAAATTCTTGTTTTGGAGTTAGATATAGGTAATTGCTTCTAAAAGTGTTTATTTTATATTTCTAAGGATAACTGATTTTACATTTAGTAGTTTCACTGAAGTATGATAAATTGTAAATGTAGACCATCTTTGCTGCCTAAGAAGCTGATTCTTTTTCCTAAATATCTTACTGTCTTAAAATGAATTGTCAGTGACAACATCTTTACATTGTTTCTCGTTTTATGTTAATAGACATGAAGACATCTTACCAGGATTCTACTGTAGAGGTAAAGATTCCCAGAACTGGAGAATGCTTTTATTCTTTGAGAAGCTCGCATACTATTACATTAAGACAAATAATTCCTAAGCTAGAGCTATAAAATTGAACATTTAACTATATAAGTTTTTCTAATCGTGGTTTTGGTTTTTTTTTTCAATTTATCTAAAACTATCTTGTTTTGATGGCAGTTGATTTTGAGTGAAGGATGTAGCTTGTGCAGATAGCCTGGAAAATGAATTTTAAAGTGTGTTTGTACACTCTCCCTGTTCTTGTAATGCACAAGAGAGCTCTCATACAAACACTTCTCATGTTGCCACAGGTAGACAGCTTGAACTCATGCACCTGTGACCTGCTTGGGTGGGTTGAGAAATTAAGTACAAAGGAGATTACTAAACAGAAGTGAGGAGGAGTGGATAAGACATAAGACACATCAAGGAGAGAGGGTAAATAAAAAAAGAACCAGTGTTAAAAGGTGTTCTCTGACAGGGCAGGAAGATTAGTCCCTTCCTTCAGACAGATCAGTTGCAACACTMTGTAAGAATGTTACTAGTAAGCTAAGCATGTGTGTATATATATCCTGGTTTAATGTTGCAAGGCTGGAATGGCATTTCCCTTCTTTTTGAGTGGCTGTATTAACACCTTCTCAGCTAAGTAAAAGTCAGGATTAGAAATCAAAATATTTATATAGAAAACAATTTTGATTGTGAAAATAATTCACTAAGGCTTTAAGGCAGTAAGGAGAAATTCAGAGCTAGAAGTGTTTGTACACTGATTTCAACAAGATACACAATTCACTTTCTTTCATTGTCATATTTGATAAAAATAGCAAGTAACAGATTATTGGAAATGATGTAAATTATGCTGAATTTCTGGATTTAGAATGGCTTTTTTTGATTTGGCTTTTTTCATGGATTGATTTTATTAGGAAATTGAAGTTGATACAAGTGGTGCAGTTGTTATATATGAAGACTTTACAAGAGATGCTTATGATCTTGGATATCAGACTTTTGGAGGTAAGTCAGTTTGCTTTGTCAGGTAGGATATTGTAGGTGTTCTGTTTTTGAGACTTGGAGAGAATAGATTTAGTAAGCCTGTATGTATGATCTCTAGTAGTTATTTGGAAGCATGGCTGCTTTTTTTGGTTTTTTAAATGAACTTAGAAATTTAGGCTGTGGAAAAACGGTTGTTTGTAACATCCATACATCACTTGGTTTGTTTCTTCATGCTTACTGTGTCTCTGCTCTCWGATCATTTCAGTATGTTGTTGTTCTCCTTTTTTAAAATTTTTGTGAAAAAAAATCTGGTGGTCTTCTGTCCTTACTACTATTCCATTGCTTGAATGTTGTTAATCCCACTGGTTCCTCATCCATATCCTATTATTTATCCCACTAGCTGATCAACCTCACCCTTAAACCCTAGGTGAGTCACTTTTATAAAAGTGGATTTAGTTATCTTGGAGAGTTGCTGTCAGGAATATGGTGTCTGTTTCATGCACAGTCCTAATGAAACAGGTTTAATTATTGGTTTAAATGAAATCAGTTAAAGTGTATGTTAACTGTAGTGATTTCAGACACGTAGACAAAGAAATCCAGTGTTTAGGCTGAAACTATTTGTAGTCCCCTTTTCCTTGTGTGCTGCCCTGTTGCATAGTCTTATTTGATGGAAATTTGCAGCCAACTAAGTGTTTCTTTTCTTGAAGTAATAGTAAATACTTAGAGTTTATTTTAAAAATGTGTGGGTTTCTTTCATTTTAAAAGTTTGCATAAGTGCACTGAAGGAAAGAGGGAGTTTTTAGTTATATATAGATTCAGGTCTCTGTTCCTGAGCTTCTGATAGGATGGGCATTTCAGTTTGTGAGCTTGATGATCGAAATAGAGGCCATTTCACTCCACAGAATATCATACCAGATGATTTTTACAGTAGTAAAACAAGTGATCCTTTGCATATTTCCAGGGTTGGTGGTAATGCACTAAATGAAATTTAAATCCTGAGATCAGTATGGGAATTGCCTCTGTGGGTAGGTAGGTGTTTTTCTGTTTTCAATTTGATTTTTTTAAAAAAAGCTTTTGGACAGGAGTTTTTCTCCTCTCTGGATCACAGTAAATTTTGAGACTCTTTGCTACAAAACAATAAACTTTGGCATAATCAGGAGCTGTTGGTTGTGGAGATGTTTTCAATACTCAGTGACTCTTCTAGAGCCCACAGAGTGTTCTGCAAGTCTTGGTGTTTGTGCATGATGCTGTTTTATGTTCCTTTCTGTTGCTGTTTGGATGGAGGTAGATTTCCTGGAGGTTGATCTCTCTTTTTAGGTTGAACTGTAAAAGACAGCCAAGAGATCCTCTTTTTTTTTCTGCCCTAAAGCTATCTACTGAATAATATTCTAATTGTTTCCCTTTGTTCATAGACTATTAAAGCAGTCATAGGAAAGACAAACATAAGTGCACTTATGCAAAAAGTCAGTGTCCTTGGAAGTCTTAAATGTTGTAGAACTAAGTTCTGTTCATTTATTCATTCACACTTTTACTTATATGCCAGTTGGTAATTTAATCAAGTTCTTCTCTGAAGGTTTGTTTGGGTTTTTGTTTTGTGGTGGATCTTCTCTGTCCTTGTTCCCCTGGCATCATTAACTGGTTTATTTCTTTGGCTGAAAATCTTTGGAAGACTTTTCTGGGAGATCAAGTTTAGTGAAGAAAAATAATAAACGTGTTGAAGTTCAGTTCCATACCTTAAATCTGCACTGTCTTGTGTCCTTTTGGCTTTGGAGACTTCCTTCTCAGTAGAAGGGACAGCCCTTAGGTAGTTTCTTTTTATGTAAGGGTATTGTAGCAATGGTGCTCTTAAAGCATGGGAGTTTTAAACAATGAGTTTTCCCCCTTGCATTTCCAGTTACCTTTTTCTGGTTGCTTGCTTGAAGAGGCCTTTCAAACTAGGCACAACAGGGAAGAGTTGTCTTTAACTCTGAGTTTCTTTTATGACTGTAAACTAAAGTGTAAGCCCTTAGCTACTAAGCTGAAAGCGGTTGTTTAAATTGGTTGTGTTTAAAGGAGGAAAACAAAGAAARGCTTCCAGGACATTTAAGAAAGCAATCGAACTATGTTGGTACAGGGTCTTTCTCTGTATTTTGAAATGTTTGTGGAGAAGACAGGGAAGACAGGTACTTCTGCTGTTTGTTTGTTTGCTTCTTTTGGATTTGGTTTAATCCTTCAATTGTATGTTAAGATGGCAAAGGAGAAGCTAAAAGTGAGGAAGAAGAAAAGCGGCGGATTGAGGCCAGAAGAGAGAAGCAAAGGCGTAGGAGGGAAAAAAACAGTGAAAAATACGGTGATGGATACAGGTTTGTGCTGTAATTTCTGTGTTACGTGYAGAGTTTCTCTTGCCCTTTATGCCTCTCTAAGAACACATCCTTTTTTCCTGAAAGCCATTTTGGACTGATTTTAGGAAAATGAACTGCATCAAACAAATGAGGAAAAAAAACCCACCTCTTTCCATACCCCTCAACTTCCCCCACTCCCCAGCAAACCCAAAAAGTAACCCAAATAGAGAAAAAAAACTCAACCCAAAATCTGGCTCCCAGATTCAGTGACTTAGAACACTGGGTTTTTCATCAGATCACTATTGTATCAATTTACTGACCCCTTCTCCCCCACAAGTCATCAATGCACACTTGAGAAGGAGCTTAGGATGGTATTCTTTTTAAAGTATATGTTCATGTTGACTTAAAAAATTATTAGAAATTGATTTTATTCTGACTTTGTGTGTGTGTGTGCTGTGTGTGGATATATATATATATATATATATATATATGGTCAACTCTTTTGTGGCAAAAATAAATACAGGTTTTTAACCTTATTAGTCTTGCCCAGTGGCTGCACAGTACAAAACTGTTCCATGTCAGTGCAGTCTATGACCCTAGTATTAGTGACTTTTTCTCATTGTACTGAGGAGGTTATATTTTCTTATAAAATTAATATAGTTTTTGTATGGAAAGTGAGCTTTAAATGAATTCTTCTGATTGCTTCTAATTAGGAATGCATGGCCTTTCTGGACTATGATTCTGTGCCTATGAGAAGTATTATAAAATGTGACGGCAAGTAGAGAGCTGTAATAGGTAGACTCAAAGAATCATGTGACTTTTAAATGCCTGGCTTCTGATCTCATCTGACTGGTTTATATTTGATTCTTGTAGCACTTKCCCTTTATAATGGAAAAACTTAGGATTCTTTTTTTCATTTTTTTTTTCACTTAGGCCTCTTTAAAAAATGCTTTTCCTGTTCCTTTTCTGATTGGGTTTGTCAAGTGTCACAACTTTGAGGAGTCTTAATAGTAATATTTAATGTATTTCTCTTGATAGAATGGCATTTACTTGCTCATTTTGCAAGTTTCGAACATTTGAAGAAAAAGAAATTGAGTCACATCTGGAGAGTGCAGCTCACCAGGAGACATTGGATCATATCCAGAAGCAAACCAAATTTGACAAAATAGTGATGGAATTTCTTCATGTAAGACAGCTGGTTTTGATCTGTATAATACTTTAACATGAGACTATAGTTAAAATTTACCATTTATATTCAAAATATGCTATTACTCCTTTTGCAGATGACTTTTGGTGCAGCATGTACTACTAAAAATTGACACCAAGTCTGTAAAATAGTGTTACTTTTACAGTTGAAAGTAGTGCCTTAAGAAGCAATAGCAATTATTTGCTATTTATTATAGAAGTAAATTGAATTTTAAAGTTCGGGTTAGTATTGGAATATACACAGTTGTACATCATAGGTATTTACAATTTTTTTCCTCTGTAGGAGTGTATGGTGAATAAATTCAAGAAGACTGCGATGCGTAAGCAGCAGACAAGTAACCAAACAGAAAATTCCCAAGCTGCAGAAAAAGATATAATGGAA
This sequence comes from Malurus melanocephalus, assembly GCF_030028575.1. Lineage (NCBI taxonomy): Eukaryota > Metazoa > Chordata > Aves > Passeriformes > Maluridae > Malurus > Malurus melanocephalus. The sequence continues at coordinate 2,871,627 of NW_026623240.1, read as the reverse complement.
GGTGAGTGATGTGGAGGAGTGATGTAAAGCTCTCCTGGTCTTTTTCTCCTTTCATTCTTCCTTGAATTTGATGAAATGGATTAAACCAGTTAGTTTTCACATCTTTTCTGTACCTGGTTGGCATTCCTTGCTGCATTTCTGATGCAGTGTGGAATGTAAACACAGTGGGAGATTACAAACCTTGTTTATGTTTTCTATCCAGGTAGTCTTGTCAGAAGGTGAGATAACACGGTGCAGGGTACTTGACAAACAATTTTGTGGACTGTGCTACAGTCTCCTTCAGTATAAGGCATGAGGAATGACAGCAAGTGTATGCAGTAGATTAAAAGAGAGTGTAATAAAGCAGTAAGGTGATAGTGGTCAAATATGATGGCAAGGATTTGGAAAAATGTAAATAGGAGAGTTGCTGTGGTTTGGAGGGACGGTGACAAAARGAGGAGCTCAAGTACTTTCTTGGTTACCCAAAGATGCATCTGGGCCTGAAWTTTTTTTCCGTTTGGCTGCCCTACAGGCAGTTTTCTAGAGCATTGCATGTGTCCCTGCCTTGCTGTGGCAAAGCCTCCCATTCTTTGCTTGAGGAATTTCAGAATACGGGCTATAGAGAACACATCTTTGAGTTCCTTTATTTTAGGCAATAATTCTATTTCAGTCTTACCTTATTTTGAACTTAAATACTRAAGGCTACTTAAAAATGGATGTAGGCAGCACCTTAGCAATCTCACAAATTCTTCTTTTGTCATTTCCTTAAGTACTGGAGAGCCCRTTGTCCTTTGTGATGACAATGTTCTGTTACCAAGCAAATATTTAAAATTGCAAATGGAGTTAGATTTATGTGCTTCTTTGTGATGGTGAGGGAGGGGAARGAAATAAATTAGTTTTTATAAGGGGTAAAGTAAGTGCAATTACTTTGGTCAAGTTTTSTTCTATGTATCAAAAAATGTATTTTTAAGGATATTGGATATTGTTGATTTGAAATAGATGCCATTTTTGTACACTGCCTGGGACTCATGTAGTCTGGAGATGTGAAGTTGGGGTGTTGAAGTGAAAAACTTCCTCTTTCAATATTATCCTCTGAGAGCCTAATTTTAATGACTGAATTTAGTTGAATATTCCTCAGTGGTTCAGTTTGACATGTTTAACAACTAAGAGCTCTTTATTTTTGGGTATAGAACAAACAAGCTGTTTTTCCAGTTGCCTGAAGTAACACTGTTTGTGTTAATGATTTGTTGTGTCCTCTTTGACAGGGGTTACAGCTGATGACCATATGATGAAAGTAGAGACTGTTCACTGCAGTGCTTGCAGTGTCTATGTTCCTGCATTGCACAGTTCTGTTCAGCAGCACTTAAAGTCTCCTGATCACACAAAAGGAAAACAAGTAAGATCTGACATTTTATAAAAAAATAGGGCAACCGTAATCTAATAATAGGTGAAAAATGTTACAGTTCTTGGTGCAAGTAATGTCTAAGTTCTTGTTGATGTGACTTGTTCTCTAGATAGGTGTAATGTCCTTACTGCACTTTATAAGTACACTTTGTAACATCTCATAAAGTAGCCATCACCTAAGGACCTCCAGTTAATGAAATGTGGGTATGCTTAACAGCTGCCAGTAGGAAGTCATGGGAAAGTTACTTGGAATCCCTTTTTTTATTTTATGAGAATTTGTTTTACTGAGTTTAAATGTTGTGAAAAAAAATTTATTCAGATTAAAAAACAAAACACATGTGTTTCTAGCAAGATAAACMTAATGTCTCTATTTTCTTGGCCCTTACCTTTTTAATTTGAAGACAACTGAGAACGATTTAGAATTAGCAGTAGAATTAGCAGAATTGTCCCTGTTGCTGTTCATAATGATACACTTCAAGCCTAGTAGAAGGGTTGAAAGAGTAGCATGTGCATGATAGTAARCAAGATTGCCAAAGTAATGTTTTTTTAATACATGAGCTTCTGTGATTGTGGAGTATCATAAAATATTTTGGTTGGAAGTGACCCTGAAAATAAATGGGATCGTCTCCAACAATATGTTAGGCTGTGATGGAAAAGCCTGCATGTTGTGTGTAGATGGGAACAGAACTGGTTGTAGTTCATTATAAAAGATAGATCTTTTGATCAAGCTAAAGCAATGAGCTGTAAACACTACTAAATGTAGTTGAATTTATGTGGTTTGGACTTCAGTACTAAGAACAAGCAGTTCATGCTGTAATATATTCTTTTTTTTTATTTACAGAAACAGACCGTGAATTCAAATTTATGTGACAGTTRTAAGAGGTACATGATAATAATTCACTGTTAAATTTGTTTCCTAGGCCTACAGAGAACAAATAAAAAGGGAGAGTGTTCTCACTGCCACCAGCATATTGAATAATCCTATAGTCAAGGCACGGTATGAGCTGTATGTGAAGGTAAGATGCAAATGGAAAGACAATAATTTGCTATGTTTGTGTGCCACCATTTTCTCCATGTTGKTAGAGTTTAACCTCAGTTTCTGTCTTTTAGATAGCTCACAGATGGAACATATTTTCAATGTATTCTGCCTTTCAAAAATCTGGGATAAATTAATTTGCAGCACAAATTACCATCTTCAGATTCACCAGCTTTTGGGTGTCATGTATGACTTTTATCTAATCAGTTTTTAATTGGATGCTCTTATTAAAAAAACCAAACCAAACAAACTTTAGGAAAGCATCAGCAGTGTCTTTAACTTTATATGTAATATTAACTGCAGAGCACAAAATACTTTACAAATGACTCCATCTTTACATTTAGGTGAATTAATTTTAGCAAAATGGAGGAGCTTTTTTCTGCTGGGCCACTAACTTTGCTGAGTGACTCTGTAATACTGTTGTTAGCTATTTCTAGTAYTACTTTTAATTGATTTATGATTTTGCCTGTGCCCTAGCTATAGATTTTTTCCAGACAAAGCAGTACTGCCTTCTGGAAGTACAGCAAGGTATGAGCCAGTGCCCAAGTTAATTGTGATTTAAAATGTCAGATTAGTTGTGTCCTGAAAAATTATGTATGGAATCAGTTTCAGACAACTGTTCTGTGTCTTTTAAGGAAAGGTTGCAAATGCCCAGCTACCACAGCCTGGAATATCTGCCTCTATTTCCAAATGCCTTTTTGGTGTTCCTTGTGCCTGGTATATGTTGTCCAATGCAGCCCCCTAGCGGGAGACTGGTAAAAGAGAGAATGGAAATTTGCCATTTATCGTTCAAAAACTGAGGGAAGGAAGACTTGCAGGATTGTCTTCACCAAGAGACCGCTGACATTTTCAGAATGACTAGCACTGGTATTTTCTGGGGTGGACTGAACTTGATACGCTTTCACCAGAGCCTGCTCAGGGAGATGTGACTGGCTTCTGGTTATGCCAAGCCCTTTCATGCTTATCCAATGTATAATCAACTGCAGACTGAAGCAGTCCAGTTTTCTTATAGAGCATGTGATGGAGCAGAGCACACATGCATTCGAGGTCTGCAGTCTTTCAGGTGAATAGGAGGTCTTTGTTATGKCTGAAAATAGCTTGCTTTAAGATGTAGAGCAGACCGGCTTGAGGAAACACTTCTCCCTTCTCCTCCAACCCAAAAAAGCTCAAAACCCAAAAAAACCAAGCAAACAAAAATCCCCAAACTCAGCATTCTGTTGCAAAATGTTGTCTATCCTGCATATGCAGTGTAAAAGGAGGAAATTCAGAGCAGGGGAGACCTGCAAGGCTGCGTGGATTTGTACCAAGTCGTAAAATAAGTGGGTCATCTGCATCACATCTGCTGCCATTACAAAGTGCATGGATAGAATTTTCCAGGGACTTGGAATAACGAAGTCTCAATTCTGCTCTCTTTGGACTAAATCTGAATTTGAATCTGAATTTAGGATTTCTCTTGAGTTTTAGAATAATACTGAAGCCAAGTTTTTGYTTCGTGGCATTTATTGAATATCTTTTTAGTTCTCTAATTTTTCAGCTTCCACCTGGAAGATTCTACCTGAAAAATGTAACTGCAGTGGAAAAAAAAGGCATAAAAGGACAAGGGTTGTAGCATTGAATTTTGCTTTTGTGTCTTCTTTTAAATAATAGTCTTAAAATGCTAGTCCTAGTGCAATTTGGGGTTTGTGTCCTAAGTTCAGATCAGACTGGCTTTATCAGGTATATGTCCATGAAAGGACTTTTAGCCAAGAAATTACTAATAAATACTTCATGTTGTTATTCTTCATTGATTATTCATAGTTCTTTAATATATATAAACAGGGGAAGGCTGAGGTATGTTTTCTACTGAATTACTGTATGAAATGGAGAAAATATCAACCCAGAATGCCAATGTGTTTAAAGTACTGAGAAAATGAATAATTTTTCTAGGTCGAGAATGGAATGAATTTCAGGCTAGTCAGTGTAGTAAATTCTAGACTTTTTCATTTTTTGAGGAGTTTGCCTTTTTTCATAGAATTATTCAGACTGCATAAAGATTGTAAATAAGGAAAAGCAGAACAAAACTCTTCTGTTCTGATTTGGTTTTAATGGGGAGAAAAATGAAGCAGCTGTAGTTCTTAAGAAAAACATGTTGAAAGTTAACCCTGTAATTTTAATTTCTGAAAGTTGAAGTGAAATTTGTGTATAGCATACTTGGCTTTTTCTCAGTGCCATTTCTACTTTCATTAAAAGAGTTTATTGGTATCCCAGTTTCCCATGTTCATAGAAGTATGGTGGTGTTAAATCAAACTTATTTGAATTTTCTTGAAAAAAAAMCCCAACTATTAAAAAGCTTTATAAAATAATGTAGCATTTCTTAGTGGCTGTCCCTTTCACTCACTGAGATGAAGTGTTTGTTTTCAATCTTSTACTTCAGGGTGAAAATCCTTTTGAAATTAATGATCAGGCTCAGGAGCAGCAAACAGAGGAAGAGGACAAAGCTGATGAGCCAGCTGAGGGTGAGGAAGAGGAGGAAGAAGAGGAGGAAGAAACTGAAGAACAAACTGACTTCACTTTAGACCACACTGAAGATAACTAAGTGCAAGAAAACAAAACTACATAAGTAGGGGCAGACCAGCCTTTTATTTCTGCTCTCAAGTGGCTGAGACTTTTTAATAGTCTCAAATGGAGCTGAAGATTCCCCACCATATGCATGCATTCCATTCCACAGAGAACTTGTTTATATAATTCCTCTGTGTTTCTGATTTTGTTTAAAATGAGATTAAGACTATTTTAGTTGAGCTTTTTATAGAAAACTGACTGTTAAAGCTGATCAAAACATTGTGTTGTATATTTTTTTAAGCATCCTATTTTTTGGTGTGTATTGAAAGTTGGATATAATAATAACTTTTGGTCTAATCAGTTGAAAAGGAAGGTGGGTCTGTGTGTGGGGTGAATATTTTAAAAGCTTTATGGTGTAAGCTTATAAATATTTACCTTGTAGTACAGAATGAGTAACTTCAAAAATTGTGCTGTTGAGTGTGGCTGTTTGGGGGACTGCATTGCACTCTGTATAATAGAGTATGTGTTTATAATACGCCTTGTAGCTTTTTGTGATAAGATGTACCAGTTTGTAGCAATAAAATACTTAAGAAATATTACCTTTTAAAGTGTCTGTAGTTAAGTATTTTAAGAATTTCCCCATGTTGACTACTAAATTGGTTTCAGATTAAATCTTGATTGATACTATCATAGAAATTTGTAATTGCATCTTAAGTGACTCATGTTCATCGCTGGGTTTYGATGTATTCAGACTCCACCTACCAGGACAGGTAAGTACTTGAGCCTTCATAACGTGCCTGGGGAAAGCGTTCTTTCTGGATGTTTACATGTGGTGTACTCTTGTTTATCTTAGAAATTRTAAGTACACCTGTGGTTTTTCTACAGCTCCTGCTAATGTAGCTTTTGACTAATGAGAACTGAAAATGTCTGGTTTGATTGTTTCAAGTGCAAAGATGTAAAAAAACCACARAACTTGCACTATTTTTACCCAAGTAAGGTAGTTTGACACAGGTAACTGTACAATCTCCAATGCATTTTTTTTCAAAATCTCATTATAAATGTGATGTTGCACATTTCTGTTGGAGAGCCCTTGTGTTAATTTGTAGTCATTGCTGTGTAGAGGTGGTATTAAAATACTCATAACCTCACCTGCAAACCAATTTGCTTTTTCAGTGATCTATTTTTGAACTGGGAAAAGAGTGCAAGTATTATGGAGGAATACTTGATTCAGATATTAGGCCACCTGAAATTCTAGTAGCAATCGTCTCTGAAGAATGCTGTGTGTTGCAGTCATTAGCTGGTACCTTTTACTGTAGCTTGGAGAATGGAGAATGCAACAGCATGGTAAGGAAAGAGAGGAAACTGAGTTTGGTGCCTTGACCTCTTGTTTGTGGTTTTATATTTTTTTATTTTGTATTTAAAAAGTCAGCATGATGTAAACTAGAATGGTGTACTTGTAAGTATCAGCTTGGAGCCAGAAGTTAGCATCAGTTGGTTTAAAGATGTGTTAAGCCTGTAGATGTTTGAACAGTGTCTCTCWTAGCTGTGTAAGTTTAACTAGATCTCTAAATATTCATTCTCTTATTCTCCTTGTTAAAGCTAGGATCAAGATTCATATTTGCATTGCTTTTAAGGTGTAATCTCCCTTTCTGCCTTACAAGCTTGTCATTCAACTATTYGTGTTCTACTTGTAGGTCTCTTGCCTTACAAGAGAAAGATGCATCTTGTAATCTCTTCCCAAACAATTTAACAGGAATTGTATCAATGTTCTAGAAACTGGCAAGAGCTTTAGCATGAGAATTTGTTTGCAGTAGTTAAGAGAATTAAGATGCTGCCTAAATTTCTGCAAGTGGTGAGTTTTTTCTCTTTGTCTATGGCTCTTTATTAGTTGGAGGGAATTGAGTAGCTTCTACTCAGCCAAGATAAGCCCTTCCACTTAGAATCTCAATATTTTATTTCCRTTGCTGAACTCGTTTCATCCATGATGACTTCAGGATCTCTAAGTTCGAAGTTCATCAGTCATGATTTGACTGATGTCTAAAGTACCTAATTTGCTGCTTTATACTAAAGTTCTCACCTGTAAAGTGGGTTAAGTGATACCTCAGGCTTAGATGACAGATTTGAGGGAGTGGGGGGACAACTGCTGATTATAATGGACAAAATACTCTTTTCCATAGGCTGAGGAKGAACTTTAAGTAAAATCCTTGGGTCCCTTTTGTAGCTAATGTTTCATCAATTTAATTTTCCTATATCAGTAAAGTAAGGAAATAACTCAGGGCTGCCATTCCAGGTAACACCGTTGGTAAGACACACACAYAGAGATTAATTCCAAACTGAGTGAAGATTGCACTTGTTTCTGAATCTCAGAAATGAAGACCATGGCTTTAGGCAGTTCTGGAGAAAGATTTACACATCCCTGCTCAGAGACCTTTACAGTTTCTTTCACATTCACCAACAGTGTRCTGCCTATTGCCTGCTGTTCACAAGCATTTGATTGCAGTAGAGTATGCCTTTCCCTARATGATTTTCTAAGAATCTTTTTGGAATGTTGACTGTTGTGAGTGATAAATTTTATAAAAAGACAAAAGATTTGGGATCCCCCATCTCTGAAGACCGCTTTAAGTGAAAGATCAGTGAAAGACTGGATTTGAAATGTAGTTGATGTTTCACACTCCAGATGATAACTGGTTACTAATAGTGTTTCTTGGAGAGTTAGTTGATTAAGGAGAAGCAGTTGGAGTTCAGGCAGATAGGTCCTATCCWGAAACCTATACTGAGAAGTTTGAAAAAAACTGGAGATGGTTAAGTGACATTAGGTTAAAAGTATTTCAGGATGTTTCAAAATGTCTCTTGGGAATAAAGACGTCCCCTACATGATAGGCAAGGTCTCTAATTCTCTTTCAGTGCATGAGCTGTATAACATGTTAGTGTCTTGAGTGGAATCAACAGAGAAGGTTTGGTGCCTCATATGAGTAACCAAAATCACATAGAATGAGATTTTCATTGCACAAGAATGGCAAGGTTTTGACTTGCACGATGATACTAATGCTGTTTTTATTTCTGCTGGAAACATCTGGTAGAAAAATTAATTACCTGATGTGGTTTTAATTTTTTATAGGACTGACTGGTGTTTGTGGTTTATAGTTGTGCTGAAGAATAYATAGAACCTGTCTCACATTCTGACTACCTCTTTCTGGAGCTAGAATTCAAATATTTTTGCTCTGAGAAATGGTGACAAATACTGTGTGGAGTTTTGTTTGKTTTTTGTTCTTTTTAGGGTTAAACGTGAAAGGTAGCCAGTAGAATAGTAAGAAATATGGGCACTTATTTCTTATGTGGAACATGGAGTTTACACACAGGCAGCAACTGCCACATACGCCACTCTTATGTGTATTGGAGCCCAAATGCACCAGGTTTTTTATATACAATTATTTTTTGCTACACGGTGYAAATGTAGAATGATTAGCATCACACTTGTGTAATACTTGGCTGTTTCTCATGCTTTGTGAAGGATTGAAATCTTGAAACAAGCCTGTAGATTCTCTTGTTTTGGCTTTTCGTCTTTTGTTTATAGCCAAGAATGAATGAAATCAGTTTTCAGTTTRCTGAGTAGTAGCTTTACATTTTCTTGCTGTTGTCTATCAGAGTTAAAAAAAAAAAAAGGACTTTCGTTTAGATGTATTTTTCAGCCTCTAGAATGTTTTCTGCTCTAAGTAGCCCTAAAATAGGGGATCCAGAGCTTTTCTTCAGTTAGTTATCCTTCTACTAACTGAAGTCCTCACTCACTCAGCTTTGAAGGGAGGAACTTTATTGTAAGGAATGCCCCTAGCCATCAGGGAGTTGAATCTCTCCTAGCCTTGTTAAATTCCACATCCTTTTCAGTCAAAAGCCTGCAGCRAAGTCCCTCAAATCATGAGAGGATTACAATTTTACATCCAGTTTTTTAGCAGTGAAGTTYGTTTTAAGTATAAAAATGAGTAACATATACTGTCTGTATAATTTTTTTTAAGTTAATTTCTAAAATCGTGTCAATTTTTTAGGATTACAGTAGTGTACTTACTTTTAAAATAAGTCCTGCAGCCTAATTCAAATAGATTTGCCTTGTTTTAAATACAGTTAGTGGATGAATAATAAGCCTTTCTGTATAAATAAAAAGGTGTATAAACTGAAGTCCAACATCTYATACAAAAGAGCTTCTGATCTTGCTCTCTGAATCTAAGCTTTCCTCATCCCATCCTTTGGTACTTCAAAGCTGGTGCTGGCAGGAAAAGGAATAAATACCCAGAGGGTAAGTTTGAGCATCAGAATCTGCTGAGGCAAAACAAAAGGGAAGACTTCTTAACAAGACCCCATAACCYCTTACTATGCTATGAATCTGATTTAAAACAAAGTCCTTTCTCTATGCAGAAGTGTGGTTGAGATTTTTTTTGTGGATACGTGTTGGTTTCTTTTATTATTTGAAGATTACCAAGTGTCACAGGAGAGCAAGGAGTAAGTAACCTGCTTGCCTTTCTGGTCCCCTGCAGGTGAAACATTTGAGTGCTTACAACAAGCGTGCCTGTTCTTTTTATGGAGACTTACCATCTTCATTCGTATTTACACTGGACATCTTCCTTGTGGCTCTGGAACACGTTTCCAAATTGTTGCTGTGTTTGTAGAGTTCTTTATATACCCAAAGCTGTGAAAGGTAAGTTAAGAATAATGGGAGTTTTTGTGGGTCACCAAAAAAGGATGGATAACGTGGTGGTGGGAACAATGCATCTATTGTAAATGAGCACAACTGTTTGTCAAAGAGCAGAACACCTGTATGGACCATCTGCAAGAACAGGACGATGGAGGGTCTGAGGAACTACAGGCCTGTCKGCTGCAGAAGGAACTGGGGATGTTTAGTTTGAAGTAAAGGAGGCTTAAGGGGAACCTTATCACTATCAACAAACTGCCTTAATGGGGGTTGTAARGAGTGGGGGTCAATCTTTTCTCCCAGGTAAAAAGCAGTAGGACAAGAGGAAATGACCTCAAGTTGCATCAGGGCAAGTTTGGATTGGATATTAGGGAGAATCTCATCACTGAAGGGTTTGTCAAGCTTTGGAACAGGCTGCCCAGGGAGGTGGCTGAATCAGCATCACTGGAGGTATTTAAGACATGTAGATGGGGCACTTAGGGACATGGTTCAGTGGTGGAACTTGGCAGTGTTATGCTAACAGTTGGACTCAATGATCTTAAAGATCTTTTCCAAGCTGAATGATTTTATGCTTCTACCACTCTAAAATCAATAATGTTAAATAATGTCATTAAATAGTCTTTGTGTAGAGCAATTACAATTTAAAGAATATCGCTCATTCCATCTATTGCTTGGCAGAAGGTAAAATGTGCAGGCTGTTACTGTTAGAGTGCAGAACAGTCCTAATGCTGCAGTTCTGAACCTATTGTGTACCAAGGGGTTAATTTGTTTCCATCACTGGGGATTTGAATTCCATGTCTGTGCTGAGGTCACTGTCACTGTTAAATGACAGATGTCTTTCTGAAAATCCCTTGCATCTTTCCTTGTGTTGTAAAGTTCAGCGACTGCAATAACAGGGTGTTGTTCTTTAATAACTGTTAAATTTATTCTTTAGAGAATTTACAAAGATGTCCTATTGCTCTGGGAGAGCTCCCTTGATGCCGAACTCTGCATTTTCTTTTTGCATAATGCCTACAGATTTAGAGCCACTGTACTCCCAGTTGTATAGCTTCTGTATCCCTTGTTCAGTGCTGCTGAAATACTCGTAAATCTCCTTTCTTCTAGTGGCTTTGTGCAGCAGCTGGGGTATGACAATAAGGTCCCTGATCTATAATTCCAGACAGCCCCGGAGGGTGAACAGATCGACCAATCCTCATCCCCAACGTAAGCCCAGGGAACTCACTGTCCCTGGGAGGTAGTTGTCTAATGCTTTTCTATTTGTATTCTGCATGAAACTCTTCTTGATGCTGGACTGTTGTTCACTTAGAGAATTATCCAGTGCACAGTATATAAACTCCCACTAGAGATTGAATGCATGTAAATAAAGCATGCCTTAAGTCTAGCATAATGTAACTTTAAGTGAGAAGAAATAGACTCAATCTAAGCACCTTGTAAAGCTGCATTCACTGCTAAGATCTGCACAATGCAGTCACAATCTGCATTTCTATGTCACACGGATAAGAGGTAAGAAGGACAGCTGTATAGGTTTCCTAATTCCWGGGATTTCCTGGCTTTTTATTGATTTGATGAGAATACAACACTGGCTTTTTTAAATAACAGATGTTTTAAAATACTCTTGTGGAATAGCAACATTTATGTTGTAACAAAGAGACACAGTTTGAAAAATGTGATTGATTGACCTTTATGCTACACATGCCTCATGAAAATGTTACTTTATACTCGGTTTTCACACCACCTAAAAGCCTGGCAGGCATTTCAGAGTACAGACAGAAGATGATCCCTGCCCTATAGCTGTTGCAATCTCCTTGTAATCTCTAGCTATATTCACTTCAGCAGTATTATTTTTGCAACTTTCATGTCTGTGTAGCACCACTGACATGTATTTTAACTATAAATTATTTAGAACATATCTGCTTGAAAGCTAGTACTCATTTACTCATAAGGCTCCATCATCTGCTTAAACATTGAGATTAATGAAGTGTAAAAGGCTATTTTTAAGTGTGAGGTGTTATGCACATGCTATCAGTCTTTGATTGCACTTGGTTTATCCAAGCAGCTTTAATGCTGACAAAATTGTCAAATTAATTTTTAGCAACAGCTTTAAAGGAGATTAAACTGCTTCAGTTTAGTGATTTGCTGTTTGCCAGAAAAATATATTCASTATATGGAAAGTAGTCAGATTTTGATAGAAGTAGTGTGCTCTGTGCCAAGGCCCCCCGTGCATCAAGGCCARTGGCAGCAACACAGGCAGGGCAGCACCCAGCCTACTTTATTTAGTAAGATTGGATGTTGGACACCTCATCAGCACTACTCTTACAAAACTGATGGTTCTGCTGATACTATAGAAATACAGATTCATAAATATTCTGTGAAAGCTAATCTATAAACAAAAGATGGAGTATTTTTTTTGTCTGTCATTTTGCATTAGTTTTTTGTGCATATTTTTAAGAACTGGTAGTCTCTAATTCCTCCAGAAAGGCATTTCTTCTRCCACTGGTCTGCTAGAAGGCATAGGAATAGCTTACTTACCAAGGACAGGCTATGCAGGTCATATTTGACTTATATTTCAGTCCTCTTTGTAAAGATAGCTCTGCATTTACAAGAAAAACCCAAAACAAACATCAGAAATATTCTTGAATGAGTGGTGGTATCACAGTGAAGCATTGCTTTAGAAGTAACTGAGAAAGAGTCAAGCAAGGATTCTCTGCTTGTGTTTAGCTCTTCTGAAGAGGGAAGAGTCTTTGTCTTGTGGGAATTCATTTAGTATTGGTAATCTTCTCTCTTGGATAAGGAAATGATAAAAGTTAATAAAGCATCTGAATATACTTTAAAATTCCAAGTGAGAATGTCTGCCACAGAATCGTATGTTTTGTTGCTACCATGACTTAATAACCCCAGGACTTCTGTGTTCTTTTCTTGAAGAAGATGCTTTCATTTAATTCCTTTTTCATGAGCAAAATTTAATTCCTTTTTCATATGCTTGCTCAGTGTTTCAGTCCTTGAATTTCCAAAGTGRCTCTCCATGGTTTCCATTCAAAAGCTTGTTATTTTTTGCATTTGATGCTCATCAGGTTTTCAGGTCCTCTTGAAAGACTTGCTTTTTTTTCCCTTTTTGTTTTCTTTTCTTTTCTGGGAAGTTCACAGAAAAGGAGTTGTTGTTCTTTAAAACAAGCTTAGGATTAAAAAGAAACCCCAACAAAGTCTGAATTGCTGAGTCTGTCTGGCTATCTGTCTTTAGACTTTATAATGGAGCCCACTGGTGTAGTTTCTGTGCAGCAGTGTGGTTAATAAAATGAGATCCCAAGTGAACTTGGAGGCTTTTTATCCTCTGCAGTAGTAGGCAGCAGAGCCTGGTGTAATCCTGAGATGATCAGTGTTGATTTGTTAGCTTTGTCAGGGAGTGGAACCTAGACCATGACTGAGAAAAGGCCTTTTTGCTCCTTCTCACTCTCTGGGTAGTGTGTGCTCTTCTTACATCTTTACAGCGCTTTGCAGAGAAGGAGCTGTCTCAGAAGTTTTGCCATTAACCCTAACAAAAAGTAACTTTTTGTCATCATCATGATTCTTGGGTTTTAKTAAGAATTGGATCTGAAGGGTTGTTAATATTACTGGAATAAAACCTGTTGGAGCATCCATTAGTGGGGTCTTGTTCTGTGTGAAGAAGGGCTTTTCTCTGGAGTAAATTAGAGCATGYCTAAAGAAGGTGTGCTCACTTTTGGTTCACTTCATGCTGGCTTTCAAAGAGTAGAATTAACAAAGAGGATGTGTTTATACTCACTAGATGCAAATGCTTCATTATGTTTTAAGGTTAAGGACATATTCTGGGTGTTTGACCTGGTGTGCTGTAGTGTGCGATACAAGTAGCATGCGTCATCTGCATTTGTTTAGGACTTCAGTAAAATGCAGTGGATGCTCATTAGATTCCATGTACGCCTGCTTTTGGTTGATGGCTTTAGTTGAGGTGAGGTGATGGGGGTGGAAGGTGTCTCTTTAGCTTTTAGTTTCATATAAGCAATAGTTGGTTTATTCCTTTTTGGTTTTAGCCATTTTGATATTAAGAGCATTTTCTCAGTCTCCTTATTTCATAGAACTGACTGGGGACATGGGAAATATTCACTGGGCACTTATCTCTCTTCAATGAGAGTGGAGGATGGATAGGAAACGGCCTTCAAAGAGGAGGGTTTTTCTTTTGGTGTTCTAATAAGGAGGGTATTAAAACAGTGAACAAGCTACAGGTTTAAACAGGAGGAGTACAAGTGTTGCTATCTAAATTAACAGTATTTGGGTGTAGTAATCATTGTACTGATCCCTGTGGTCACAAGTATTTAGCATAAATGAAACTTAAATTTTTCATGGAAGAAGGAGATTAATGARGAGAGGTTTTCTTCTGTTTAAGAGATTTCAGTCATAGATGTTCAGCACATTTTAGTGCAGCAGAAAGAAAATCTTCATAGAAGACTGATTCCTGCTTTCTTGTCCAGGTTTTGCCTTTTATAACAGCAAAACAAAACCAGAATTTTTGASGAATATAGCATGTAAAAGGAAAGGGACTGTGAGAGAAAGCAGAGGTAGAACTATTGCTGTTATCCTTCATGCTCTGAAATGGAGCATCTTTGGCCTGAGGGGAAACCATGCTGGTAGCCTCAGTAATGGATGACTAAATGAGTAATTTTGGGACAGTGKCTTACAGCTGCATATAATTAAAAGAATTTAGCAATCATTCCTCCRATGGTACTTCTCATGTTTAATCATAAACTGCTTGGTTGGTGGTTTTTTATCTTATTTTCCAAATAGTTTTAGAGAATTGGTATAGTATTTGTAACAGGCCAGTCAGTCTCATCTCAGTCCCTGGCAAGATCATGGAGCAGATCCACCTAAAAAATTTGCACAGGCATGTGGAAAATTAGGTGAGTAACAGCCAACATGGCCCTACTAAGGGAAAATCATACCTGACAAATTTTGAGCCTTCTACATAGAGAATTAGTATTGGTGAATGAAGGAAGAGCAACTGCTGTCATCTACCTGGAYTTGTGCAAAGTATTTGACGCTGCTCCACATTCCACCCTAGTCTCTAAACTGGGCAGGTATAGATTTGATGGATGGACTACCTGGTGCGTGGAGAATTGGCTGAATGGCCACACTCAAAGTGTTGTGGTCAACAGCTCGATGTCCAAGTGAATCCAGTCATTAGTAGTGGGTGGTGTTCTGCAGGGGTCAGTATTGGGACTGGCTCTGCTTAGCAGCTTTGTCGSTGACATGGACAGTGGGATCAAGAGCACCCTCAGTCAGTTTGACAATGACACTGAGTTGTGTGGTGTGGCCACCACACTGCAGGGACAGGATGCCATCCAGAGGGRCACTGACAGGCTGGAGATGTGGGCTTGTGTGAACTGTKTGAAGTTCAGCCACACCAAGTGCAAGGTCTGCACCAAGTCAGGGCAATCCCAAACACAAACACAGGCTGGGCAGAGAATGGATTGAGAGGGGCCCTGAGGAGGACTTGAGGGTTTTGGTTAACAAGATGCTCAACATGAGCYRGCAATGTGCACTCTCAGCCCAGAAAGCCAACCCTGTCCTGGGCTGCATCCAAAGCAGYGTGRCCAGCAGGTGAGTCTCCCCTTCTGCTCTGCTCTTGTGAGCCGATACACAGAGTGCTGTGTCCAGCTCTGGGGCCCCCCAYGTAAGAGAGACATGGACCTGTTGAATGAGTCCAGTTGAGGGCAACAAAGACTGAGAGCTGGAGCACCACTCCTGTTAGACAGGCTGAGAGAACTGAAGTTGTTCAGAGTGAAGAAAAGAAGGCTCTGTGGAAAGCTCAGAGCCCCTTCCAGTATATGMAGGGGCTCCAAGAGAGCTGGAAAGGGACTTTTTTCAAGGACAAGTAGTGATAGGATAAGGGGAAATGGCTTTTAACTGAAAGAGGGCAAGTTTAAATTGGATACTGGGAAGAAATTATTTGCTGTGTGGGAGATGAGGCACTGTAACAGGTTGTCCAGGGAAGSTATGGATGCCCCATCCCTGGAAGTGTTCCAGGCCAGCCTGGATAGGTCTTTGAGCAACCTATTTTATTGGAAGATGTTCCTGCCTATGGCAGTGGGGTTGGGACTATATGATCTTAGTCTCCCTCACTGGAGATMTTAAAGAATCATCTGGATGCAATCGTGTGCAGTGTGCTCTAGGAAGAGTCAGCTTGAGCAGACAACTGCTCAGCTTTACCCATTTGGTGATTGTGATAATGTCATCCGCAAGGTCCCTTCCAACTGAACATGCCATTATTCTRTTTCCTCATTTTAACTCCATAAGTGGGGACAATAATTGTGATTTCGATTTTCTGCTTGGTCAAGACAGATCGTGTAATTGTGGCTGGATTCTGATGTCTCTTTAGAATTCTGTGAAGACTGGTACTTTGGACGCACTCCTGGTATTTCTGTTTTCTCACACAATSTGGGAATTGACAGGTAGAGGGCAGCAAAGTTCTATTTTTTTTAAGCAAAGTTCAAACGATTTTTTATTGAAGTGTTTTTATCAGGATAAATAATGGTTATGTCAGTTTGATGCATTGGTTAGTATCTTCTGATTCAAAAGTAAAGTAAAAATTTCAATTGAAAATATTTACTAAAATGCAGATAAATGTAAAAGAGCYTTGCCTGCAGTACATCTTAACTGATTGTGAAATAGCTACAATAAAGGAAAAAAATCATTTGCAAGACCAATTAAGGGCTGGCTTTTTGACATCATAGTGAGAAACTTGTGCTGGTTTGTGCCAAAATCTRTAATTACAGACTGCATGCTGAATTTTATAATTGGAAACCAAATGACATCACCCACAGATATTTCCCACTTCAGTTAAGAAAAAAGAAATGAAAGGGAATCTTGCATGCGCCTCTGGATTGATTTTTGGATAAATGCCCTATCTTTGCCTCATTTATCTCACAATGTGAAATTATTCATTTTACTCAGCGGTGACACTCTATTCCCCTGTGAGTCCTTAAGTGTAGTTATGAAATGATGGCATTGAGTTTGAAATCAGTTACTCCTCCAGCATCAGCGTGTGAGTTGTAAACATTTCACAAGAGGAACAGAAAAACATTAAAGTAAAACTGCAAGTGTAAGTGGAAGTTAATTCTCATGAATTCACCCAAAAGGGAATACCCCATGCATCACTTTAGCTATTAAAAATGAATGTTGATCATTAATGCAGAAGTAGAATTTCCTTGTTAAATGCCTTGGAACATATATATGTATTATCTTTTAGAATGATTATGTGGCTGTGCTGTTTATCTAGTACTGTTGCCTAGTACTAGTTACTGCTTATTACTGTACAAGTGTGCACTGGGTTTGGGCTCAAAGCCCTGGATGGATAAGGAAGATCAGGGTCAGGAGCTGGCAACAGTCATGCTTTACTGTGACTTCCTGGTCTGAAATATAGCTACGAAAAAAAACCCCTAAACGAAACCCAAACGTCTATTCAAATACTTTGGCTCATTTTCAGAGTTAACTTCCRTATCATGTAGATTCTCTGCAGCCAGGGAGTTGCAGAGCTATGTAAGGACTTACAGAGGCTCACCAGGTCTGAACCATTCCCATTTTGTACAGTCTGATTGAAGCTGTCACATTAGGGGTAGYTCCTCAGTCCTGTCCTCTTTGTTCTCTGTATGCATACTTGACACCTTTGCTTTCAGCCATGATTTTTTTTGTGCATAGTGGATTTATAAATGTAGGGAAGAAGTTTGCAAAATGGAGAAAAGAAGTCTGAGCTTGAAAATTGTAAATACGGAGCTGCTGTTTGTTTCACTGCATATTTCAGACATGGAAAGTATTTTGCAGGTTTAAATTGTGAGACAGTATTAATGCCACTCCAATTTTTTTATTATTTTTGGGAGGTTTCTGTCAAGKTAGTATAATTGTTTTAAACATACTGCATTAATTTTGTCTCATGTGCTGGGACTGTCCCTGTTGTCAACAGGTGCCCTCTTTGAATGCTGTGGAGAGCACAATTTGGCATTCACGTTCTTGGTCTTACTGTGCATCATGTTTTGTTTTCTCTCTTGTTTGTTCATTCAGAAGTGATTCCTGGGGAACTAATGCTGTACTTAGTTTTATAATGTCCTTTTTGAAGGACATGTCTTTTTGTCTTTCCTTTGTATATCATTCCTCTTGCATCTCTCCCTGGCAAAATCTTGAAGTTCTTATTCTGGCTGAAATGGGACCCCAAATTAGAGCAGATATTGTAAAATACTTCCTGCTCTATCTAAACCAAATTTTCAGGCGTTTGTTTTGAACCCCATCATATCTGGATAAATGAGTCTTAAGTTGTGTCTTGGCAATGGTTTTATTTTAGTTTTTRAAGTCTTGTTATTTATTTTTGGTAACAATTTCATCTAAGTAAAAAATGTATTATTGAAAATGAATGCATGTTTGTAAACACTGTATTGAAGTAAGACTATGAAAGTATTGTATTAGGAATAGTGTGTATTTAAGAATTAAAATATTTTTYGCATACTAATTCTTCATATAGGTGATAAATACTTGCTCCAAAAGAAATTGTAAGGAATGTAGTAATTTTGTACACAATAGAGTTATTAAAAAGCAACAGTCCATAAATCAGAAAAATAAYGTTAGCTAATGGGTTGCATTGTAGTGTGAAGTTAGATTTCTGAAACATGAACCTTTATGCTGTAAGAACATAAAGCAGCTCCAAGCAAATTGGCTGTTTTAATTTCTGCATGGCTAATGTTTAGGAAGTATGATTAATGAATTCTTAATGCATGTGTTGGTTTTCTGKTTTTTTGTTGTTGTTTTGTTTTGTGGGTTTTKTTTATAGCAGAAAAATGCAAGCAGGGTAAAGCCACACTCCAGGCATTACTACTTTGAATCCAAGACAGGTCCAAGATACATTTTTGTGATCAAATTCTGTCTTCTAAAAATAAGCTACATTGAAAGACTGAAACACGCTTTACTATGTAGCATCACAAAAGCGTAGCTAGTATAATGTGCAAAATATTGCATTTTTCATTGGCAAGGCTACGTCTGTAGTGCTGCTGGTAAAAAACAGATTGACATTTGGTCATTATTTCTTATCAAGGGTGTTTTACTTGTAATGCTATTTGACAGCTATATTCTAGGTCTGACAGCATTGAACCAGCTTAATTCCCACTGAACTGCTCTAAATACGTGGTATTGCAATCAGTTTAACAACCCCTGGAGGCAATAAAATCTCTCCTTTGAACACACACAAGGGGAAGAAATCTAAGATTTATAAAGGGCAGCAAGTATTCAAGATAGGGGCAAAGTTTATGTGTGAGCCTATAATTGATGTTTCCTTTGTTGGAAAAGAAAGCTTGAGGATGCTTTAAGAATTAATCTTTAACAAGATCTAATCTTCACTAACAAGATCTGCTCAAGAAGAGTGAGAGTAAGATATGATACCAAGAGTTTTGTCATATTCAGCCAACAATGGAAATTCAAAGGTACTCTGTAGTTTAGGAACATTTTTGAGGAGGTAAAGAAACTACACAATTAGAAATCTGCTAGAGCTCCCTGCCGCAGGTGGATGAGAGCAGAACTCRTAACCTAGGCCACTTATTCTCTGCCATATATTTAGGTGAGCATTCCTAAGGCTATCAGAGCTTCCCGTTATCTGCTGAACAYACAGGATAGGTGGGAAGGTGCTCCTTTTGTTCTTGCAACATGTAATTTGGCAGATCAGAGAGTGACAAAAACAAGGGTAGATGCTGATGAACTTATCAAATAGTATCTTACCTTACAAGGAATACCCMGTGCTTTAAAAATTACTGTATTTAGTGTTACCCCTGATAAAATGTAGCTGCCACTAGGATGAGTGATGGTCTTTCATCCAAATAAAGAAGAGTATTATTGAAAAATATAAACCCCACCACTGCTGTGTAATTGAATAAGATACTATGAATCCCATAGGAATATGTCATTAAAATGTATATAAGAACCTTTTTGTTGCATATGTAGGAAGAGCATTAGTGAAAAAGGTTTTCAGAACCTTTCTGGCTTCCATTTGCAGAAGTGGAAAACATAAAATCATCACTGTCTAAGGGAAGTCAGGGTTAAAACATAAGTGTCTAAGGGAAATCTTTTGGTTCTGGGTTACCACCTGACTCCTACTTTTATATCTATAAAGTATCGGTCGATACAGGGACAGTCTTCCTACTGAGGGGCTGAAATAGCAGTGTTATTGAAGAGAACAGGAAATGTCAGATTATCCTAACTTGTGAGAAAAGYTCTAAATATGGAGAAAATGAGCACWTTTTTTCTGCTATCAGACAAAGGGGATGCAATCATAACATTGCATGGTGGAATTGTATCTTAGGTGGTATCTGCTGTTGTAGTGAGAGGCAGCAGAGACTTCAGTGGGTGGCTGTGGGGCGTTGCAGGTAAAGATTGAAATAGTGTGCAGTTGCATGGTGGGCATTGTTCCAGCAAAAACATCTGCTTCCTCAGTGTGCTATTTTCCTTGTTCTRTGCTGCCACAGATTGATGCAGACAAGGTTCTAGGAATTTCCCATCTGATTTTTACCAGAGGTTGGAGAAAACTTTATTTGAAATAATTTGTCTGTCAAAAATATTTCCTTATAGCTCTCTTGAAGAAATCATCTTGTTTAAGTAATCATGTCCTGTAGCATTTTTGTTGCAAAAAAAAGTTGAGATTTGGGGCTGTCAGTCTGCCTCAGTACTGATACCTTTTCCTTCAGAAATAAAGAGCCTTCCTTTTTAGAGATAGATTACCTGGCTTCTGCATTTCTGTAAAAAATAGTTTAAGTATTYGTAATGGAAGGATGGATTATTACAGGTTTGATGCTGTGATTTTTTGTGTTTATTTTTCCTTAACCAACTATAAATCTGACAGTCCAGGGAAAGAGACCATAACATGTTACAGAAAGAAACCACTTCAATTTCTGAACAATAATTTCAGTTTTGATATTTTAAAGGGGAATAGGCAAAACCCCTCTTGCCTGTGGTGAATAGATTACCAAGCAACATTTCTCTGTATTTAAAACTCTAATGCAACTAAGCACTAGTAAGCTACTACAAACTGCTGGGCATGTCTTCTAAGAATATGAAAATTTCCTTTGCCCCAACTAGTGTCACTAGAACTCTGAGAGTTTTCATCAGATGAGAAATTATCAGATGTTGCTGTATTTTCATGTTCAGTTACAGGTACTGGGTATTGTCCAAAAATACTGCATTCAGAGGTTTCTGGCATTGCCTCCYGGCATGCCCTTGGCCACTGTATTGCTTTCATTTGAAAAGGTTCTTTACTATCACTTGTGGGTTTGCAGATCTTTAAGCTGGTTAGTTAGGGGCAGTGTTTTCATGTCATTCATGTGGCTGGTTTTGGGTGTAATGTAAGCCCAGCTGTAGAACAGTCATGGTCAAATCATTACCATGATGAGTAACACAACTCATTTCATCTGGCAAAACAGGCTACCTACTTGCTTTATTCACTTCTGGTTTTGTGTTCATATTCTACTTCCTGTGAATAATTTAGCAGTACAGTCCTATTCATAACCCTGTTTATTATTATAAAATTTGTTTGATTCTTTTCTTCTCTTTTTCCTTATGAAGGGTTACAGATAGTGAGTACCTCCAACCTATATGAATCTGTCTTCAGTCAAGTGCATTGCTGTTGCTTTCCAAGTTGTTATTTTGGTCAAAACACAAAACCCTAGATTTTTTAAAATCAATTGATGCAGTGTTTATTGCCAGTAGAGACAAACTCTAAAACTCSTGCCAACATAAACTAGTTTCAAAGAAATTTCAATGTCCTCTTTTCTAATATTACAGTAGAAGCTCAGTTATGCCTTTCATGCCCAGCAGTTTTGCATTATCCACACATCTCCTGCAGGARCAGACTATCCCTTTCTGCTGGACAGTAAACTGTATTAGCAAAGTACAACTGTGATACTGATATAAAACTTACTGTAARGTACTTACTTTTATAATGCAATACTTGTATTATTCCAAAAAATTCTGTAATATTTTACTTCTTAGATAGCCAAAAAAAAAGAAAAAAATAAAACCAGAATCACCTCAGCAGATTTTGAAAAGGTTGTTACTCATTWATGTGAATGAGGAAGGTTCTATCCTAAGTAATTAAAAACAAATTAAGTAGAGGCATTAAATCTTTGTCTCATAAATGAAGGTTTCATCMGGGTGAAATTGTATCTCATTGGTCATGGAATGAATAATAAATGAACCAGAGAATCCAGTGGATCATTTCAAATGACTAATCTTAGTCAACCAGGTAAGTGAAGATGGCTATAAATTGGGTTAATTACTGTATCTTGAGTTTTAACTCAACAGCTCTTAATTTCAACTTTCAAAGGCTACACAAACCAATTTTGTACTCTTAGATTATAATGAGCAGCCTTTATTCTTTAATCAGTTCATCCAGTATCTGGCTGTCTACTGTAACATTCCTTTGAAGTCGAGAAAGATCTAACATAATTGAAGAAATGTCTAACTACTTGACTCTCTCTTTTTTAATATAAAGGAATTAAACATTAATCAGACTTGTGCATCTCAATTAAGCCAATTAAAATTATCACAGAATGTAGTGCACAGAGCAATAGGTAGCTTTAATGTTTGAATACATTATCAACTTTTACCTAATGTTCCTTATTTAAGATGTTTGTTACTCAAAATGGGAATGCATGCAATGCATTAAAGAACACTACCATTGTTTAAAAAGTTTGACTAACTTAATTTACTTAGTGTAATTGCCTACATTTATGCACTAGATATGTTAAAATTTGTTGCATTTAGTTAAAAATAATATGTGGATTACTTTAGGTCTTCCTATGCCAGTCTAATTTCCATGTGTTTTTGTGCTGATTGGTGGTTTGTTTTTTTTTTTTTGCTAAGAAAAGTATTATACACTATATCTGAATTAATTTGTATCACAGGGAAGTATGGCTTAGTCTTTACTGGCTGATGTATATACGCAAAGTCCATATAATTACTAATAATTTGTAACAAGTGTTAATTGATAAACAACTCCCTCTGGTAGCTTAATTAAAGCTGTAGGATAGCAAGGCGATTTACAACTGGGATTGATCTCAATTAGTCAACAAAATCTGTGTAGTCTGTTCAAAGAAGAAGGAGGAAATTTAGCCTAGCGAGGCTTTGGGGATTTTGTCTTGTAGTTTTCTTTTTTTTTTTTTATCAAGAGAAATAAAATCACAAAGTATAGTAATGTTTTCTGCAGTTATCTGCCTACTGTATACTATGCTTACCTTTTACACTACCCAGCATTTGTTCTTTCATTTGTTTGTTCATTGTCAGGTTACAGAACAATATTCAAACATTTCTTTTCATTGTACACAATGTGATAAAAAAGTAATTTCATACAGGGATGTACATTTTAGAATAACACCCCCAGGAGACCACAAACTAGAGAATGAAAAACATTTAAAATATGTCAGTTTTTGATCTTACTTAGAGATTTGTTTATAAACTGGCATTATGCAGCCTTAATTAAAAGATAACTCAGGAAAGATGGCATTAGGGAATAACTGGATATGTGGAAGCACAGTGATCTTACAAAGTCAGCTATGCTGTTTCAGGATTCACTACTCTTTTATCATTTGGACTGATAGTAAGAATATAATCTATGAGTACTTGAAATTGCCCCTGTGGAATAAAAAAAAGTGTCATCTCTGTTTAAACTAGATCACAGACTGGCTGCAAACAGCTGCTGAAACATTAATTAATTTGTTTGCAAATAAATCATGGATATGTACTAGCTGAAAATACAGATATAAACAAGCATGAATGTTGTGCTTCTTAGATTACCTATGGATCCCTGGTTTGCCTACATTTTAAAAGATAATTTTATATGCACCAGAAAACCAAATAATCTAAAAGAGCCGAGCCTTTTTATTAAAGTTGTTCTATAGATACATCGATGTGCTGAAATGCAAATCAGTTTCAGTGCTTTAAAAAACACACATCCATTTTACATTTGTGTAGGACTGAACCTCATTTAAGAAAGATTTGTTAATCAAAGAGAATGAAATATTTTGGTGGAGGCATATGAATGTGGGTTTAAGAAGTTTGCAGCTAAAAATATGGCTCRATGATTTCAGCTGTGCAATTTATGTTCCTCTGTATCTTGAATGCTCTTTTGGTAGCTGTGTGGCATCCTCTATAAATTCTGCATTACTTTGTACCTGCTTTTCATACACCATCAAGGAAGCTGTTCAATGTCTATGGATTGTTTAAAGAAACMAGCTAAGTGCTGTAGCCTTGCAGCTTCACTGAGCTACCCAAATTCACACTTGTAACAASACATGCGCTTCCTTGGGGCAAGCCTTGAGCTCTGACGGTGCTTCTCATTGTAAGGGCAAATCCTTGGCTCTCCCCCGTGCTCCCCCAGGCCCTGCATATGGTAGGCAGAGAGGAGGAGGATGATTCTGCAGGCCTTGACCCCTTGACATAAGCTTTATTTTCAAGAGTGGAAAAAAGTAAAGGTTAGATTCTGCCAAAGGATGGGACTTGCATGTGTAATATGAACAATACAGGGAGGCCTCTGGATACTAACTAATCTTCAAATGGTGGGCTGCTCTGTTACAAACCAGATGTGTTTGTGGAGGTTATGGGATGTGGTCAGGGAAGGTTGCATGGTCCAAATTCTGCATTCTCCGAAAATGTTGACTGCCTATGAGAACTGCTATCTTACATACACAGCTTTTTCTCTGCTTGTTAAAAAAGCTTTGATTTGAATATTTTCTAACATGATGGGTGTCCTTTTTAGTCTTTGGAAAATTGAGTGTTTGCTAACAGAGAAAAAAAATCACATTTTAACATGAGAAAATAGAGTCAGAACCATAGGAAAAGCACAAAACTACTCTGTAGAGGAGCAAACGTGATGATGTGAATTTGTTTTTTTTTCTTTTTTTAGGGTCTATTTTTTTGTACACTAGCCATATGAAAGGTTCTATTCCAAGCAGATCCCACTATCCAGATGCCAGGGAGGGGATAGATTTTCGTAAGGTTGGCTGAAAATTATTTGAGCAGTATTGATTTTTGGGTAATGACATTGCCTCATGCCTTAAGAGCACTGTAGATAGTGCAAGTTTTAGTGTTAGTTCCAAGACCAGTCTTTGACCTGAGGGAGCACATTCCTGCAAAGCACTCAGGTACTGTTAGCACTCAGATACCGCCTACTTTTATCCTGAAGAGAAAGCTTCAGGTCATTTAGGCTTTGTACTTGAGTTAACTATAAGCCCTTTGCTTGGACTCTCAGAAAGCACTGGCTAGAGCATGAGTTCTTTCCAAATTCAAAGCCTGTTAGGGCTTTTTCAGAGGTTAATGTGACCACTCTAGATAGCATCACAGTCGTGTYTGTTTGGCACTCCTGCCCTAAGGTTCACCCACCAGCTGCTCCAAGTTCAACTATTTAGCTTCTTGTGGCACAGTATTTCCACTAGCCTGAATCAGAGATGCTGTCTGTCTAGAAGCTYGACTTTCATGTGTTTAAGGAAAGAAGCAGAAACTTTACCTTTATTTTCTCCAGTAATACCAGCTTAGCTCTCTTTTTGTGGAAGATCTGAACCTTTGGGTTTTTTTTTGTGGAGTGGGGGAGGAAGCGTTTGTCTGAATGTGTGGGCAGGAATGGCATTGCCTGCAAGGGAAGCTGAGGGAAGCTGTGTGCTCCTGCAAGTTATATTCATCACCTGAAGGATGGTGATGGCTTCTGGAAACCAATTTTTGTTCCCTGGCCAAAATGCTGTGTTATATCAGACAGGGAGTCTGGAGAGAAGGTATCATGGATGGTGCTGTTAGGAGAGATATTATTGATGATTCTATATTGCCCAAAAATTCCAAAGAAAGTTGGAACCATCACAGTTTTTCATCAAATTAGGGCAGTACAGATTTTAAGAAGTYTTTTTGCTCCTGTATTCTTCAAAAAAAGCAGAATTTTGGTTTGGGGTTTTTTTTTTCTGTTTGTTTGTTTGTTTGTTTTTTTACAGTTTACTTTTTAACTTCTACTGTATACATAATCATTTTGGATAAAATGTAAACTCATTTGTGCTCACAGCAGTTAGTAAAGTCAGTGGGCAGCCACCARGGATGAACAAAGATCTCAGTACCACTAGCATAGAGAATGTGGTTTGCTCATCTTGCATTCCAGTTTGCCATTCACTGTGAGAGGTTTGGCTCTTCTGGTGACTGGATTAATGTGTAATATCTCCTAACCTCCTTATAACACATTGTCTGTGTGATGTATAGCGTTGTATGGTGGAACTTTGCCATGTGCTTCCCATTTGATGTCCTTTGCAAGGTCGTAATTGAAGGTATACCTTGTTTCACCTTGGACTAAAATTGTGTTGTCTCTCAGGGCTGTTCTGTTGTATTTTGTTGTTTGGGTTTTTGGCTGTGTTCTGCTGCCCACTGCCTCCTTTTCCCCAGTGCTGTGCACTTGCACTGACCTAAAGGGACTTCAGGCAAAGTTGAAGCACAAATTGGGTGTTCATTCTGGTAACTTTTCAAGTAACTCTGTGCTGCTGTTTCTGTGAGAGCTTACGTCCCCCACTGTGGTCAGCTTTGGAATGTTTAATGTGTGTCTGTGCTTGTTTCAAGCAGTATCCCTAGCTGCAGTCTCTTTTCCTTCCAGGAGGGCAGCAGTCCCTGTGCCAGCGTGGCCCATGAGCTGTCTGGAGGGCRTTCCTTGGGGTGTGCAACCAGCGGGGCTCTTGATCATGCTGCCACACCATGAGGAATTGTACTTAGGACCTGAACACAGCCCTCCCTCTGGGTTTGTCTGCTTGTTGCAGCTAATTATAATTGTAAATTTGCCCTTAAAATCAAATTCTGTTTAAAGAGCAACTTTTGCCTTGGGGCGGCCTTGTAAGCGGAAAATACTTATCCAAAAAAGCAGTTTACTTGGCTTATGATTTCCTGTAATCCCTATATTGTTCTTCAAGATATTTGTATGAGAAAGAGGAATTGCTTTTCACAGTTTAGTCTCCCCTCTCTTTATGTCTGATCTTGCACAGGAATTGTCACCTTTTGTTTTATGGTATCACAGCCAGTTCCATAGAAATARCTGGATGCTCTCAAGTCCTATGTCWCCCAGCAAGGTCTAAGCTTTTAGGCTGCCACTTCCACAGATGAGTGTTTGGGACCGTCTCCTCAGGAGCTTTTGCTGTTTGTCCTTTCAGCTTAGGACACTTTAGATAGAATCCCTGCCCAAAACTACAGCTTTAAAAGCATAAAACATATTTATCCCTGTGGCCACACTACTCAACAATTTGGGATCAAGAAGCAAAGAACAGCMTCATACTTAACTGAGGTGCTCTGATCACTTGACTGACTCCAGGTTCACTGTCTGAAATTTGGTCAGGGTTGTTTGCCCAGTGATGTAAAGTCCTGTGCTTATTTGGGAGATTAAAATAAATTCGAATGCATGAAGCTATTTGTGCAAAATAGGCCATGGAATAATTGAGTACAGCAGGTGCAACTGCTTGTCTTCCAGCAGGTCTGCAAGACCGGGCTTTGAGCTGCACGGGTTCTTTCGATTGGCACTCATCCAGCAAAAGTAGAAGGAATAACCAAGCTTGGCTAACCCTCCTCATTATCCCATGTCCTCCTGATTCATAAAGAGTGAGTTTCTGAACAGTTTTGGCACAGTTTGTATCTTTGGTACTTGATTAAGAAGTTAAACATCTTGTAATGGATTTCAGGGTTAGTCAGAAAAATACAACTGCTGGGATTCAACCACAGGTAATTTGGTATCAATTTAAGTGTGGTGGATTAAAACTTACGTAAGCTAAAATGTCAATCCCTTACGTAAGTGTGAAAGTGCCCATAGATGGAAGCAAGCTGAGAATAAGTAAAGGAAAACATATTCAAAAAATGAAAAGGCCCCATGAATGCTCTTCTGTTCCAAAATGCTATATGGTCAATTGCTTGGCATTATCTTCCCAAGTATGTTAGCAATACTTTGCTGGTTGCTTAACATCAGTGCCTGGATGGGAGGCAATGGCTGAAATAGCATGATATGAAAAAAGGAGCAGCTTGARTGCTTCCATCCATGTGTCAGCAGTCAGACAGCATTGAATTGTCATTGCTTCGGGATCCGATGGTTGTGTTGGAGCTTCCTTCAACAAGAGTCAGTAGGAATTGTTTGGATGCAAGTGATGTAAGGATGTTTTAACACTGTCTTTAGTTTGGATAGCAGAATTTTAAGGAAAATTTGTCAAGGCTTTTTTTTTTCTATCTTATTATTTATTGCACAATGAATAATAATGATTGTTGTCAGGGGGCCAAAATATTCATCAAGCTACTTAAGGGTAAACAACAAGAGTAAACAACACTTGTGAGTTATGACACATACTCAGAATAATACGGGGAAACAATGAGGAATATTATTGAAGCAAAACTAATTTTTGTTCTTGTATAACATTCTGAACAGAACAGTGAAGGACACCACAAATCCATTCATTTATTTCAAAATTTGCAAAACAAATCCCTTCTTACACGTAGTATTTGTACAACATGAAATTATTATTCAATAAGTTGACATTTTAAACCTATTACTGCCTAAACCCATCTATTACTGAGCTATTCAGAGCACTAAGTTAACATTTACCAGAACATTCATCCTCACATCATGGGGAGATCAAGCTCAAATCCTTTATTTCATATTCAGATCTTGTTGGGTCAGGATTGAAAACTGCTACCTTTCTGATACTTTACCGAAAAGCCACTCTGAAATCCACAAAAGAATTATTATCAAGTTACTGCAGTTATTCAGCTAGATGTTGACTTTGATATGTCAACTCTCTGATCTTTAATAGAAAATTGATGGTCTTGCACTGAGGGTCAGTCATATGCATGACCAGGATAGGCCAAGGTTTGCATTAAATTACACCCAGCCTTGCATTCTCATTCTCTGGCAGGCAAAGTCAAAAAAAGCCAAATGGATACCTTGTTAGTTTTGTTTTCTTCATTGTTTTGTGTTGGCATATGGATTTAATTCYGTAATGGGGGACTGCTGGGCACAATCTGCTTTATTGATTTTTGTAGGGAAAGTTTTTGTGAGACCACACAGAAGTACAATAACAAAGCAACTGGTGCAATTTTTGTTCTTGTTGYGTTAGGTATTTATTATATAATTTATTTAACAATTGACTGTGTCACAAAAACTGTGTGTCACAGAACTGTCTTCCTTTAGCCTTGGGCTGGAGTTGTGAAAATCGCTGTGGCTTTTTTTGGGTTCCTATACATTTTGTACCTATGGTGACTGCAATGAATCGTGCAAACTTTGGCCCTTTTCAGTCCTGTTGGTTGTCGGTTCATACAAAGCTGCATTTTTAACTTGTCTGCRGAAGGAATGCTATATGGCAGAACCAGGATATCTATCCATTGTCTGGGACTGCATTTTGAAACACAGCTTCCTAAGTGTTGGTTGAAGCCACAGGGGGTTGGGTGAGCTACTGCTCAATGCATAATTTCTTTGATGGCTGCAGATGAATATGTCGTATGGCAGCAACTAAAAAAAAATGAAAGCAAGGGAATACATTTGCCTTTTAAAAAAACAATACCAAAAAACTGTTCTTCAACTTCTGTTTCCTGCAACTGCTGTTATATAAACACCACATCAAATATGCCTACAGAGACTTGAATGGCTCAGCAGCATCTTCTGGTTTTATGTGTAGCTTCCTGTGAGGTTTTCAGGTTTGCTGTTCATTTCACGCTGCTCAAAATAATGACAGAAGGTGAGCATAGACCCTTTCTTTCTCAGAATGAAACAAAATTTTCCTACCAAGGCCTTATAGGAGAGGATGGACAAATTTGGACATACACCCCTTTGGTTAATGGCAGTGAAGMATGTCTCATTTCTTTGTGAGTGGAAGTTGGTCAGTATGGAGGCCAACACAGTGAACCTTGTCTAAACAGTCACATGGAGCATMTGTGGATTAACTAGGGCATCCCTTTCCTCATGAAATCTAGAGAGAGTCTTGGATAAAGGGTAATTGTTTTTGAGATATCTTACCATTTTCTAAGTAGACTGATCATGGAAAGACTCAATTTACACAACTYGTGTCTATTGTTTGTGTTGATTTTATGTCAGTGTTTTTTGTTGGCTAGATTTTTCAAAGCCTTAGCTGGGAGGCAGCCAACTCTCACTGAAACACAATAGGATCTAACATTCAGAAAACCTAACTGATTTAGAAGACATCTCATTGACKTTCAGTAGGACTTACATGCCTCAATCTCTTAAATGCTTCTGAAAATGCCAACCTTGGATTTGAAAGGCTACCAAATGTGTGCTAAGCATTTTCACAGAAGCAAACTGGTGACAGTATGTACAGTCTGCAGGACCAAAGTTTCACAACAGATGTGTATAAGGCATTTAGCTCTTAGAAAAAGGATGTCAGACTTYACATTTGAAGGGGAATGCACAGCCTAATGTAAGTATTAATGCAGCTCTTAATGCCAAGTTAAGAACATCAGTGAATATATAGGAATGATTTTTAGGAATAGTCCATGTTACTACTTTGAWGTGAATCTCCTTCATCAAACTCAGAATTAACTTTGCTGAAGTCAATAGTCTCTTGCACCTTTTTAAGTGACTGCAGTTAGGCAACCCTCTGAGTATATATGCTCTTATAGAGCAAAACATACAGATTATAAATAACATCACAGGGAGACTGGCTCTGCTTTATCTCTGCAGTAATTCTTCTGATATGCTTTGAGTTACATCAGGATAAATTTGGCCCACTGAGATTAGTATAAAAAAGCAGGTAGTGTTTCTTAGCTAGAAAGGTGCATATAAGTCCCTGTATCTCTAACTTTGATCAGCTTAACACTCAGCTTTCTGTGTGAATCCTTTACCTTCTCCCTTATTTCAGAGCAGCTAATGCTGGCAAATGCCTGTTGGACCTACAAAATTACAGTGCTGTACAGCAGAGGTGCAGTGAAACTCCCAGAGCATACAAGTGATGCTCAGATCAAACTGTCTTTCTCCTCCTCCTAGTCTATGAAATTGTGTAGATGACTCCTTCAAATCTCTCTTTCATTTTAGAACCTGATCCTGTGACCCACTGATTTCTCTCATCTCCCTTTAAAGCTAATGAGAATCAAAAGTGCTCATCACCATTCATGGTGCAGGATTAGGCCCTTAATTATCCTTGGAAATAGTCATTCTCTTCTGGATGATGAAACAATGTTGTATCAGCCTTACCAGGTGATGGTAATGCCTCTTCATGTTTGTCTTACGATGCCTTGCTTTGTCAAGACRAGGAAAATTTCTGTGTCTGCACTCCCCTCCCCAAACATACACAATGCACAGCAATGTATGGCACCAGCCTGGCTTTGGTTTGTCCCTTAGGAAAGAAAAGATTGTACCCACGCTTTAAAATAGCTCATCATTAATACTTTCCTGTATAATTAGGAAATGATGTTCATCTGACAAAGTACATTCATTAAATAATTTCAAAATAAGCCAGAGGCATTGTTTAAACACAGTGTCAACATAAACTGTAAAAAATGTGCAGAATAGTTAAATTTTAGCCAAAAGTGTATGTTAATGGAGCAAGAACACTAAATGTTTTTTCTGCTTTTTAAGGCATCGAACTATCTTTTAGTGCAAGTTCTGCCTCACAGCCAGATCTGGCCCCTTCTTCACCCTAGCCCTTTCATCTCCCTTTGTTCCATGTCTATGCTGAGACTGAGATTTTCCCACCTCTCTCAGTCTTACTGTGGCTCTGAAAGATGATTGCCTTCCGGTGAAGCCCTTTCCCCTTCTTCTGTACCCAAGCTCCATGTTCAATGAACATCAAAAAGCCTTATCATACCCTGATGGTTTAAATCTTTAAACAGAGAGTAACAGCCTGAGTACATCCAGACCCCTCACATCCTATAGTCTTGTCACTATGTGTTCCTGCAACAATTACCAGGAGAGGGAGGCTGCGGAGTGAATCAAGTAGCGTGTGTTGTCTCCCTGGACTCCATGCTGATGCTCTGATCAGGACTTCAGCAAAATTCTGTTTGAAATGAGAATAGACTAATTTTCATCAGACTCTTCTCAGAGGAATCCCATGTGGGCTAGCATGCCAAGGGTCATCATTAGAAAACTGCCTTCAAAAGAGCTGAGGTTTCTTGTGGCAAAGCTCTTTCCCTTTACTAAATTTATAAACATTTATGTAAAAATGTATACATTAATTGTTCTGCTTCCTTGTATGCCTGCAAAGTAATGTCCAAAAACATATTTGAGGAAATAGACTTGTAAAAATAGCCCAAGTAAGGACAAAAAATGTCCTCATTTTGACTGAAAATTCAGAATACTGTGATCAAAGGATGCTGTAACTCCCAGCTGTTCAAAGGGACTTGTATTAAAAAAAAAATCAGATGTGACCAAGAATAGAAAATAACTCATTAAGAGCTTAACTAGATGATGACAGGTGAAGCCATCAGTTGCTTAAACACTGTAATGTTTTTCTAAGCAGTTTCTGTTATTTTTCTTTTTTTTTTTTCCTTCCCCCTGGAATCAATTTATACTTTCTAGAAATAATTATGAGATCAAGTAAAGTTTGTCTGCTGTGGAAAATAAACACTTACTCAAGACACTGGGCTGTGGGGTAATGAAGGTATCACTTTACTGCATTTTTAAGCACAGAGAAATTACTGAATTTATTTTACAATTCTTATTTATCAGTTTCCTTCTGAAGCAGATGCAGCTCTTATAAGGCAARAGAAAGGTAATGGGAAGTCTATAAGTAAAAGAATCATCTCTGGAAGTTTTAAGCCTTCAGACATAAAGGAAAGGTGTTTGCTCTTTATTTTGTGACTTACAAGCAATGAATGGTAGGTGGGTATGATTCTCATTTTTATAGCTATTGTTTAGCTACTACAGTGTTTGTAAAATGCATTGAAAAATCTTTATAATTCTCTTAAGCAGCTTAAATCCCTTTTCACTTTCCCCAGGCAAAACCTGATTCACTTGCATGTTTTTGGGCTCTGACCTTCACAACGCTGATCTCCCAACAGTAGTAGCCAGTTTCTTATTCTTTAAGTGCTGGAGGAATCATGAAAAATTCAGACACTGGGTTTCCCTGAGACCAATCTGGTGGCTTTGTCTTTGTGCTAACTGCTGCTTTCTATGCATCATTCAAAAGGTACATACTGTTGTCAGCCCCTGAACTGCTACTTGGTGTTAAACATGAATATTTGTAGCTTAGCAAGGGACTAAATTWAAAAAAATTAATATTTGACAACCTTTGAGCAGGCATTACTGGCATGAAACTATTCCAATGAAAGACTGTATTTGCAAAAAATGAAAACTTTCTTCACTGGGGCAGTTCTAAACATTATCAAATCTGTTTTGAAACAGCTCTGGTTGCTGGACTTTTCTTCCTGATGCACAGATTATGATTGTATCAAAGAAAATGCTGTGGTAGGTTTGTTTTTTCCTGTGTACTGCAGGGGAAAATTCATTCTGTGCATGTGCCACTAATCCTATCTGACCAGAAAGCAGAGAAAGATGGCGTGTGGCTTATTCTGGCTACACATCAGAGATACATCCAATGGTAAAATTGCCTTTTTCCACATTTCTTAATTAGAAATAGAAATGGCTTCAACTAATAGAATCTCTTATTAATAACAAAAGGAATTGCTAGCTCTCTAGTTCAAGTGGCATATCTGCATAACTTATAGCCTTAAGAGCTTGTAGAGTCACTCACACTCCTGGCAGAATGCCTTTTACTCTCCCATATTAATGAGTTGTTCTAAATTTAGTCTACTGTGACAAACTAATATTAATACAGTATTTTATGGCCCAGAGCATTGTTAATGCATAAGAATGAAACACTGAATCAGAAGAAGGGGAAAGGAGGCAAGATTACTTAGTATGATTGTCAAGATATAAGATAATCCAACTATGTAGATATTAAGACTTAAATATAAGACTCTGCTTATAGATTTATATTATGTGAAACATTTTCTATTATTTTAAATCCTTTCAGTATTAGTTTCTTATTTTCAAAGGTTTATAACTCGGTCATAAAAATTCACTCTGGGCTGAAACTTGGCATCCAAGGTCTTAACCTAGGAGCATTTTCTTAAGTAAATTTTCAAACAAATCAGTATTTTTCTTTGGGAAAAGTGGGACAACAGTCAACATATATGTCATTTTCGTAACACGTCTCAGAAAACAATGGAGAMTAATAAGCAAAGCCAAAAAGAGTCTGTAATAAGATATAATTGCTCTTTTTGTATTATTTTATTTTTTTTTAATTGCAAAATACTAATAGGACAACATATTTGGCAGGTAGTGGCTATTCAGGTGTCAGAGTTTCTTCCACTGCAATCAAGAGATTTTTTATCATTCTTTGAAGGGGAAGTAGAAAACAGTAATCTATTTGGTAGCTATATGATAATGATGTTTTACAATCAGTTGTAAGGTGACCATGGTTTTTCACTGTGAACAGCAGGCAACAGACAGCAGCTGAGCAGATGTGGAAGCATAGGATCAGCAACGAATTGTATAAGGTGCTTGACTGCATGTGCCATTACTGAAAATCCACCTTAAAKGAGGAGGGATGAGGGGATTTTTTGACTAGCTAATGGCATAATTAGTAATATTGGGGATTTTTACAAACAAAGTTTGGAAGTGGTATACGCAAAGTTATTTGAATCTCTGACCTATATATTTGGGAGCTAAAATTTAATCCCTGATCTGACTTCTCTCTTCTCATATTTGTGTGGATTAGGAAGTTCTATCTCCAGTGTTTACAGGGATACACATTAGTTAAGGAGTCTTGAATAAATGTGAAACTTGAAAGGCCTGGGATGTGCAATTTCGGTGCAATAGACCTTGGAGGAAGACARTTCTCTCAACCTCATTTGGGTCATGTTGCAGAGCTGTCAGGATGGAAGTTGTCTTTGTGCAGGTGGAGAAATTTTTCTTTGGCCACTTTTCTCAAGGAAACATTTTGAAAACTTAATCTATTTATGGCTGCTTGTGTGAATTTGTCCAGGTTGGTTAARCTGTGTGCAATGCTGAAGTTTCAGTGGAGAGGGAGGTTATGGAATTAGCAGTTTTCTAGGTAGCCAAAAGCCCAGCACAAACTGGACTGTGAAGTTTGATGCTGGTAGATAGGAGACTGTGTGTAGAGAAGAGCAGAGCTCTCCAGCTCTTTGTGCAGCTCCCCATGCTCCAGCAGAAGGGTGAGCACTGGCGTTGGGTMCAGGGTTCTGCCCAGGGCCCCTGTCACACTGATGACACTAAGTTTCATGGGCAGTGGCAGATCCATGCCCGACTGGGCAGGGGGAACAGCAGAAGTTCGGTGTAAGTGGCACAGTTTGGGTATCAGGAGCAGCAGTGGTAGGGGGCTGTAGTTCGCTGGAGGCAGATTTTAAYGAGCTGCTGCACCAACTGGGCAGAGTCATTTCCAGCATAGCCCTCATTTCAGCACTGATTCAGTCTCCGTAAGACCCCTCTGTGCTGACAGAGAACCAGAGGCAAGAAATTATCTAAAACTGATGTAATTTGGAATAAAATCACAAAAACCAGCACTAGGGATTAGTTGCCTTGCATCTTATATTGCTCAAGTTGTACCCAGCCACTCAGGTGGGTAAGGTGCAGCCAAGGTTTGTCTCATTCCATCCCATAGTACCAGCAGTCTTTCTRCAAGAGCAAAGTCCTGTTTATTTAGAATTGCTTCACTGTGCAGGATGCCAGTACTTTCCACATTGTGCAAATTATGGAGTTCATTAATCTCCATATGCCATAATTAAGTCTGTTTAAGTCTACAGCGCAGTCTATGGATTCCTTTTAGTGGGTGTTTGGGGAGCAATGGATCAATTTTTTCTTTGCTCTCCCTGTCAGTGCTAGGCCTTTACCAAGCAAAGCTAATGATCCATCCAGCCATCTTTGTCCCCAAATCCTGGTCACACACATGTTCACTGGAGAGTGAGCAAACTGTCATTTTGAGGCAGGAGTGTCACCGAGGACTCTCTTGTTGCCTAGAAGGCAGGATGAAAGAAAGGAAAAGGCRGTCTTCTGCCAAAACTGAAAATGTTTCTTGTACTTGCTCTACACTCCTACAGAAGCATAAAACAGATTATTGAAASTTTATGTTTTTGTAGAGTATGTATTTTTATGTATTTGTAGAGTATTTTTKTCTATCTTTTGGCTTATGTTTCCTGCCTTTATTCCAGTCATGCAGCTGTGTTCCTGCATGCCCTCGTGAAAAGTCCCTTCAACAGAGTCACATYAGAGGTCTGAGGACTGAGTGACCCRTGGAGGTTATGAATAAATAGTCACTGTCAGTGCTTTTTGTGCATCACCTTCACAGATATTTGCATGATAAAAAGCCTGGATTTTGACACTCCTAGCTGATCATTTTACATGATAGTAATTTTCTATTCTGCATGAAATAATTTGAACAAAACCCTGAATTTTCTATTTTCTTAAATATAATTTTCTCGTTATTTCTCTCGGTTTGTCGGTTTTGTTACTGTTTTTTTTTGTTTCTTTTTCATTATTCCTGGCTTTTTCAGATGTAGGTATAAAGCTAAAATCAAAGCTGTCACACCAGCAGTTTCAAAAATGTGCCGTATGACTGTGCGTCTCTGCTGGGTAATATTTCATTTGAGAAGCTCGAAAAGAGTCTGTTTTTTAAGAGGTAAGTGCTAAGCATCTTCTAAAAGTCAGACCTCCCAAAGCTGTATGAGGGTTGCCACCTGGAACTGGATGCCCTTAGATTTGCCAGTTCTTCT
This sequence comes from Malurus melanocephalus, assembly GCF_030028575.1. Classification (NCBI taxonomy): domain Eukaryota; kingdom Metazoa; phylum Chordata; class Aves; order Passeriformes; family Maluridae; genus Malurus; species Malurus melanocephalus. The sequence continues at coordinate 2,835,226 of NW_026623240.1, read as the reverse complement.
GAAGGCTTGCCATTCTATGTCGTTTTTCCTTTGAGGTTAAAATCTCCAGCATGTTAGTATTATGAAAGAAAAAAAAATCAAGCAGCTGCCAAGATTGGGCTATTTCCCATGCATAGAATGCTGATACCTCCCACCTTACGAATCGATATGTCTCTMAGATGGATTGGAGGATGAGGCTACAAACTAGCACATGACTGCCTACTCACTGTAGTGGGCAGAGTATCTATCTGGTAGGAGTGACTGTAAAAGTAATTTTTAACATTACATGTTTTATTTCATGTACCTCTAATAAAAAACAAGTGTTCTGTTTTTCAAGAAAATGCTGAGAGGCACAGCCTCATAAGAAATGTTTCCTTATGACCCTGTTCCATGCAGTGTTTTGGACTGCAGTGATAAGTGGTGGGTTGTTATTTTATTGCTGAAAGAACTTACTTAGCATATGCAATATGCAAAAGGAGGAAAGCTGAGCGTTGGAGCATATTACCAGTGTGCACTTAAAAGAAAATTATCCCATGAAAAACAAACCCCTCTACTTAAATGCTATTCATAAACTAGAAGGCAACTAATTCTACCTTAATGGGTGATATTACTACTTGATGGAGAAATTAAACCAATACTATTAAAATATTGATCTATTGTGAATGCTAACAGGTTAGAATCTATTAAATGCATGTTATTGTGGGAACTGGAGAGGTTTAGTTTGTGTTGGTTTGGGTTTTTTTATTTCTACCTATGGTTTATGAGAATTGCATTCTTTTTTCTGAGTCTGTAAGTGCAGTTCTTTTCATCAATGGGTAAGAAGAAGAAGCTTAAATTTTGTGTAAGCAGGTGAAGCATGGGAGATATCCATTCCAGGGGAAAAGGAGGAAGAGTAATATGAATCAAACATGGTGCTAGACATTTTTTACTGTTATTTTTGTTCCCTTACACATTTGTTTCTACACAATGCCATTGAGCTCTGCTGTCTTGCACACTAATTTAAGGCTCAGAATTTAATTCCAGACAAGTTACCTGTACGATGTTGAAGAGTCACAAGAACGGTGAAACATCTTTAAAACTGGGCATATGAAATCCAAATGTCTGATGGCTAGATGCTGGAGATGTGGAGGGTAGAGAAATACATTGTAATGGCTAAATGTACTGAATTCAGATGCTTATGAAATAGTAATGGAAAAAAAATCACCATCAATCATAGAAAAATGTAAGAATTTCTACTAATGAATCAGACATTTCTTTTGACTCCTTTGTGTCGACTGCTGTGCACTTTGGATATTTTAATTAAGTTTCTCATTTAGACCATAAAACTGCCTCAATCGGTATGTTCATCAGGAAGCCAGATGTTCACTAGAGGGCAGCATTTGATAAAATGTTTAAAAAGCAGGCTTTTTCCACAGAACTGAGGAAAATACATGCAGATCACTTTAATAACACTTTTAACAGTGTTCTTTGASATAAGTTTTCAGATCTGTTTGTTGAGCTGGAACCTGGAACAATGTTTGGGTTGATGAGAATTTTTGAAAGAAATTTAAGGATTTATTCCACTAATAAATATGAATTGGTTTGAGATAGATATCTTATTTCAGGTTTGCAGAAACTGCACCCTGAAGCCTCTATCTTCTAYCCTTAGCCTTTTAAATGTACATAAATTAATATTTTAAATTTTATATTATTGCAAAAGAATAAAACATGAATAGATTCACTTGTCTATTAGCCCCTTCCCTTTAAAAAAATTATTACTACTGATTTTCAAGCAGTCRTCTCAGCATTATTATTTTATTTGGCAAAAATCTCTGGTTGCTGCAGAGATTCAGTAGACCTGGATTGTTGGGCACCTGTGGAGTCCTGTCATGGTACTGGAGGCAAAACCTCCTCTTGTGCTGCTGTTGGTTCTCAATTGTAGGCAGTTTGCAAGGCTTTGCCAGGGCTTCCAGCCATCTCCAACAGGCCAACAGCTCCACGCAGCCTCCACAGGCCAGCGATGCAGATGGCCAGGAGGCAGCCTACCTGGACTGACTGATCRAACAGGAGCCCTTGAAGAGGTGTGATTTGGCATTTAAGGTTAGATAAACAGGTATTTTCTGATTCATCACTAGCCAAGAAATGCCATTTTGCKTCTCTGAACTAGGGGCATCAAATGAAAAGTGACTTCTGCCACCAAGCATTAGGGATCTATTTGAGGAGACTACATCACCCTTGGCTTTCTAGTTGTGGGGGAGGGAGAGATTGTTAAAAAGGGCAGTTTAACTGACCTAAGATTTGAAATGCCTTCTGGAGATGTGCATCCTCTAGAGAAAGCATTTGAGTGATAAGGCATCTAATTTGTATGTGTCTAAAATGAAGTGGTGTAACCTGGATTCCACAGCCACATATGTYGCTTTTAACAGCGGTGCCAATGCATTTCCCTGATGAACAAGAAGCAGATATGACCAGGGTTTGTACTGGAACCATTGTGTGTGCTGGGAAAAGCTCTGGTGGTTTAATAGACTTCKCTTTCTTACCAGGTTAAGTGGCGTTGACTGAGGTGAATTCTTTGTAAATGACATCTTTGCTGGGATTGCTGTCTGCACAGACAAGGTGAAAGCCTGATCCTGAGGATATGTGTACTCAGCCTGCAACAAACATGCCAAGGTCTCTCCCAGCTCTGAAGCTGAGTTGTGGTTAATCACGTTGCACCACTTGTGGTTCAGATGCTGGCTGCCAAGTGGGTAAAATTCTGATTTCCTATTTGAAGCTGTTAGTCTGCAGTGCTGACTGTGGCTTTATGGGTACAGATATTCCTGTGTAGTTAGAAAACCAGGAGAAGTAATTTGGATGACATGAGATGTATAAATGGAATATCATTATCGTTATCTTTAGAATTACATCTTTCACATGCCAGGTAAATCCAGGAGGCAGTTAAACATTTTCCCTCTATGACATTATCACAAATGTCATTTGGCGCTTCAAGACTATTTGAGCAAAATAATTCATCGGCCAAGTGATGTTTGTATCATCAAATATGTGTTATTTTTTGCTGGAATTGATTGTCACAAGATAGGCTTTATTCAGTTCTTCAAGACAAACCAGTTTTTTTTGTTCTTGATGGTGGATTTTTTCTTTCATTTTTATTATTTTAGCAGTTGTTAGATACCTCTCAATGTTTGCCTGTTTGTCTTGAAGCTTTGCACGTGTGTGGGCTGATAAATGGCTTAGAGATATTTGGAGAACTTGTGCACAATGTAAGTTATTTTCTTCTTCTGTCCTAATTGCATATTTCTATCTGGTTAAGTGATGTCTGTGCTCAAGACTTGCCACAGTAAGGRAAGAGGAAGGAATCATCTGTACCAGCCCTGATAACTGTAACTTCCTGGGACCATTCAACAAAATCTTCAATTTTTSTATATCCTGACTGGTTAAACTGTTGCTGCTTGGTGAGTGAAACACTTAAGAGCACAGTCAACTCTGTGCTTTACAATCAAACCATTTGCTTTACATTTTGATTACGGTGAGGGCGTATGAGGAATGTCTGTCTCGTGTTGTTAGGAGAAAGTAGTTTCTCCACATAGACCAAAGGCACAGGCACAGAGCCCTGTGTCTTTATTTAATTTTCAATAGTTCATCTTGCCAGCTCACTCTGAAGCCTGCAGTTGAACCTCCCCAAAGGTCATTGTTTGCTGATGAGGTGTGGGGCAGAGCTGTTGTAATAGTACAGGAGGACTGAAGTTTTATGCCATTGTTATTATCAATGCTTCCTGAGGAACACTGTGCTCACTCTGTGCACTGTGCTGAAATTCAGCCAGCTCCCAGTACTGATCCTGCCTGCTGTGGTTGGTTGGTTTAACTGGAGAATATGGTGGCCAAAGGAAACTCTTTGCAGAGAAAAGAGCTAGAGACAGATCTCTTGGTACCAAAGATCATGTGATCTATATAGTAATACCTAGTGGTCCTTCTTGGACAGAGATCTGTTGAATAATAGCTGCATCAGGCTTAAGGAGTGAAAACACATTATTTTATTTCCAATGGCATTATCCTTTTCCCAGATCTTTGGTGTCCTAGGAGGGCCTAAATGTAGTTTCTTCTTTCTAGAGTCAACATGAAAGAGCTCCTTCAGGATTGATGTTCCTCTTGTCTGTACAAGAAAATTCAGATAGTCTTTTAAGGTACCTTTAATGAAAGTAGCTTGTTATCAATTAGTTCAGTCCAAAAGCTTCCCATCCTATTTTAAATTACCCATAGTGATGCACAGTGCTGCAGTGTGGTCAGCCAGGCAATGATATCTCAAGAAAGCAAAGAGAATAGAATCCTGGTCTCTTCACCAGGGTGAGGTACCTGAGAGCAGGTTAGTACAAGTGTCCTGCTTCCTCTRTATGTGATTCCTCTGCCATGGCCTTCAGCAGTGGTGATCCCTGTAGCTGATTGCCTCTCTACCTTAGGAGGCAGGAGCCAGTTGCATTCCCTCAGTCTCAACCTCATGTGGTATCCCTTATGCCTTTCTTTCTCTCTCCTGGACTAAGGGGAAGTGAGAGGCTTGCTAGGAGTGCAGATCCCCTTGAGTTCCATCCAGCAAAACAGGATGTTTGCAACAGCTCTCAAAAGGGAGGAGTCCCTACTGCTGATATTCCCACTTGCTTGGATGGAGAGCCAGCCTACCTCCCCTCCCACAAAAAACACTGCTGACACTGCTGGCAAGGACTGGCAGCTTCTGGACTTAATATCTGTGGCATGGCTCATGGCAAACTGMTCACTGCTTTTATGGTGGAAACTGGAAATAATCTTAAAATGGAGATTGCTGGAGTTGCATGCCTTCAGCACAGAGATCTTTTTGTACTGGCCTGTGCTGTCCATGCCATAACACATCCATATTGTTCAGTTTAAAATCAAACCAAACAAAGCAAACAAAAAAACCCAAACCCCCTAAATACAAGTGCAAAGGAGTCCCAAAAAACCTTTGAAGCTTAACATCGTGTTTGATACTCTCATTTTGTATTTTTTTTTGTTTGGACTGAGGTATTTAATTCTATCTTTTACTYAGATTGCAAATTCAGCTGTATCAAGATTATGCAACAGTCATTTYTCTACTTTTTAATTACTTGTCACTCCTTTTTCTGCAGTCCTGTTGTTCTTGTTGCTGACAAGATGACAATAGGTTTAATAAACCCTCAAAGACATGGAAAAAACTCATTTGAATCAGTATTATAATCCTATAATTTCACAGCTTTTTGCAGGGCATCGCCAACTGCTGGGAAGAGATGTATGCAGAGGTAATGCTGACAAACTTTAGCCTGTTAGTGGAAATGCTTGTTGAGTAAAAGCTGTGATTATACTGGTATGATGAGGCCTGAACACCTCTTCTTCTGAGGCARCCTTTTCACTACTGAAGGGGATTAACAAAAGAGGCAGATGCCAGTAACAAAGTGCCAATATTTGTTAACAGATGTGATCCTTGTAATGTAGCATGTGTTCTTAATTTGGCACTGCTTGACACCAGGAGGATCTCTGTAAATAAGGTGTCGTTAGCTGCATCCAATAGGCTTTCCTGCTAAACTGGTCTTTGGTTGGTATCCATACTCTGGTTGAAACTGGCATTCTACCTTGTGAATGGGCTGTGTGCCACTCTGACAGATGGGCATGACAGTAGACCAGCCAGGGAAACATTAAACTCATCCAAGCTGARCATTAAGAGCCAAACAATCTATCCAGAAATACAACATAGGCAGATTTGTGTTACTGTAATGGGTGGAAGGGAAAWGCTGTTGCTACCTGAGCTCCTAGATGGTTAAATGTTTCCATTCTTGGGCTTTGCTTTGGTCACTTCCAGATTTTTGTTTTAGAAGAATGAAGATTATTGCTTAAAAAGGAAAAAAAAAGCAGCAAACAAAAATGAATTTTTTTTGAAAGAAACTTCTCAGTTAAGAAAATATCAAGTGAGGCAGTCCTGTTTCTCGTTAAGTAGGTTGATGCCAGTCTTCTATTTATGTTGACTTCCAATTAAGTATTTAGGTGAAAATGTTTTGCACAGTATTTCCTTTCTCCAGTTTAAAAATTAAAAAATGTTGAATAAGATGTTTTTCTGTCTCTGAATCTCTGGAGCAAAAATGTGGTCTGTTGCATCAGTGAGAAGTCAACTGAGTTACTTGAGGAATTGCTTGTGCTGATGTTTTTAGGAGGGGAAAACACAGATGCTTAAGAAATGTATACTTAAAGATTTAAAAAGCTGAGATGGTAGATATTGTAAGAATGTAGAGGTTTTCCCTGTAAAAACATGCCAGCAAAATTTTTGCCCATAGAATTCTACTTTATCACTTAACTTTGCTTGCAGATAAAATTGGTTTATTGTTTTACTTAGAAAATAATATTGACTTTGACTTAAAAGTGAGAAGAGTTCTGAAATATTTTTGCAGAAATCGTAATGCTWTGTATTTAGGTGGAATCATAGTGTGCAGCACTGGGACCTTGAACATATTTCTGCAGCCAAATGGACTTTCTTGTGATTTGTAGCAATGCATTATATGAAGAAATTTCCTGTAAATGAGAGGGAGAAGGCCCCATTCTCTGACATGATCAGTGTAATTCTGATATTATTGTAAGGCTGTGGTGTGTTTTTTTTAGTGCAGCTTTGCAATATCCGCATATCAGCACAGATTGATCAGTCAGATCTGTTTAAGTAAAAAGGGCTGAAAAATACCTTTACCTTGGTGTAAAACACAGGTACTTGTGCTTACCCTCTGAGACACAAAGCAGGAGCCCTGGTCAGTGAGGAGCCCCTGGAGGGTTACCTTTGCTAGGTTTCAGAGGTTGTAAGAATAACACACAGACAGACTGCTTTTGTCACCCAAACTCTGCAGTATGGGCACGTTTTCCTACCACTGGAGAATTCATGAGCTTCTGTAGCCTTTGATACAGATGCATACGGTAACTTGTTGCCAATTTTGTGCAATTAGGGCATACAAAATGGTTTCCCTGTTAGGAATGTTGCATGTGCTACGACACTAATTAGGGGTTTCTCTCCTTTACATGCATGCCTGTCTGCCATTAATATTAATGGCAATTTTGCCCAAGCACAGGGAAAGACAAGACCTGTGTAACTGTGACTTAAACTTTTGCCTTGGCAATTCCCTGTGTAGYTGTTCTTGGAACCTGCTGGCTTGCAATTTGCTAAACCTACCTGTGAAAATGGTGGTGTGTAGATAAAACAATTACCTTTTTAAGGGGTAGTTCTATTAACTCTTCTATGGTCTTTCCCCTCTGGGTCTCTGGTTTGTCCCTATGGTTACATTACAAGCATTCCAGCTCTTTAAAAAGCCCCATTTTATGCATATTTAATTATTTTTCCTATAATGAAGCTTATATTATAAATTTTAAAAAGTTCCAGTGGTTATAAAATTGTTCCATGTTTTCACAAGGAGAAACACCGTSCTATTTTTTAACAGAAAATCTCAAAGCAACAAAACCTGCTGGTATTGTCAGTGGAGAGATACAGGCTATGGGGTTTTAAAACTCTGCTGAAATTTTGGATTTAGTGCAGATTAAGGTGAAACCCCTGCAGGCACGCAGTGCTCTGTGAAGGCACCCTAGCAAGCCAACTGCAAGGGATGAAAGCTAAGGAGACTCTTGTGCCTCCAGCTCACTACCAGGTCATTGCAGGGGTGAGCAGAGAAGTAGAAAGGCAAAGCCATTTTTAGGGASAGACAGCTTCTCCAGAAAATGGAAGGGTGCTTAGACAGTGGGTGCTTAGACTTCTGCTCAGAAGCCACTTGGAATGGTCATTAAGATGCTGATTAACAGGGAAAGTGGACCACCAACAAAGACAAGACATGTGTCAAGGACAGCAGCTGAGGATGGTTGGCACCTTGTGCTTTCATCTTGTGAACCTGAAATAATATGAGAGGTTTTTTAATAATCCATGCTTCTAATTGCACATACATTCCAATAACTAGAGCTGATAGTACAGATTTACTTTGAGGTATAGACATGTTTGAACTTAATTTTGGGGGTACTTGAGCAAAATTTCTGAATGGCTTAGGGTATGGGTGAATTATTCCATCTTCAAAAGTCCTCTTCACCTGATCTAGAGATGCTGAGAGGAGAACAACCAATATAAAGTAAAAAGCAGGGCTGAAATGAAATGAAAATCCACAGGGCTATGAAATGTGAATAAAAGGCTGAAGATGTGAATGCTGTCAAAGCTTTGTGCAGRGGAAGAGTCTCTGCCTTTTATGCAACTTCATGTGATTCACTTTCCTGACTGAGCAGATCATGGGCTGATGTATCTAAAAGGGTACACTTTTTAATTATTTCAACAAAAATATAAATTCTGAATAGTGAATCCCCTCATCCCTCCCAAATTTCTGGCATAGAGAGCATGACTGTGCCAGCAGTTGGCTCCACTTGGGTGATGAGATCTATTGCAACAAAGTAAGAGTAAAATTATTGTCCATGCTCCTCAGACAAAGAGTTTAAAATTATTAACATCAAGACATTCTCTGAAATTTCTCAGTGCTTCATTAATTTTGGAGGCTGTGAATGCAGAAAAATGAAAGAACATCTGCATTAAATGASATTTGGTATAAATTACCCTCTAAATACAAAAATGTATTTGAAGGCAGAGATCCCAAGGCCAGATTGCTTTTCCCTTGCTGTCTCTTTKATTATCTTGTCTCAGACTTGCAAAAAAAAATAATTTGGACCAGTAACTGTCTCTTATCAGTGTATTTGGGGAGGAAGGGGACAAAACAAGAAAAAGGTGCATGTGGTTACATGTATAGGTGAGCGAGACAAAGAAGAGTATATGTGCTGTGGAACCCAACAAAAGCAGAACACAGATTAGTGGTGTTGTCCCAGAAATGTCATCAGAAAAGGGCAGAAATGTAAGATTCTGAGGGAAGAAGTTTATAGCAATGTGAAATGGTTTGAGCGGCTTCTCATCACGAATCTCTTGACCACAAACTTAACTGTGGATTGACATRTTGTTATTTATCTTTCTTGTAATGATGCATAGAAATGACTCAATKTGATTCTTACACCTTTGGCACGGAGACTCTGGTCAACATGTGTCCCAGTGTGAAAGAGGAGATCAAGACATTTGCATTTGCTCATTTGCCCCCAAGAACTGGTAGTTTTCAAATGTATATAAACCTTTCCTGTAGTGATGTTTCTTATAAAGCTCTTACTGAACTGTGTATCATAACCTATGGCAGAGTGAAGTTTGATGAGAAATTTTTCAAGTGAAGCTGCARGAAGGTTGGGCATCTTGACTCAGCCCCCAAAACACTAGGGAAAGTTCATTGTCTGCTTCAGGCATTCATTTAGAAACCAAAAGCTGCATTCTACATGCCTTTCCTCCTTGCATTTACATTGACATGAAGTGGGCTATGAACCTGTGTGAAATGCTTTCTCCTTGCTTTTGCTGTACTGACGTACAGAGGATTCAGGGCAGTGCAGGACWGGGGACACTGTGTGTCCTCCCTCCATAAAAGCTGTTCCCTGTTCATATTTTCCCTCTCCACTGAGTGTGTTTGCCCAGTTGCTGATGAAGGCAGTGCAGTGGGTGGTTGGGGTGCCTAACAACTGCAAGGGAGATGAAGTCCCACTGTGTCTCAGTGTGACTCAGAAAAACCCATGGGGATCCCGCATTGCTCTTGGTTTGCTCACTGAGGCTTGTGCTACAATTAAAGTGTGGCTTTTTTTTTTTCAGCTGGTGATAATCTTTATCTTGTTTTGTGAATGTTTTTGCTAACAATTGTCCTTTCTAGACAAGGAACAGAGCAGTTCRCAGGAAATGAAGACTGAGGGTTGTGGAAATTAGGAAGCAAGTCGCTTAATCCTGGTGTGAGTTTCTGAACAAATGCTGTGGAGAGGGTAAATTGAGCTCAACAAAACATTAGATTAWATTCATTAGTAATTAAAAACAACAACAGCTGCAGTCTAAAGAAAAATGCTGAAGATGTGTAAAGCTATGCCATTAAAATGTATAGACACTGACCCTCTTTAAATTCATAGAGAATGCTCTTTACTTAGCTATAAAGGTTTAATGTAACTTAGCAGATCTGAGTTACTTCAGGAGAGCTTTAATGCTTGGCAGGTCTCTACATTTTATTTATGATATCAAAGCTGCAACTCAGATTTTTACTCAGTGGAAGACATAAAAGAGATTCAGAAGTCATCCAAATCATCTTGTAATTAATGTTACCATGCACGCCCAAGACATTAAAATGTTAACAGTGTTAGAATCGTGTGCTTTGGAATACAGAGTGAGGGCTTTATTAGAGAGAAATACACTGCAGATGTCATCCACCCTAATTGAGGACATTGGGTTGCCTGCTGCTTGTTCTTATCAGTGGTTCAGATTTTTTTTTAATTAATTCATTTTCCTTACTGCTAGAATCTGCTCTCATTATTAGTCTATCTTGTCACTCATTTGCATTTCAAGTGCTGGGACTGTGGGGTACCAGCTAGCTGCCTTAGAAGAACACTTCAAGGGGTTACTCTATCAAATAGCAGCACAGTATCACAGTGAATTTGACATCTGGGTTATCTTATTCCCAGATGCTCCATGGTGTCATTAGCAGGATTAATCTTAGCTTTAATTTCATAATGATTCTTATTCTAATATATGTGAATGAACACAAAGTCTCTTGACTCATTATCACCAATTTACCCAAGATATGTAATCAGGCTCTTACATTCACCAACATTTATTTTTGCTAATACATCTAAAATTGTAGATTAAGCAAATACAGTTAGTTCCAGCTGAGTGAATGCCTAGTGAGGTAGCAATGTAGTATTTATGTTTTAATTAAAGTATATTAATGGCAGTGTCTTTTAAAAACATACTGATCAAATTCTTTCTGCTGAAAATAATACATTTATCATTCGAGTGATATCAACCTGTAAATCTAATAGCAGCTTTGTATGACTATTTATTATTTTCATCCATTTAGAAATTACTCCAGATCTCATTTTGTAGTATAATTTTAACCTTTAAAGATTAGGACAGAACACTTTATTCTTGAGAAAAATCTCTTGACTTCCAAAAGCAGACAGAATTAAATTTTTCAAGTTAAATTAAAAATTAAACCCAAGTACATTTTAGATTGAAACTTGGATTTTAATTCCTGTTCTAGATTGAACCATAATACAGAATGCCATTTATTTTTACAGCTAAGGAGACACACAAGATCCACCTCCACATCATACAGAGTTTCATAATCTAGTGCATTTTTAAATTGCAAGGAGAAAGCAAAATGTGAAATTCCTGTGCACTTTTTTTACAGTGTTGGACTAAGTTTTTCATTTACCAGCTGTTGTAGCACAGCAGTAAGTAGTGGTTCATTATTGATGGATAAAATGTTCAAACATTTAAAGAAATGAAAGTCAGCTTTGAATTTTTAATTAATTAATTAAAAGTTCTGCAAATGCCAGCTTGTTAATTGCTTTGCACCTGCAAGCCAACACAGGTTTTATGCACTCTTTCTTTGAATATTAATTTTTTTGCATGTCTTCATAATGCTTGGAAAGTCTCCCCTGCAAACATATTAGTAAAGAGTAAATATTGAATCTAAGACAAAACTCACGGCTTCATCTTTCACTGTACACAGAATAGGATTTAAAGGAGGATTTAGATTTCCAAGGCTTCTAATTAAGTAGTGATAATCAGGCTTTCTGCTGAGGGTCACTTCCTGGGAGTAATTTGAGTTATTAAAATGCATGTTTTTATTTGTTCTGCTTTGCGAGCTAAAACTGATCCCTTTTAATATAGCAGCAAATATGCAAATTGGTGTTTCATTATATTATGCAATTTATGGCAATCTTCTCTAATTTACTGAAAGGGCAAGAGCCTGACCTTGTCATTCAACTTTTTTTTTTTCCTGGTAAGCTAAACTAATTATGTGGATCTTTTTATGAAACTCTGAAAGTATGCAGCACGGTAAAAAATGTGACAAATTTACCTTGATTATTCATCAAGATGGCCTTCGATTTTGCTAGAGTCCTCCTTCAGGGTGATGGATAATTTAAACTTACATATAGGAGCCAATTTGTTTCAGGGCTTGAAAATGGCTTTCTTTTTTTCACAGAAATCCTGGAAAGAGCATCTGAAATCATCGAAATAATAAATGTCAGGATTTGAGCTATGGACTAAAAAAAAGTTCATTAAAAATACTTGCATGATGTATTATGAATTGATATCATGATTTTTCTCTGTGCTGTCCTTCAATACAACTTTTCAGCCAGGTTTTTATTAGTGATATGATGTTCTGCATTTTCACTTTTCTTTTAATAACTTTTCATTTTAGATTTAACAAACTCACCATTCTTTAAGCTTCTTTTTGCCTCCTGCAGCAAGAAGTGTTAAGGAAGTTCTCCTCTGTCCAAGTCAGGAAAGCATGGCTTAATCTTCAGTGGTTCTCTGGAAGGTTCTACAAATGCTTGTACATACAAAGTTGGAGATCTGTCTCTGGTGGTGCCTCCCAGGGTTCAAAACTGGGCCCAGCATTTTTAACTTATTTGTGAATGACTTGCACCAAGGGGCAGATGCTCCTCAGCACGGTGGCTGAGGGCACAAATTTGGGAGGAGAGGCCGATACCCCAGGGGGCTGTGCAGCCCTTCAGAGTGGCCTCGAGAGCTGCAGAGGGCAGAGAAAAACCCCCTGAATTGAACAAAGGCAAATGCAGGGTCCTGCACCAGGGAGGAATAACCCCAGGCACCAGCAGAGGCTGGGGACTGACCCGCTGGGAGCAGCTCTGTGCAGCAGGACCTGGGGGTGCCAGGGGACACCGAGCTGACCATGGGCCAGCAGTGCCGAGAAGGACAATGGCAGCAAGAGACTGAGGTGATGCTGCCCCTCTGCTCAGCCCCACTGAGCACATCTGGACTGCTGTGCCCAGTTCGGGGCTCCTCAGTACCAGAGAGACGGGAGCTCCTGGAGTGGGTCCGGCAGAGATGGACAAAGATGAGGAAGGGACTGGAGCATCTCATGAGGAAAGACTGAGGGAGCCGGGGCTGCTCAGAGAGGAGGTGACTGAGAGGGACCTCAGCAGGGTCTGTCAGTGTCTGCAGGGAGGGGTCACAGCATGGACAGGCTCTGCTCAGTGGGGCTGAGCAATAGGACAGGAGGCAATGGGCAGAAACTGATGCACAGGAAAATGAGGAAGATGCACCTGAATATGAGGAAGAACTTCTTTACTGTGCAATGACCATGCATTGGAACAGACTGCCCAGAGAGTAGAGTCATGGGATCATTTTGGCATGTTTTAACTTTGGCTGATGAGACTGATTTGAGTGATGTGGATGATGGACCAGAAGAGATGCAGCAACAACTCTGTAGATAGTAATATCCTGAAAATATCCTAGTTGGAGCAATTTTGAGAGAACATCTAGTCCCATTCCTGAACTGAGACAGGAATGGGAAATACCTTGTTTCCAGCAAGTATTTATCCTATTTATTAAAAAATCCTCTGTAAAGSAGAATTGACATCTCTAGTTCACATTCTTTATTTTCTAAGCTTACTTTGATTTTTTTGTCTATATTGGAAATTTGGCTAATTCCTCCCTTCAGATTCTGCAAAGATTAACTGGCAGACTTTCTCTATGCTGGAAGAAAAAAGSCYAGAGCAGAGAAGCACAAAGTTGTTCTCCACCAGTGTTTAATCCATGAAGTTGAACACMATTTCCCCTTGACCATGRTAACTACTAYAGCATTTCAGTCATCAYTYCCTCTRATGCAACCTCTCCTGCTTTTGTTCRAACACAACAGRTATTTGTAATGCAGGTGAGTCTTGRTAGTGTGTATCAGCTGGAAAACAGGTTTCACTGCCGTGCTTGAACACTGATCTCTTGGCTGTGGCTTGCACTGTACGCTAAAGCAGCAGTGTTCATTGCCATCGGTGGTTAAAGATTGTCCTTTGTTTGTAGCAGTSATCTAGCTTATGTAAGGAAAATGTTCTAGGCTATTCCATGTAGTCTGCACATTGGTTAAAAACAGATTTGTCCTCTACTTTGCAGAGTGAGGAGAACCAATGGATTCACAACCTGCTTGAATGATAGCTTTGGTTCGTCCAGGTCTTGTCAATTTAGGACTCCCTTTATTTAAGGCTTGTGTGTTTGTATTGGAGGGCAGTACTCAAATTGTGACAGTGKTTTTTTTATGGTTTGGGTTTGTTTTTTTTCAAAGCAAGCTTAAGCTGTGAAGCAATATTTTCATGGAATTCTTTGTTTTTTGGAAATGAGGATGAACAATTGGCATGTTCTGATGTGGTGGTGAATTTTGATGATGTCAAACCTGACTAGAGAGAGACAGAAATCCTTTATAGTGAACAATAAATTAGTCTGTTAATTACTTAATTCCCAGGCACATAAAAGAGTCCTACAAGCATTGGCAGAGCAACTGAATAACTCCCAGGTTCAGGCTTTTTAGTACCATTATCTTGTAATTGCTGATTGGCACAGGGTTCTGCTYGCTGTTCCCAAGGGGGGTCAGCAGTATGTGTGGCTCAGTGGTGAGGACTCGTAGGCAGCGATTTATGCAGTGGTTTTGATAGATGGAAAAAAGCAGTAAGAATTTATTAGCCCAGTATCATTGTTGGGGGGAAGAAGGGGGGCTGGAGCACACGAATTCCCTTGCCAACAAATGAAAAGAATAAAACTGGAATAAGGGTGGTAATTCAGAGACAATAATTTACTCGGGGAAAAAGGTGAAAATATTTGCTCATGTTTGGCAGATTTCTCATTTTGCTCTTTTTTTGCTAGTGACTGTGTCAGGAAAAAGGCGAGTATCACTAACTGGAGGAGAAAATTAGCAGTGTATTTAAATGTTTCATTGTAATGTCCCTTCCTAAGTGAACCTCCATTTAATGTTTAAAGGGCTAAAAATGCTAAGTACACATCAATAAAACAACATAGTTTTAACTTCTAATTAAGTTTTAACTTTGAATACACACAGTTGTCTAAGCTACCACTCTAATTAGTGCCTGTCTATTTTTGCTATTTAGCAGTTAGCTAATTTATTTGTAATGACTAATGAAGAGGCTGAGAAAAATATGCATCCTGCTGCCAGTACAAATCTTCTTGTTGCCCCTCTGTCATGCTTAAAAAAAAATTAGATATTTATTTTAGTTTAATCTTGCTCCCCCAGTTCATTAGGATGATCCAGGAGGTTACAGAGTACAATGTTTTGAATGCTCAGTACTCCCAGGCAGGCATGTTAAATCAGGTTAGTACAGAACTTGTCTCCTACTCTGGGTAGCCTGTATTAAGGAATTCAGGTTTATATTAAAACTGAACTCTCTATTGCCAAGGGCTTTATAATTGTGAAACAGTGTGTTTTCCTGTTTGTGTTATTCCTTCTCATCCTGAGCTTATTTATWTTAATAGTATTTTGGAAGCTACAAAAGTACTGGCAGAATTCATAGTAATATGTTGTTATTAAAAGAGATAGACCTTTAATTGCAGGTAGTTAACACAAAATCTGTTGGCAATGTCTTGAATAGAATGATCGCATTTAATCATTTTTATCATTATAGTGGTGATGTTCTCAATTTTATTGTGAGAGAGTTGTCGTGTATTTTAATGATAAATTCTTAATTTAAGGGTTTATAACTTAACCGTAAAAATATGCTTCAGGCTGAAAAATGACATACAAATTCTGAATGTGGAACTGAAGGTTGTTTCTAGTTTTAAAACAAATAAACAATAAACCCAGCTCCTTGTGAGCATTTGATAGGTATGAATTGAAACTCCTGCCAGAAAAATGACCTTTTCTGTGGAGGATCTTCTGTTATTTTTCTTGCTTAACGATCCTGCTCCAAAATGCACACTCCAGAACAAAGGAAAAAAGTTTAACATTATGCTAAGCTTTCACAGTGCTCTGCATCTAAAACAGAGTGGTTTGGAACTTTGTGAGGAGAACTTTTTGTAAAATTGAAAGGTGGGGGGGGGGGGGTGGTTCCAAAGGAAACCTATTCTTCTCTGAATATTCCATTGCAAATCAAGGATTCTCTGTAGTATTAAAAAATTTAATGTAGACTCCTAGAAGGTGGAGCTATTTTACAGAACTGTTGGGGAAAAAAAGGGCAAAACTCTATTTTTTGCCTATAATGTAGGCTCTCAGGAAAATGAAAATCCCACGAATCCCATTAAATCCGTCAGACTGATCTGGTACAACTGAGAAAAGAAATTAGACTTAGCAAGAAAGAAATTGTGACCTTAAGCCAAGAGCCACATATTCATCTGAGGCCTGGGCACTCTAATTTCACAGGGCAAAGTGGCTTTTTAGTGAAATGACACTTATGGTGTGGAGGCTTTTAACACACCAGTCAGTAAGGACTGAACAGGGTACTGATACATCTTCCMGGTAACTTTTGCTCTTCATCAGTTTGCTTTGGTGGGAGCACCTTACACACAAGATACACCAGGTGTAACTGGTGCCAYGATGGTGATAAATTTGAACTTTTTAATTCACTGAGAAACACTTCTTTTCCTTCCTTTGTTTGTACTTGCTATTGTGCTCTTTGTCACTGCTTGTAGGCTCTTGGCCCTCTGTGGTGGGGACCACCAGCTTCTGTGTGTTTCATTAGCCCACGCTAGGAAATGATGGCATTTGGAAACAGGAGAAAAATCAAGGAAATAAATGTATTTTTAAGTTCAYGGAAACAATACAGAGGACTGAGATTCACTTTCAAGAAG
This sequence comes from Malurus melanocephalus, assembly GCF_030028575.1. Classification (NCBI taxonomy): domain Eukaryota; kingdom Metazoa; phylum Chordata; class Aves; order Passeriformes; family Maluridae; genus Malurus; species Malurus melanocephalus. The sequence continues at coordinate 2,818,566 of NW_026623240.1, read as the reverse complement.
AGGGACTTCCAGTGGTGGATACTGGTTTAGTTCCTTCCCTGGCATCAACAGTGCTTGATAGACCTCATRTATATGTGTTCTTAGGAAATTGTTTTCACATCTGAACTAGCAATATGTCATGGCCTGGTATATRCTTTCACTTACTGTCTTAAAGAGAATCGAAATATAGAACATTAACTTTGCTGCATGATATTTGTGTTGACARCTTTGGAGTATTTCCACACCAGGCAATGAAAACAGGAAGCTTGTTTTTCTGGAGGAGAGAGGAAGATTATCCCACTCATCCCCCGTGGACTGGTCAGTGTTCTGCTGCTCTGAGCTTGGTCCCACAGCCATCSCAGAGGAGTGGGGATTGCCTGATGGGAGAAGGAGGGAGGCTGTGCTGCCTTTCTGTGACCTGCACAAGTGGCATCAAGAGCTAGTCTTGCCCTCCAGGATCCATCCTGCTCTGCAGGGCATTGTGGAAGGGTCACCAGCAGTGATTTCAGGCTGGATTTCCAACTGTGTGGATGTGATGGCAGCGCACTGTAAGAGCGTGGGCCTGCTCCTGCCTGGAACTTCCCCGATACAGGGGAAACAGATGTTGGCAAKGCTTCTAGAAGGTGTGGAACCTGCTGTGCATGCCCTGTCTGGGTGCAATGGACTAAATCCAGTCATCTGGGGATGTATTTTGCCTGACTGCTCTTGAAACCCTGGACAAGTTTATGAATGCCTTGAATTTCACTGGCAGAAAGCATGTGGGTCAATGACAACACCCCTAAAGAAATGTAGAGGTAAGAGTACTTCCATCAGATCCTTGCAGAAATGTGCAGGTGGACAGACCCTTGCTTTTCTGTTTTAGAGGTGCTCCTTTTCTCCTTCCTCCCAGTGCCTTTTCCACCCATCCTTTCTCTAGGTTACTAMATGCAGTAGGAGTATTTTCCTGCTGAGCAGAATAATCTTTGTTAGTCCAGGGTCCACCATTTCAATTCTTGCTTCTCTGCTTTTATTTAGGTAATGAAAAATGAGGTTGGGGTCTGTTATGAAGTGACAAAAGATTCAAAACACRAAGTCTGGAGAGACTTTAAAAAACAAAAATAAAAAAACCATGCAGGAAAATTAAACTTAGGGTTCATACTCTTATTTTTTCCACATTATACCTTGCTGTTTCAGGGTGGGGGG
>NW_026623240.1:2722833-2817292 GCF_030028575.1 Malurus melanocephalus | reverse complement strand
TTTTTTTACAGCAATGATTTCTAGCCATTCATCATAAAGCACTAAAAATCAAAGAGCAATATTCACGAGCCTCCTAGTACAGTATGTTAAACCCTGATAACTGTCAGGAAGAGGCTGTCTGAAAGGGAAGAGCCAGGTAGCAGCACAGAAAACAAAAAACATGTTGGGAGAAAAAGTACTGAAGAATAAAAGGAGAAAAAATGTGCAAAGCAAAGGGGGCCAAGCAGTGCTACTGCGTTACATTTGTCACGCTGCCATTTTGTTAACAAGAGAGATATATTTACWACAGTGTGAAATGTTGTGGGTTCTGGAGTTCTGTCTGCTTTCACAGAATCCTGGAGTGACCATGTATGCCAGTGGTAGATTCTGTTCTTACAAATTGCTCTAGTGGATTCAGAAATATGTTCRTTTGAATTTATTCAACTAATGTTTTATGCGAACATCTTTCAGCCTAGGGCTTGCCTATGAACGGTTTGCTGTGAAGATTTGATATTCAAAATACGAACTGTTTTCAGTAGATGCATATTAAGAAAAAAATCTTCAAAGAAAGGGCTGTCAAGCACTAGAACAGGCTGCCCAGGGAAGTGGTGCAGTCACCATCCCAGAAGGTATTCAAAGGATGTGTAGATAYGACACTTAGGGACATGATTCACTTGACAGTGCTGGTTAATGGTTGGACTCAATGTTCTTAAAGGTATTTTCTAATCCAAACAATGCTATGATTCTGCAGGAAGTTCAGAATATGTCTCTTTTCTCTGTCTGAAGTCTTGATGTCTTCATGTAGAGGTAAGTCTCCCTGTGCTTTTCCTTTTCTGTGTCCAATCCAATCTGGAGCTATTTCCAGCTGTTTTCTTTATTTCAAGAGAATAATATGAACAAAAAAAAAATGCATGCATGCAAGGAAAACAGAGCTCTCTTGACAAGTGCAAAATAAAAAGTGACCATGCAAATTGTGCTTTGATAAYAAGCAGAGATTTCTGTGAGAAATAAAAATGGAACCCATCACTGTAGATAGTAAATTCTGCTGGGTTATTTTGGATGTTAGGTAGTCACCAAAATAGAGAGCAATGAACCATTTGGTCTCTAGGATGCTTTCAGCATTATGCCTCTCTCTGTAATTAGAAACATGTTAGCATATCCTCAGTATTTCAGTATTAACCATTGGAGTTGCTGTAATGGTGAAGAGTTGTAGACATTCCAGAAATCTTGCTTGTCCCTTCACAGGGAATATTCAGAGAATTTGTAACAAAAAAACAGTTTCGATACCTTCTTGTCAATTTAGATTCTTTCTACTCTAAGAGTGTAAGACAACTATTGCCTAGTGTTCATGTTTTTGATTGATGCCTGTTTTGATGTTTAGCTTCTGCCACATCTCCGGTCACTGCATGTGTCAATGTCTAGCTAGTCAAGAGAATATGTGAAAAGTTTCTTGCAAACCTAGGATCATTTTCTTTCTTAAAATGGCTAGTAGGAATTATCCTCTGCTTTTCAGGGAGATAATATTACTTTTAAAACGAGCTCATCATCCACTAATCCATTTTCAAACCCTGTTAGGCAATCTGGGTTAAGTAGAGTATAACAGTTATCCTGCTGGATTGATTGTGTAGAGTTAGATCTTTTACATGCAGGGAGTCCAAGACCCCAGGGTCTAATAGTAATATTGCCTTCTCCATGAATAATTTATTGAATCTGTAAAGATTGTGTTATATTATAAAATGTAGATTGGAGAGAGGGTGTTCCAGTTTGTTTGGTTGGGTTTTTTTTTTAAATTCTGTGAAACTTTCACAGCCAAACCTAAAACATGACCAAACAGATGTCAGGAATGATTCTATGGAAGTCTGTTTAAATATGAAGTAAACTGGGCTTAGCTTTTCCACAGTTATGATTTTGCAAAGCTGTGCTTACTTATATTTTCCTGGTACCAAACCTGTATTGGAATCTCATTTCTGCTTTGGCGTCTCATCTCTTACTCAAGCCTCGTCTAACCTCAGTTCCCAGGACCTCCTGCATACAGAGTTTCTTGTAACTGTATGTGCCTATTGTAGCTCTTAAAGAATACCTAGTGCTCATGTTTCTAAGTAAGAAAATTCAGTTCATGTGTGTACTAAAGAAAATTCAGTTCATGTGTGTACTTTAAAAAAAGGAGTGAAAGCTGTAAAATGAATGTAAGTATCCTGTTCTTTGTCTCCTATCATACTCCCTGCAGCCTGTCCCTTCCCTCCAAGGCACCTCAAATTAGGTGTTTCTGTCCATCTCCCTCTCTCACAGRTTCATCTGCTAAAGAGCTGGATGGCAAATGCTTTTCCTGGTCTGCCTTCAGAAACCTTAAAAAATGAAGAGGAGGACAGAAGCTGTTTTGCCATATCAACACCGGGGTCTTTTCCATGTTTCATGTGAGTTTTTAATCTCCAGTCTGTTGGTTACTCTAGAACAGATCTCTCACTTTCTCACTGGATCACTTGGCTCTATATAGTTATSTACAGGAAAACACAACTCTCAAATTTATTCTTGTGCTTCACCAGTGCCTTGAAAAGAGGGTATTCTTGGGTGGCCATTCTGTCTGGAATTATCCAGAGCTTACTTTTTGGTTCTGACACTGACTATTTTATTTCTGCCAGATCCTGCTATGACCAGTTTGTAGGTTTTAAGCAGGTGCAGATGTGCTTCAGTGTCAGACAGATGCCCTCTTCAATTTCCTAACTTCTGGTGGTGGATCCCAGTCATGCCACAAAGAAATTCTGACTTCTTACTTCGAATTTGTATTTCCATTTCTGCACTCTGAATAAGAGAAGTGYTTAGTCTGAGTCTGGATGTGTGAACAGAAAAAAGATTTGTCACTTGAAAATGCTTTTCTTTATGTGTCCTTTTAAAAATATCATCTGCAAATAGTCTTGTAACAACATGAACAGCGTTAGTCAATATATGAAACAGCTCTGTCTTTATCAAAGACAGAAATTTTCAACGACTTCTGAAGAAAAAAAGAATTCCAAGACAACTGTAGAGTCCTCAAATCTCAACATCTTCCTCCTTCTGAGCTGAACCTAATCCTTGGTTTAGGAATTTCTTTAAAAATTTAATTGCAGATTTTAAATATCACAGTATATGCAAGTATTCCATCCGTGAGTAACGTTACAGCCACTTTAGCTGTAGCTTACCTCCATTTACACTTAGTTTTCTGTCTTTTCCTGGTAGCATTTCTTATTCATCTTATTCCTTCTCATTTTTGTTCTCAGAAGATGCAAGTGGTTTTTACTTGGGTTTTGCAATATACATGAAATGATAAACCCTCAGCATTATTTCTAGGACTGCGTAGATGAAAGAGTGTGGTTTGAGGTTCTGGGGTTTTCTTCTTTGAACAAGTAGAGGATTATTTTCTCCTTAATTCAACAGTAACTTAAAGATATTTTCTTAAACTTCCCAAAAGAAACAGATGAAGAAATTAAAAGAATCACGCTTGGGCAAGGTTGTAAAAACAAAGCATTCTTAATGTGAATTGTTTTGCAAGCATAATAATGGATGAGACATCCAGGAAACAAGTTTAATATAACTAAGTCATTACCCAGGAGATTTGGAGCACGGAATATCTTTTACTCAGTTCTCTGGTAAACTGTTAGCAACAGGATTAAAAACCTGCATGGTGCACATATTGACATATTGCAATGCTAAAATTAAAAGATAGTATAATCGTGACTAGGGCCAGAGGAGATACTTCTTCACCCAGGGCAGGATGTTGAGAGGAAGCAGAAGCTGTGTTGTGAATGCAAGCCATGGCTGACTGTAACTCAAAGGAAGTTTAGCTCCTGTTGCAGATGCAAGGCACGGCTGATGAGCTGACTTTGTGTCTTGCCTCTGGAGAAGGCAGGGATCCATCTGCACTTGTCCTGCAGTGAAGTTGTAGACATAGATTCCCAAGGTAAGAGACAGTCTCTCTCAAATATTTGACTCAACATGGGGAATCACTAATTTAATTTATCACTAATATTAAAAAATGCTTTGTTATTAGCTTGGGTAACGAGAAACAGAAAAACAAACATTTTCTTCCTGTTTTCCCAGGTTCAACTTCACTCCAGATTCCTCTACACACTGCCAAAACAGTGCAACARGGCTGGGAGTTGCAATCAGTCCATTACAGTTCTTTGCCCCTTTCTTCTGCTCCAGACTGGGCTCTGGGAGCTGCACTCCTGTCGGGAGTGGGGTCTGCCATGAGTTCAGGGGGTGCCTGCTTTGCTGTGGAGYTCCTCGTCCTCTGACCTGGTGTTCCTTCCTTTTTTCTCCACCTGGCATTTTCTGCCCTTCCTTCAGGTCTGTTTTCCCAGAGGTGCCCCACACGTGTCTGGGGGGCTCAGCCTGCCCTGCAGTGGTTGTTTGGAGCCAGCTGGGACCACCASCATGGGGCACCCCAGCCCTTTCTCCCAGTGGCCACCCCAGCAGCTCTGTGCCAGCACTCTGCAGGCCCAGCCTGGTGATGGGGGGCAGTTCCACAGTTCAYTTGTGAATACAGAGCTTTGGTTTCTTCAGAAGAATCCCCTGCAAGCCAAATGTAAAGTCCTAATATCTTTTTCTTTYCCAAAGAGGACCGAGACTCCTGCTGTAAGAGCTGTTCCAGCAGAGGCAGGTAGCTCATGATAAATTTAACTGTAATCTCTAAAATATATGTTAATGCTTTGCTTTCCATGTATGAGTATTCATGCCTCCTACCCATTGGTGCTAATTATCTAACATACATTACCATAAAGCTGGAATTGCGTGAGGTATGTTAGTGCTTCCTAAACTTTATTTCAGACAACTTTCCAGCTTATTCATCAGTAGGTAATTTTATAGCTCCYGGACACGGCTCACACAGAGTAACGCGGCTCTTTCGGTTTTCTCTGCAAAAATGACGAGACACAGGCCAGCTGGTCCCCCACTGCTCGCTCTGCTGAAATGATATTCCCATCACAACTCCTGCTGGAATCACTTCTACTAATCTTGTTCTCTCTCCTTCCCACGTAGATTCTCCAAATCATTACACAGGTTAACTCTCCCCCCACCTGCCCACCAGTCACAGAATTCAAACAACGAGCCTCAAATTATGCTGAGAATAAAYGGAGATAAACAGCAAACCCAAGGAGACAAATAAGACGAACACCTTGAAAAGGAACCAGTAAGTGAAATAGGATGTGACAGGCTCAGGAAGATGAGAGGGAATGATTTCCTGGAATGCAGCAGCAATTTCGTGCCAGCAGCGATGCGCCAGCTGTACTTGACCTTCAGTAACCTTTATCCCCATCTCCTACTGCTGCTCCTGCAGCTTCCCAGCCTGGTTTTCCTCCTTCGCTGTTGCAGTTTTCCTGGTCAGATACCTTACCTAAACGGTACAGACACTGTGTTTTCTGAAATCAGGCTTTTCCTGTAAAGGTGCTGCAGTCTCTGTGTTTCCCCACACCTGCCTGGAATGGGGTGCAGTCAGGGGGCTCCACGTGGTGTGCAGAGGGAAATCCTTTGTGTATCTTCTTGATGGGTTTGACCTGACTTTGTCACACATGGAAATTATTTGTCACCATTAATGGAACAATCGCTCAGGGAAATCACTTGGAACTTTTTCTTGAGAACTTTCAAAAGGATGCTCTTTGTTGGGTTTGGCTGGGAATTTTCTGACAAAGTGGACTTTTCCCTAGAGGTGTCAGTTCCTTCAAATTAAAGCATTTAATAAAAATTTWAAAATGCCAATAAATTCTTGGATGATCCTTCCCGAGGTTTAAACATTCTGCTTTGATAGGTTTGAAACAGGACACAAACACTTGTCTAATTTTGAATATCTCATGAATAGGATTACAAAGTATGTCTTTCAAAAATTAAAATATTTTGAAATTATCAAAGTGGAGAGTTTCTGCTGGCATAATTCATTTTGATGTGCATGACCATTGTGCCCTTTTTTTGAGTTTTGCCTCTTTTTCTTGGGTCAGAGTACGGGAGGGGGTAAATCTTGAAAATGCCAGCAGGACATTGGCTGCCACTGCATCCCAGTGGCTCTGGGTATGCACATCCATTCTGATGTTGTTTTGCCTCATTTGAAGGGAGACAGGCAMAAGCAAAATATCTGCCATGTTATATAAAGCTATTGTAACACAAAACTTAGTAGCACAGAACACCAGCTGCTTTGGAAGGATGTACCCCCAGTCCAATGATGTTCAAAATATTTTAAGAAAGAATGTCACTTTTGTGGTTAAGCAGCATATCAGGACACCGGTTCCTTTGGCAACATATAGAGGCCAACAGACAAGAGCACCAAATACCTGTGTGAGCACTTCATTACCTGTTTGAGGCAGTGTAGCACATCTCCTAAYGCTGTTCCTGAAATATCACTGTAGCTGTGTTGTTTGGTCTCAGTGTGCTCTTGTGTACGTACCCTCATGCACTGTAATATCAAAACACTTTCTGCTACTGAGAGCAGTGTGTGCATCTATATGTGTGAGAAGGCATSTTTGTGTATGAAGCATTCCCCTCTGTCTCTTCTCAGCCTGTCAGGAAAAGAATTTGATTATTTTATAGAATTTTGCTTTGTTTGAAGAAGTTATTGGGAGATGTTCAGCTGGAAAGATGAGGTTTACACTGAAGTTTGCAAGTGAGTTTGTTTTTCTCTCCTCAGGGAAGAAGGTCCATAGTCCATATCCACCTACTCCAAAAGTCATCTCCTCCTCTCAGGAGCATCTTGCCTGTTTGGCTGGCAGATTCCGTGTTTGGAGAAACGCAGCTGTCACGGGAGGTCGTGATCAGAGAAGGGGAAGGAGGTCTCTCAGGTAGGTGGAGCCAGTCCTGCAGTGCACTTCAAATTTCAGGGTAGTGACCTTGAACTCGTCTCCACTCTGCAGGGAGCCCTGCACAGTAAGGCAGAGCACTGGGGTGAAGTGTTTGCTGTGACCTGCATTGCTGATCAGATGAACTGTTAGGTATGGCAACACTTGGTGTTTTTTGCAGGATCCATAACTTYACTCCTTGAGCTGAGTTGAAGTGATGGAAGTGTCTCATGGTTCACTATTTCATCAGATCTAATCGCTTACTGAAGATAAACTAATTTTGTGGCTTTTCTTCCCTCTGATTTATTTTACCTTCACTGAAGCGTGAGAACTCTTTGTGTGGCCTGTAATGGATTCATTCCTTAGAGGCAGTGGAAAAGAGTTCATTTACACCAAGGAAGTCAAAAATATTGTTTGTGAGTATTTTCGGGTATTACAGTTTAGTAAGTGTGTATTTTAGGGAAACATCATATTGGATGTACATAATGTCTGTCTCTCTGAAGGTGAAATTATTTTAGAAATACAGGTAGCGTGAGAGTCTTTTTCTGGTTTTGWTGTGAAACTCCAGTGTGCTCTCTCCATATTCTTTATTGTTTTGAGTTCAGATGAGGCCACAGGATATAGTTAGTCATGACTTCTCCCCAAAAACTTGCAGCTCATGATGCAAAGTGCTGATTTGACACAAGCTCATTCTGCTGCTCCTCTTCCTTCGAGCATCATTGATGGGTTAACTTTACATGGCAAGTTCTAGGCTAGAACAGGTGACTTCTTTTGTCTCCAAGCCKATCTCAGCTCAAAAATACATCACCAACTCTGCATTGCAGGCTTTGGGGAGCTGCACAAGAAAGTTATTTACCTGCCCTATTCTGGCTTGGGTTGTTCCTCCTGTGGGATGCAGCAGAGCAGCGATGTGACATTAATGACCAAGGGTGGTACACAAGCCTAGCTACTGGCATGAGCCCCATCAGTTGTGATATTGTGGCCTGACAATATCAACATTTTCCTGAAAGTTTCAGTGGCAGAATTCATAGAAGTATGTCCAAATTCAACTTGTACTTAAACATTAAAAAATAATGTGTTCACTGCATGGACTATGGATTTAGATTGAGAAGAAAATTCCTAGTCCTCAGAAGGAGAATGGAAAGTCAAAGATCTCTTGCATGGCTTTTTGTGACATCTTAACTAATCTGAATTTTGTGTGTTTGGCTTGTGCTTTTTGATCTTCTGAGGTTAGGGATAGACARTGAACAGGAGTCAACACTGGTGAAATTCCACAAAAACATACCAGACTCACACTTTCACTGATGCCAAATAGATTGTATAAAATACTTTCATTGGGAGTCATCTGTTAATTACTTTGCATTCCTGTATGTTGCTGTATATATAATATACATTTGAATTCAATAAGACTTAAATTTTAAAATTAAATATTTTTTTTTTAAAAAAAAGTATTGGAGAGAGCTCATCAGCAACAGAGAAGTTATTTGCAATATTCTTTGTGTGGAATATATGTATATTATCTTCACCTACTGTGGAATATCTTCTGCCATGCTTGTTATGTGGCTCTAGACTCCCATTAACTGAATCCCTGGTGAAAAGCCGTTTTCCTACATTATATTGTAATGCTCTTGTTAATGATAAATTGATGAAGAGCTGCTTTTTTAGATTAGGTGAGTGGTCCTTTGATAATGGGGTTGGAATCAGGCCAGAGGTTTTATACTACTTTGCCTGGAGGGTGAGAACCAACTAAAATATTCCTTTCTTGTGTTCTGCTAGAAAAWGAGACAGTCAAAGAATTTCAGCTTTTAATTTTAAGAGAGCAGTTCAACAGTAGTTTACATGGTGGGTATTTTTAGAGCTGCCCCCCCATAATTCTAATGAATTATTAAAGGAAGGTACTTCTCATGTAATTAGAGAGCCAAGCACCTTTTAAAAAAGATCAACTTCCGTACACTTGAATTGACTAGTTTCATTTTCTATGGCAAAAGATCATAAGRAAAATACTTTTGCATGTTTCAAAGTTAAGATCAATTGTTCTCCTTTTCCAGTTTCAAATGCACTAGATTAGTACTTTTGCTGTATCAGAAAACTGTTAGAATATTTATGGGTTTTATTTACATAAACCCCAACCATTTTCTATTATTTCTTTCTTTGGGAAGGGAATGTACAATGGATTCTTAGATCCATAGATTTTTCTTGCTATTAGCATTAATATAATTGAAATTAAGTGAAAGTAAAATTTATTTTTAAAAGGACACATATTTTATAGTTTCCAGTCTTGGCTCCAATGGTCTTTCTCAGCTCTCCACCATGCCCTTTGGGAAAAAACCATGGAGTGTGCATGCTCATCTCTTTTGATCATGATTTGACAAGGTCATGCCTTGGCAGGATTGGGCTGCCTATTATTATCTTGATGTTGTTTTAAAATTTAGTGGTATATGGAAAAAARAGAGAGAGGACAGTGGAATTTTAACACCCAGTCAATGTAAGAATCTCTGTGCTTGTTTTCTAATGGAGTTATAGGGCACCTAAGTGTGAACTTTATTGAAAGGGAAGAGAATCTTAAAATACAATTACARAAAAGCAGCTTTAGGTTAAGGTTATAAAATTGGGGTCTGCATTTTGATTGACACGTTAAAATGTAGGTCTTTGGTTTAGCCCTCTGTGTAAAACAAAGATGCAAACAGAAAAAAAGAAACCATAAAACAAAGTGTAGTTTATTTTACAGTGAAGAGTTTGACACTTCCAGCACTTAGAGTTTCAATCACAAGAAAATTATAATCTTTTCTTGCTGAAGAATTTCTTCAGCCTTCAGAGGAGAGGAATTAATCTCACCATTGGACAGATCACCCTTAGTTGCCTTCTGCTTTCCAAGGAGCATTTGCTGTGGTCAGAAGGAAGATTTAGTTCTACATTAAAACTCCTGTTCTTCAGCTAGGTCCATGTTCTGCCTTCAGTTCATATTCTTGCTAGCTCGCTGACAAATAGTGTCAAATCTTCTACCCAGACTTCCATTTCCAGCTCAGAGGGAAGTGCCTGAGATCCCARCACCTGGAAAATCCTAGCACTACCTGGTATKTGGGAGTCSTTTGCTCCCATGTTCCCATGAAAASACATCATGTATCAGGCTCCAGCYTTAATCAGAGTGACAGTAGAATTATATGATGGCAGCTCTATGGAGGATAGGAATAAAACATAAAGATTTTGGGGTGGTTGTACTTTTTTCCCAAGGATTCAGAAAATCGTCTCGTCATTAGCATGGAATGTTGCCTCTTGAGGCCATTGTATCCCATGGCAAACAGGAGATGTGCTGCTAAAAGAGGGATCTGCACATTTTAATTGTGTCACCTTTGTCCGATTTGCCTCTTTAGGTAGGCTTTGGGTAYAGCTTTCTCCAGATTGTTTTGTCAAGGATATGATCTCGGTTGCAACTGGGGAGGTAAAAGGCAAAAGATGTGTCTTCAGTTTAAAAAAAAAAAACAAAAACAAAAACAAAGCAAAACAATCAGCAACAAATCCTAKTTGGAATTCATGAGTGTGCAGTGTCTGAATATACAAGTGCATTTTTCACCTGAAAGTTTGCCTTATAGGACAAACATTATCTCCAGTGCCCCTGCCCCTGCAGGGGAAAGGGTGCAGAAATCTAAATATTATGTTTAAAATGATCCTGGTTGTAAAGAGMTAGAGCCAAAATACCTAAAAGACAGCTTTCCTACGTTGATATTTGTTTCAACCTGTGAAAAGAACAGTGGCTGAGTGCTTGTTAAAGGTATATTTTCTTTTAAGTTATATGGAGAGAGATGTCAACTATTTACCATAAATATATTTATACATTTGAATATATAAATGATACTGTTACTTACCTTTAGTAGGTTTCCCACTGACAGGTATGCTCAGAAAACATCTTTCACTAAACCTGAAATGTTGATATAAATATCTGAAGAAAAATACTAATCACAGAATACATTGAACAGACTTACTGATCTTGTATACCTGGAAAAAGATTTTCAAACAGACTTTGTCAGCTCAGCCTTGGCATTCCTTGTCAAACAAAAGCATGCCTAAAGACACATTTCAAAAGCAGACAATGCAGCACTTGCTAACCTGCAGAAAATCGAAAAGGATCAGGGAGGCAGAGAACAAACAGAATAGGTAAGCAATAAGAAATGGAACACAGCTCTAAAGAGCTGTTTCAGAGAGCCAAATATGTTTAAAGAAGCCTACATTAATAATTAAACATCAGTAAGTAAAATTCCAGTATACTTTTTTTGCCAGTATTGTTTTAAGATTTGTAATATAGAAATGAAATTATTGATTCAGTATCAGTAAGAAAACATAACTGGTGTTTGGGGAGGAAGAAGCATGTGGGGGAAGAGAATGAGACACGAGTATTTTTAGATGCCAGGCTAGTCTGGAATGTTAACTTTTCGTAATAGAAAGTCCATACTTCAGTATCTGTCCACTTCAGTCAGCTGAAAATTTGGGTCAGGCAGCTGTTATCTGAATTGACAGCAGCTATCTGATTAAAAGTAAAATGCTCTTAAAAAGAAAAAAAAAAAGGAAAGAGAGGGAKAGAGCAAAAAAGGCTGTGCTGTGTCACATTCACGCCACTCATGTTGCTTACGTTGTGTCACACTGTACAGTGATTTGACGCTACATAACACAACATGACATGAGTCACAGTTCACTGCTATCCACATTACACTCAGGTAGTTTGGCATAGCTCTAACTTTTGCTTTTCTCTCATTKCCTATTCAGTGCACTCCACTTAGGCTGGTTGGTTAATGCAGACAATTGCTATACACTCAAAACTAGAGTTCCCTACCCAAATACATTTTTCATTGGATATTAAAGTGGAAACTTCAGTGGATATCTTTTGCACATCCATATGCAGCTCCTTTGCTCAACATAGGAAGGGCATTAATGACAACTTACACCTGAAAGGGAGGAGTTAAGGGGAATTTCCCATAGGAAATACGGCTGTGGCAATGACTTTCTGGGTTGGAGACATACTCTCTAAATGGAAAATAATTAGACTTTTTTGTGCCACCAGAGACATTCCCAAACCAAAACCTCATATTAACCTCCCAGCCTCGCCTTCAATTTCAATTTGAATTGAATACCTTTCTGTTTCATAAGGATGTGAAATATTATTTCAGATCTGAATTTATAAGCAGTCTGTTGCAGGTTGAACCAAAGCTCCACATCTCCCATGCTTAGGGCATGGGCAATTCGACAAAGTGCAGGGCTTTGCACTTTGGGTCTGGCTGTTTAATTGGATGTTTCCCCAAAATAGTAGCCTATTTTCTTTGYGGTCACCTGCCTCAGAGAACCAGCATCAGCCCTGGAGCACAGTTAAATTGCACTGTTGCTTGCTGTAATGAATTTCCCTGCCTGTCAGAGCATCTCATGCATCTTACCTTTGTTCTAAACAGAGGCAGAGAGGAGCACGAATTAACAGGCAGCTTTGTGTTTCTTTCGTTTTCATTGACAGCATCCTGAAGTTCTAGATCCACTTAGCACCTCCAAAGAAGYGATAAGTGATTTAGCTTTTTGGGGACAAATTGGTTCTATTAACTCTGAGTGCCAAATTTACCAAAAATARCTCATTAGCTGTGCATTATGATTCACAGGGTGCTCTGCTCTTGGCTACATCCCAAAAACCACATTTGTGTACAAATGTTCCTATTATGGGGTGTGAGACTTACTAATGGTATACCATATGCACCAGTGCATTTTTCTCTTTCTAACAAAGCAGTTCTCCTACCACAGATGAGAAATTACCAGATTTCAAAGGGTTAAACATATTCCAATGTGATAAAACCTGAGAGACCACAGGAATCAAACTATCATTCAGTCTCAGCTACTCAATTTCCCTTTTTTTGTTGCTGCTTCTTGAACCTAATATTCCTTCCTCTACATTTAATAAGCAAACAAGGGAGCAGAAGAATTTAGTCAAGAATTTGGTTTCTGCTGCTAAGTTTAAGTTTGCCGGAGAACAAAAGTGCTCATTCTTTCTGTTCCTTTTGMAAAAAGCTGCAATTCATAAACTGTTCCTGCCCCACAACTGGCTTCTCACACTTTGATGGGATGGATTCTTCCCCGAGGAGAAGTTGTCTGATACGGTGCTAAGTGTGACTTACTTTTGTGCGTTTAAGAGGAATTTGTGTAGTTACAGATCCAAAAGAAAAGCAGTGGGTGATGTGAAAAAGGCTGGAGATCGTTTCTGCCTCCTCATCTCTTGGTAGTAAAGGCAAGGCTGTGATTTCCTTGTGTTCTGAATAATTTTGGTGCCTTCAGCCTGGCCAGCAGAGACAGAGCAGCCCAATGGAATGTCCGGTCCTTATGCCAATGGCAACTGGGAAAGGGGATCTCCATGCCAAGGTAAAGCATCCTTTCCATAATCCAAGGAACAGCCAGGGAAATCCCACTTCTGACCTGTCAGTGGAGGCAGTGAGGATGCTGATTGTGCTAGTGTGGCAGTGAGGCACTAACTGTCTTGTCCCTGCTCGCTTCAAGCTTCCCCTGTGGCCTTTGGTCATTTGGGGCCCACCTGCAATGGCATAGTGTGGTACAAGTCATTCCTGAGTCCTGCACCTGGATTTATTCTCTCTGATCATTCATCTACTCCTCCGTTTGAGCATTCTTCCTGCTGTTGATGGGGGARTAGGAGCCCTTCCCATTTCTCTTTGACGTTTCTAATACTCTGTGTCAAAAGGCTTTTATTTCTGCGTCTTAACTTGGTAGCTGGAGTTCTGCCCCCATGCTTYCCCTCCCCTATTCTCTCAGCACTTTGGCTATTAATTGAGTTTTCTAGTGTAGTAAGCTGAAGTTTTTTATCACATAAATGATTCATCCAAATAAAGTGAAGTTATTGAGCAAAAGTTAAATTGGGCTTTAATTTGCCTCAGGTCTCTTTTGAGCCATCTCCTTGCTTGCTCCTTTTTGTGGAAATGTTTCCCTCTTTGAACGTGGTTTTCTTTAAAATACTATTTGAAAGGAGAGAAAAGAGGGAAAAAATTGTTTCTTGGGCATCCCTACATCTGGTGCCAGGTCCAGGAGATGTCTGTTGTCTTAGGAAGATGCTCCACGAACATCTCTTCTGTTTTATTCAGGTCTGATGGCTGAAGGAAAATGTGGGAAGAGTGTGCATGAACAGCTGTGACAAAATTCTGGTTCCTTGATTTTCTCCAGTACCCCTGCTTCAGTCCTGTGGCCAAAGAGATAAAAACAGCATCTCTTCCATTTTGCAGATAATAGTGCTYTTAATACTTTGTTCACTGGCATTCCAAAAGGGCAGGTGTCCCTTAGCCTGTCCTCCAAATCCTGAACCTGCAAGTGAGGACCCTCTAGGTGCAGTATGAAATCTGAAAAATGAGATGCAGTATCATGAGGAATATAGTTACAGGTACAGGGATCAGTCACATCATAATTTTGACAGGCTTGGTGTGAGCAAAGGCTGTTTCAATACCGTGAGGCAGCTGCTTCTCATGATGTGGCRTGTCATTACAGAGATTCACACACAGACTGATGCTTCAATTCCCTGTCACCTTTGCTTGGAAAATAAGGTCATATTATATGCAAGATAATACTGTATTCATTGCTTAATATTTTATACAATTAAAATATTAAGCTAAGTAACAGTGTGTTGGAGTGGGTGTGTTTGTGTATGTGTGGTATAAATAAGTATAAATAAACAAGTRTTAATGGTGCAATAGCACTGAATAATTTATCCAGACCAAATGAATTATTTTCAGCCTCTTAGTCTTGAAAATTTCAAACTGAATTTCTCAAGTTAATTTAAAACTTCCCTTTTTTTAATAGGCATGTTGTGGTAACAGTAGCTGGGGTGTGTCAGGGTCTTATAACTAGCTTATGGATATGATGGCTGGAGAGCATCCCCATTTTCCCCACTTTCCATCAGACAATCTGGTGAGAGTTTATACTTCTGTCTGCAAAATGTGCTGCTTTGGTGATCAATAAATTTAGTTAGTATAAGTCCTAGTTTCTGTTGGAAGTGGTATAAATGTTTGAGAACAAATTAATACAGAGACCAGAGGATCAGTGAATACTAACTAATAACTTTCCTTAAGTATCAAAGTGAGACCARGTGAAGAAGGGAGGATGGACTGATCAGAGACAAACTGACATAAGTGGCAGTAATTGTAGCAATATAACGTGACTCAGAATGTCACTGCAGAACAAGATTTGCCCCAGACACTGCAGTAGGACCAGAGCACCGATAAGAGCTTGCAGAATRCACAGTTTGGCTATGCAATGTCACTGTAATCAGAGATTCCCATCACGGTGTGGTAACCCTTTGATTCTGATTCTCCCCTTTGCTGCGGTGCTTGCCTTGGGCCGCACCAGATCCGTCTGGATACCTGTCCTGCTTTCCCACCCCTGTCACAAGGACTGCTGCCAACTGCTTGTCTCTCAACATTCCGTGTTTACTGCCCCTGAAAGCAGTGCCTTCTGCCAGTCGGGGAAGACRGCACTGAGGAGCAGTGAACTGGCAGATTGACAAATAAGCTGAGACTGACCCAGGGCTGGCACCCTCCAGAACTCGCTTATATTTTTGTGTTGGGCATGATTATCTCTAAGTGTGGCCCTGATTCCAGCTGTCATTTTAGGTCAGATGCATAATATCAGTTTACAGAACAAGTGCAGCCAAAGGACCCTCATCCATCATAGCCAGATGGAGGAAAAAGCTACAAACAAACAAAGCAGGTATCAGCAATGCTTGGAACATGCTCTGACTCCCTGGCACCCCTTCAGCACAGGAAGCTGGGCAGTGGCACCAATTAAGATGGTGAACTACACTGCAAAACTTGTGTGAAATTGCTGTGTGCTGGAGAAATTAACCTGAATACCTTGACAGAACAAAGRYAGAGAAATTTTCTTCACTKGTACAACTTGGGGTATATTTGCCAGGTAAAGAATGGAAACCAAAGTACTTTTAACAAAATGCAAAATATCACACTGAGCAAACCTTCCATGTAGGCTGTTTGAAAGCCTCCTCTTTACCAGAAATTAGCACTGATCTTGTAAACAAGATGTCCTTTCTGTGAGGAGACTGTTGCTACACAATGCGAGAACTAAATAATTTATACCTTGTTGATGTCACCTTAAAATAGGTTGAAATTTCTCTTTACAAAGGAAGCAGAAATTATTCTTTTTCCTTCTCCCTGTATCTTTCATCCAGTTTTTGTTTTTGTAGAACTCCCCCAGAGTAATGATCCCATGTTTTACAGGTCTGTGGTTCCCTGCCAAGAGGAAATGGATATTGCAGCTTCCGTGCTTGGACCAGTCCCTTTTTTCCCCAGTTTTTTTGTCACTGCCACGTGCTGCTGAAGTACTTTCCAAGTGTTTTCTGCCTCTCTCATCTGCCAAGTGCTGGCTTTACATTCTGAGATACCAGACAAAGCTTCTGCTGGACCTTTGTGAATGAAGACACAGAAAAGTAAGATAACTGCCTTCCCCTCTCCAGTGCAGCATGGACRCTCACTGGAAAACTGCAGGAAAGTTTTGGCCTGTGGCTGCACCATTCCTTCTAWGGGCTGTGGCAGTCAGCTCTGTGTGGGTGTCTCAGACTAGAATGGGGTGGTGGTTTCTTCTGTGCTCCTTAGGCTGTCTGTTCTTGTCATATTTTGTCAATAGTGAATAGTTAACTCCTGAGAAAATACGACTGCTTTGAAAGACAGTAATTATATATTTGTTCTAAGGCTCATAAGGATTGGTTCCTGCCCTTGGGTTTTAGACCATTCTCCTGCTGTCTTTTCTGTTTTCCCCAGGAAGCTATTTCAATGCCTGCAGCTCTGCTACAGTCAGGAAGTGATTAGAATATATTGTCAAATCTTTTAACTTCTTTTTTATTGTTGTGTCACACAGCTCACCTGCCACCTTGTTTCTTGTTAATTCAACCCTTCTCATCTGCTTCTGTTTCTACACTTGCTTGTGAGGAGATGAGGTGACTGAGATTGAATAGGAGATAGCAGCGGTAGCTGAAGCAAGATGAAAATGAATGATATTTTCAAATCCTAAGCAGGGCTGCAGAGGCAAATAATTACATTAAAAAGGCCCTCTGCAGGTAGGTGCAAATAGGCTAGTCTAAACAAGTGCCACTATTTTAATGTGGGCTGTTGAAGACGATGTCATTACCTGACTAGACTGCCACCTTTCACCTCCAGCCATTGTGCTCTGTTAGATCTCACTAACAGGGAGAGGGAAGAACTTGTTTGCAGGGGATTTGTTGTCTCACGCTCAGAGGCAGCTGAGAGACTTGCCAAATGACAGGAAGACGCCTACATTCACAAGGTGTGATTGCCTAAGTGTTTGAC
Source organism: Malurus melanocephalus (assembly GCF_030028575.1). NCBI lineage: Eukaryota > Metazoa > Chordata > Aves > Passeriformes > Maluridae > Malurus > Malurus melanocephalus. The sequence goes on along the minus strand of NW_026623240.1, from coordinate 2,800,176 downwards.
TGTGTCTAATTAGTTTGCCTTTGCTGGTTGGTATCTCCACAGTCAGAAGCAGATTGACTCCGCAGGCTTTAAGCAAAGASGTCTGATTGGTGTTATTATCATTTGTTTATTTAACCCTCCCACTAGCCATGAAATATTCCCTACAGTATGGCCTTTCCTCTGTCTTTAAAAAAGGCATTTTTATGGCTCGTGTTGTGATGAATATTTTCTGCCATAATCTCAACTTCTAACTGTAATTGCATTTTTTTAAAAAATTCTCTGAAACAGACATTAGTATTGCTTTTCTGAGCTTTGAAATATGAGCARTATCTGATTACCTTCAGAAGCAGGTGATGTTGGCTTATTTTCATCATAAATTACAGAGATTCTGTCTGCTTCTGTGTGTGAGTACCTGTTTGGCCAGGATTCTCTTGGAATGAAGAAACAAAATGCTATTTTGTGTTCTCACCAAGTAATTCCTGTAATGAGAAGAATCTACTAAAAAAATCCACCAAAAAAGATACACCAAGAAAATTTCTCTGAATGGGTGTGAACACAAAAGTACCTTGCTTTCTCAGCACTCTTCCATGTGTCTGTACCACAAGACTGGAACTCTATTGTGCAGGTTTGAGGAAATTCCTCATCGTAGTTTTCAGATTTATAGMGCATGAGACCCATTTCTCAGCCAAATAAAGTTCCAAAAGGTGATTTCAAAGGGAGAAAGGAGTTTTTTCTGTAGGGAAATTCCTTTGCCTTCTTCCTGGAGTGTATTTACAGGTAAAACTCTTAACTGTACCCAAAAAAACCCCAGAGTTTGTAAAGATTTGGTTTTCTTATCCTGCCAAAGACACCACCTCTATTCTGAAAAGGGAAGAAAATGTTGATATCCAGAGTCTCTGGGGTTTCCTTGGTTGACTTTGCCTGGTGTCTGTTGTRTTTCAGTGCTTTGGAAGATACCACTTTGGGATGTGTGAAATTGCAGGCACCAATGCACATCTCATTTTAAAGGGTAGYTTACATCCTTGGCTATTCTGCTTCTTCCCTTCTGAATTCCCTTTAGGCTTCGTGGTGAGGATTTCCACACTGGCTCAAATCTTGTTCTGGTTTCCAGTGCCATTTTCTTTTCCTTTTAACTGTGGAATAGCCTGGCCTCTTCAGCATTTCCTAAAGGAAACTTAAATTATCCTCAGGACTGTGTCAAATTATAGAAGCAATCCAAAGTATATAATCAAAAGAATAGGTCACTATTCCATCAGTGAACAGATAATCAGATTAAATATGCCTATCTAGATACATCTTTCTCTACTACATTATTCTTAAATGTCCCAAAGTAATAAATCCTATCTTAGCATCTCATAATATGATGCAAATTTTCTATGCAACTGATACTATTATATCCACAGACATTATTCTGAATCAATTAAAACACAGTGGAGCACAGAATAAGAATTCTGTCTCAGATTTGTCARCTGTAGACCTTATTTTCTCCAGGAGTGTGAGATGCAAATGGAAGCTGTATCTTTTGGGGATGGTGTGTGGGTTTGTGATTCAGCTGAGAGTGCCATCCCATCYCCTGCCAGCCGGGCTCAGCTGGCTCCTGCTCTCAGCAGGTCTGAAAGAGCAGTGTGTAGCATCAAAGGTCAGGTACCTTAGTTACACTAATATTAGGGATAAATTACTTAGGATACTACCAAATCTTCATTTTAATTGGGAAGTTAAAGATTAATTGATCCTGCAAGCTGGACAAGTCCTCCTCCTTAACTAAGCCTTCCCTCAGGCCTCTGCCAAGACTTCTGCATGTTCCACCCATCCTTAAAATCTTCTGAGCTTCAGGACTACTTTGCAGCAACTGGGAGCAGTTTTCATTTCATGTTCATGGTCCCTCTTGAGCTTGCCTGATGTGGGGCAGGAGGGTGCAGCAAAGAAACCAGCCAGAGTCCTCAGTGCTGCTGTCACCATGGCACGGCTTACAGCGAGCTCATTCTGTGAAACAGAAATCAGAGTTGCCCCTTGAATTCCCATATGTTAGCACAGCATGCTGCTGTGTACCACTGGGCCAGACTTGACTAAACTTGTATAATTGTAGTACCATGTTAGCTTATCCTAAGTCTTGAAAGATTTTTTCAATGGCAAAGAGGCTGAGATCCCTAAACCCCTACTGTAAGACAGCAGCCAAAGAAAATATAACCTATCAAGTTCYCAGATTAAAAATAAAACAAACTGATATTTTTCCAGAGCTTTTACTAATTGTCACTTCTCTGCAGTGTTACACAACTCCCATGTGCAAATGGACTTAGTGACAAGTTGCTGTGTACATACCAGCGCCCTGGCTCTACTAAACCCCCTTATCTTAGCTTCACTAATTTGCCATGTCAAATTAGTGTGATGAAACAAATTCTAATTACACTGAAAGATCACTTAGAGCATTAGCACTGCTGCTGTGGTCCTGTTCTTGTGCTGTCTTATTTGCATACTAGTCCGATGTACCTGGGTAGATGACAAAATGAAATGTCTTCTCTCATGTTTATGAGCTTTTCCTGGGAAGGTGCTGACTCAGCCTTGACAGATGCTCCCATAGGCAGAAAGCTGCAAGGAGGAAACAGGAATCTCATTGCTCAACCACTGGGAGGATGTTATTTTTCTCCTTTGACTTCAGCATGTTTGTTTGATCCATTGGGAAAACAGTAATMATTTTTTTCATTTTAAACATAAGCCAAATAATGACTTCAAGAATCAAAAAATATAATCATGACCCCTGTTTGTTATCAAAGTGTGTAGCTTATAAACACCAAAAATATAACATAAAGTACAATTTTAAATGGTRGAATTAAAAATATTCTTTAAATGTGACCTCCAAAAGAACAGTTGAGCAGAATTTCTAATGGTAGGAATTATGGAATAAGAGCATGTGTTAATGTATTTTTAACTTTTTCCACCTGCCTCTGTGTGTTTGCTAAGTTTATGGTTATAAATTAATAAGTCACTTGTTTCCTTTTTGATCAAAACTACTGTTTAGTAAGTATGCCTGASTGCAGAATTTGCATCTAGCAGTTCTAAATGTGTATTTACTCACCAAGGAAATAAAAAAAGCTAAATTGCAAAATTTAGGCTCAGAATATTGAACAACCCCAAAATATGATGATTGAAATTTGTTTTCCCACTGGTATTGCAATTCCTATTCCACTGGAAACACAAATTCCTGTTGGTAGGTTTTGCTTTAAGATTTTAAGGCCATGGGATTGGGACTGAACACTGAAAAGACGGAAAAGGCAATGTCTTTGTATGTGGGCCTGCTAAAATAATTTCCCACTTGTCTTCACATGTGAATGATTTCTTGCCCTTTTATATCACACCACCAYGCATGGGTCATGTCTGGACATTTTCAGGGAAGTTTGCAGGGCTATTCCTTCTCTATTCCTAATTCCAATGGTCAAATTCATAAAGAAGTTTTGGATTAGGCGAGATCTTCARCATCTTGTTCTAAAAGAAAGGGGCTGCAATCCGTGTTCCACCAAAGCTTGGGGCAGGACTCAAATGCAGCCAGGTTTAGTGTAGAGTGCAGCTGAAATGGGGAAAGCTGAAATGGGGAAAGCATTGGAATGAAATGAGCTGAGTAGGAGTAGAAATGTTTGATGTCACGAATAGCTGTGTGTTCACCTAGAGTACTGTACACAGGGTACAGTGTGCATGCTCAATAATCCGGGCATATGACTTTTTCCATATGAATCTATATTGAAATACAATAGCCAAGAGTTTCTTATATTTGTACCTGCAGAGAAATCATTATTTGTTTGTGTGCAAGCATGTCACGTAACAGCTACACAAAAACAAACACTTCGTAGTAGAAAAGTAATGGTGTTTATTACAATTCAATTTAAAAAAAAATTACAGAAATATTCATACACCAAAAAATTAACCCAGTGCCACAGTGTTCTGATAGAAGAAGGGCACTTTTACTTTCATAATACCGTAGAGGACATTGGTCATGGGTGAGTAGTTGAGTCTGCAGATAACTGAGAGAATTTTTGATGTGATTTTGTAGCAGAKGTACAGGAGGTGACCTGTGTGTTGGATCACACAATGCACTGGCAAATTGGGACACAAAATAGAAATGATACTATATTTTCATTCTAGTTTTTCAAATTTTTCATGAAATGCTAATTTTGCTACAGATCCATTATTTATGAAAGTGAAAGGATTTTTTCCCCTCTCAATGCCAGAGGGATTTTGCATGTGTAAGCCCCATTTAGTGTTAATGGCARACACCAGTATACAAGCTCTATTCACTGGGAGGAAAATAGTCTAGCACACCTAATTAACTAATACTGAATCACTTGCATACGTGGCATTTCCTGTACGCTGGGATTTAGTAGATTCTGGTTAAAAGCACAGTCCAGCAAAAAGGCTCCAAGACTGCACATCTAGCTAAAAAATTACATGGGGAAATTAACTTTATTTTATTGTTTAARTGTAGATTGATTGCTTCCTTCTTTTGAATACATTATGGCTTGTATGGTTCAATAGCTTAGACCTATTTGTCTGATAAATTTTCTCAGCAAAGCAGCAGCTCAGACATGGTGCCCTGTTGCTCTATGGAGAAGGTTCAGGATCCAGGCTTTCAGTAAGTGGGAAGGAGAGATGGTCTGGTGTTGGAATTTCTCCATTGCCCTCACTGAGCATAAGCAATGTTTTCATGTCCTAAACAATAGTCTGAAGACTATAAAAATCTGCTTGTTTCCATGGAAAGTGTGGCTCTTGTTTCCATCAGCTTCTAAATGATCACTAAACACCAGTTAGATACCTACAGCAATGTTGTACTTCTGTATTAAATCCTTTGCGATTTTTCTCTCAGGGATTAAGGCACAGCCTTGCTTTTCCAGCTTCCCTGAAACTATCACATTTATTTTTTTCTCTTTTTGAAGGCCAGATACTATCCTAGTCAAGAGGGGTCCAGCTGAAGAACTGTCACTGTAGCTACAGTGCTGTAGGTCAGCCAGGGAAAGAGCTGGCTTCAAACAGCAAAAGAAGACAGTTCAGATGCAGATCCAGGGCAACACTCAACTTCCTTTGCCCAGATTACAAACATAATAGCAGGGGATTCAGACTTTCCAAATTAGGGATAAAGAAAACTTTGCAATAGCTACTAAGGTGGGAAAGTGGGTAGAAGATGATCTCATTTTCACCCATAAAGTAGATGAGGAAGATAAAAGAAGTGCAAGAGGTTTCATTTTGTTACACTGAAAACATAATGTGCTTTTTTTTTCCGAGGCATTATGTGTCCCAGGATACTGAATATGGGCTTGTATAAAAAGAGAAAATTGAAATATTTTTGAACTTTGTTTGAATTTTGGGCTACTAAGAAACTTCTTGGCTCAGCCCTCTCTCAATAGATTTATAATATTAGAGTCATTCTGTAATTGGTACYAGAATGACACATAATGTAAAGTGTTACCTACATTTAAAACTTGAAAATAGTATTTGAATTCCATATTCACAGGTAATAAGAGTTCATCTTCATGGTGGGGAAAATGAGTTTCAGAATGACAGCTTGTAACCTGTCTTTTTTTTTTTTTCTTCTTCTTTCCAGTTCAATTCATATGGTTTTCTCAATATGGGCATTATTCTGCTGTYCTTATTCAGACACAATCATCCCTAAAGTCATGAGTAGTGACACARTAGTCACTGAGAAAGGCTTATCCTTTTAAATATATATTTATTTGCTAGTCTACATTTCCAGTGCAAGTTTTATCAAAAATGCTGAGATAGTCCACACCAAAACCAGCAGCATTATGAAGTCTGTAGTTCCATGTAAAACATTTCATTTAAAAATAACAATRATTGGCATTTTGATCTTCTCCTTCCCAAAAGTTAGTTTATGAATTCTCGTGGTAGCAACATCTGTCAAGGCAAGTATATCTGGACAAGATTCAAAACCCCTTTGGAGAACTTTCTGTCATGGTGCCATTGTGCTTTTCCTTGAAAAAAGCCTACATGTTCCAATTTCTTTGGTGAATTTACAACAAGAAGTTCCCTAACCCCCTGAAAAGCAGACTTTTTTCTTTCAGCCAGCTCTTCTCTTACCCTTAGGTCATGTTATCTCTCAGCAGCACAGCAAATCACAGGAATTTGTGCTTGCAGTGTCTTGATTTGACATTTAAATTATTCTCTGGATTCAGATCCTCTGACAGTCTGGCAATAAGGTTGACAGTWGAGACCAAATTTGCTTATTCTGTGGCATTTGTGACAATCGCTGTGTGAGTTCTGCTCTTTTAAAAACCAGATTTCCTCGTGATCCTGGCCTGGCAGTCTGTATGGTAGGAATCTGTTTAAAGCTGGAGAGAGCTCCCAAAAGAGGAGTGGGTAATTTTTCCACAGTGCCTGCAGTGAARCTTGGAAAGATAACCACATGTATTTCCTCAAGCTGTATTTTTTTCCCTAGAAACGAGCATCTAAAGATGATGGACCACAACCTGATGTCTGCAGACAGAGAGGGAAGGGAGAGATCTCTGATCTTCCTCATGCTGGAGAGGTGGGAAACACCAGCTCAGTCTGCATCTCCACTGATTACGTGGCTTTGGAAGATGAGAAAAGGCCGCTGCTGGGGGAGAGCAGACATGAGAACTTTTCTTCYCCTCTTTCCCCTCGAGAGTTACCATTCTGGGCAGCTGGCAAGCAGCTGAGCTGTGTCCCTTCACAATTAGCCCATCAGGCATGGTAAGTTCCTGACAATCTCACCTTCTTATTTGTTGCATGAGTGAGCAATTAATGAATGAATGGGTTTGTATTTTTTTTTTTCAGAGTAATTCAAAGCTGCATTGTAATCACTTTGATAAGATTAAGATCCTGTTTGACATTTTAATAAGAATAAAACAAGCACTTGCTTGCTAGGACATGATCAGGAAATACTGTGGTTGCAGAGAAATCAATATATGGTATAAGCTGCTCTTTAGAAACTTTAGAAAACGTTACTTGTAATTGAAGTACTGTATGGTTTGTGAACTGTCTCTGGCAGTTATATTGGAAGGTTTTCCATTTGTTTTCAAGGGCTGATGAAAGATAAGAGAAGGTAAAAAGCCATGCACGGAGCTGAGAGTCAGAGTAAACCCCTCAAAAGAGCCTCCACTAAAGCCATGGGCTGCATGGTTATTGCTGTGRAGCATTGTGCCTTTCACGTGGTGAGCACCACAGCCAATATCCACAGCTAACCAGGAAAAGGAATAATGTTCCTTTAGAGTGATGCARTTTGGATCACTGTCATATAGTGAATGATTACATATTTTTCACAAACTCGGTTGGTGACAAAAATGTGTAATGTGTAATGTTAGAGTTATGTGTAATAATGGGAAATAATAATTAAATTTGCATTAACTAAAGCTTTGTCACTTGGCTTTAAAAATGGCGTTTCAAATATTGCTTAGCATTGTTTTTGTCATCCTTCARCTTCTGTCATTTTCCGATTCATTGCTTACTTCTCTCCTACCAGTGAACATTGGCTGATGACAAGAAAGGATCTAGACTGTAAATTCATAAAGAAATCAGCTTAGAAGTACTTGCTTCAATTAAAAATATTGCATAGATGAGGGTGAGGAGGTTGTGGATGTGCCTGCACAGACTTAATGCTTGTTCTTAGGCACGTATTATTATCTAGGAGCAATAATAATATGAGCCTTTGAACTTACCTTATTAATTATGGATGAAGAAGTAACTTGATGGCTGCCAAAAGGCACTGAAGGGCTTGTGTTCATGTCCACTAGCAAGCCAGGTGATTTCATTGATCTAAAYGCCTGAACTTTTACGAAAATTTGCGCCTCTCTGTCTTGAGGTAATTGTTGAAGCAGGAAGGACCCAGGCATGGCTGAAATCAGTGATTTTTCACTAGATCCTCCATCCATGAATGTCCATAAGTGAAAGGGCAATTACTTTCAAACCCTGCTGCACATTTTTTGGTATTAAATGTTATTTGCAAAAGCCATGGGGAAAGTATTTGCATGGAGGGTCCCAGCAGCCCACATGACACTTGTGTCTGTGGRAGCAGAAGTGAGAGTAAAGATGAGTAATCATTTGATCTAAATAGGGACACAGCTGTATTTCTAACAGGATTCAGGCTTTCCAGCAGCCAGCTTCTTTCAGTGTGCCTTAGAGGAGCTGTGAACTTATCATTCGGGCATGTGCACATAAATGCAGCAGCTGCCATTGCTGATGGCTTTGAAGCATTTTGCAGGCAASCGCCGGAGCTGGTGGCTCCTTGCCAAATCATGATGTGATTCTGATCCTGGGAGATTTTTATGCAAGACTGGGGACAGAGGTCGTGGATCAAATGTAATGGGCTGACATGTATTAAGAAAGATTAATGAGTCTGGGCACAAATTAATTGTGTTCTTACCAGATAATCAGCAGGTCTTGCTAACACTTACTTTCAATGTTATTAAAGGGGAATATGCAATTGGGTCTCTTGTGGTCAGCTGTAAGGAAAGAGAGTTTTTTATCATTATTTAAATAAAATATAATATCGGTTTTGTCTGGTACAAAATCTTAGCAAGAGATTGTTGTGGAATGGTCAAGGCRATTTTTCCAAGTACCACATTAACAGTGAAAGGAGCTGCAACGACTCTCAACATTTGCTGTAACATCAGGAAAAAAACAGGGGAGAGTAGAAATAAACAGAGATCGTGGTTTCCAACAGTGATTTGAGAAAAATRAAGCAGCATAAGAGTAGTGGTGGGGTACAGAAGATACTACCAAAGAAATTATGCTATGACCCACTAACTAGAAAATAATTTACATTTTCATTCCATAAAGTGGGAGGGATTCTGTTATGTAGGACAGTTTCCTTCTCACTAATCAATCAGAACTAAGGATGCTTACTTCTCCCCAAAACCCAAAAGCTGGGAGTCCAAAGACAGCATGGATGTTATGTTGCAAAATAAATTACAAAACAGCTTCCCTAAAACCTTCATTTTGGTAGTAGAAGGTTCCCTTCAGTGAGCATTTGTGCATGTCACTYGTGAAAAATTCAGCTCACACTGTTTGTGGTAAATGTTTTCACAGGTCTGAGGAATCTGAAATTGTGGAGGGACTCATCTTTATTTGTCATACAGGTTTTTTATTGCTTTTTGTCTTATCTGGATTAATTTTTTTTTAAAGAGTTATATGCTAGAACATTAAGCTTGCTGACTTAAGCAGTTCCAAGTCAGGAGATAAYGGAAGCAGCAGGTTATTATGCATCAAAGAACCTGCAAGTAGACAATTAATGTGTAGAATTTGAATGAGTGCATTTTCTCCTTTTTCATTGTTTTCTGTATAGAAAGATTCCTRGGAGCTTGGGATGACTGAGCTCAAATTTTTGTGTCAGGTTTCATACATCTGGGAGAATGTCATTATAGTCCATGAAGTTACTTTGGGTTTACTGTATCAGATTTGAACTTTCTGGAGTAGATTCCAGATCAAATTTCAGATTTGAACTTTTCTGCAGTAATTCATATTTTTTTTTTAGATTTTTATGCAGCCATTTATAGGAAGTCTTTCATCAAACATTCCAAATTCAAGCTATTTATAAACCAAAGCTCTCACATACCAAGGCCAGATGTTCTAAATATATACGTGACAGTGGCAACAAGCAACAACATACAATATGTATGCACAGTAGCAAGTTTTCCATGTTTGAGTTTCTCAAATCAAGCTACATCTATAAGTGAGCTAAAAGACATGCCTCAGTAGAGCCCACCGAGAGCACCTGTCCACCACAAGTTTTAGGATAATTCAGTGAGAAAAGAGAAAGGTCAATCCCCATTCCTTCCTGTGGGAATACTCCCAGGAGTGTCAAGAACACTTCCAAGAGAAGGACATGARCAGAATTCAAGATAAAAGAGAGTGAATACAGTTGCCCTTTTTTTGTTCCTGAGTTTAAGTCACTAGTTAAAAAAGCTATTTTTCTCTGTCCCTTAGATATCTCAAAGAGCACTTTACATGACATTAGGATGATCAGCGTTCAATGGCAGTAATGGTTTGGTTGTTCTGTATTTACCATAAGCTGGAATTCTGCAATTTTTCAACTACCATTTAGTCAAATGATCCCAAAGTGTTATGGAGCTTCCCTTTCTCCTCCTTCTCTAAGGCTGAGAAGTAAATTATACCTCTGCAGTTTCTTAATCCAGTGATTGGGTTTTGGAGGGAGCAGTCCTGTGTCTGGATGTTACTGTTTAGCACCAYTGTTCTGCAATCTTAGATAAAATGTGTGACAAAATGGCAAGTTTTGGTGGACTTCTGTCTTCTCAAAGCCTGGCATAATGAACAAAACGTAACATCTGACAGATATGTATTTGTGGAGGAACACAGGAAATTAAAGAAAAAATGAGTGAATAAGGTAGCAACAGAGTAAATAAAATACTGCTTGACCGGTGAAATATCTGTGACAGAGACTGTGATTTCTAATTTTCCCTAGGATTCTCATTTCTTTTTTCTAGAATGAGAATGCAAAGCCTGTATGGCAAATATGAATTGACACAGTGCCACTGGAGCCAATAAAGCCAGGATGTTTTACACTGGCTGAGGATCTGGCTCATTTTGTTTCAGTTCTCATTGCGTGCAGGAGTGAGCCAGTGCTTAAATAAAAGGGAATTTCTTCAGTTGTAATGACCTTTGTTTCTGAAATACATGTAGTACAGGGAATTGAAGTATTTTACCAGCCTATCTCCCTTTCAAGAGAATGACACTGTGTGGGTTTGATATGGTCAATAAGTTTGTTTTTTCCTTTTGTAACATTGCCCACTTTGGGGTTTCATCACATTCACAGAAATGTTTTGAATTTTTATTCCTAACCACAYGTAAGACCTTAGCTCTTCAACGCTGCTTGTTAGTGTACATTTTGGACAATGTTAACATCATCTCAAATATTCAGGACAAGGGAGGAACTTGCTTTAAGTCCTTAGGAGAAGCTAAAAAGACTATTAACAAGCTGAGTCCATAAAAAAACATCTGTTCCAGTCATGCTGCTGATTTTTTATTAGTCCTTCAAATCCATAGCAAAGATCTCTAGAGCAAGAAAAATGCTCTAGTGTGGAGTGCAATTTCCAATTTCTTAGCTAACCTGATTTTGTTGATTCATACATATGCATGATTCAGTGCTCTTCTTGAATACAAACAAAARAAACCCTTTTGGGTTGTACTTTATTTATTTTCCTTGAAATGCCCTTGAAATTTCATTTGCTCAGTGAAACCAAACAAATAATTGCATACTAAAAGGAAAATGAAGAGTAGCAAGCTAAATAATTTGTAACATCAAATATTCCTTTGCTGTGGTTAACATTCTCAGTGAGAGGAAGCAGTCAGCAATAAACAGCCCAATGTATCTTAAATGTAATAACTAATATCAATGTCAAATGCATGAAGTGAAAATACCTTAGGATATGCTTTCACAGTTCTGCTATATCACTGCTAAATGGAATATGCTATATAACTATAATAGCAGTCATACTTGTCATATTTCTCCTGATCTCTAAGGAAAAATACCCATGTAGGCATTATGCAGCTTATATCTTTTTCTAGTCAAAGTCGTATTTTTATGGGGTCATTATGGTGGTTTTTAAAAGTTTACACTCTGAAAGCAAACTTGTCACTATTTGTATATCATGCAAACTATATACCAAGTCACATTCCTGATAATTAGGGACATCCCAGTACTCTGTTGGGTACATCACTGCTATCTAGCTTGTAGTAAATAACAAAAGATTCGGGCAATGTAATGCTCATCTGTATAAAAAAATAGCAAATAACCAAGCTCTTCAAGAAGAATTTTTATAAGTTACMCCATAAACCACCCTGGATAAAATTTATCACCAGTGTAACTTGGACAATACCAGTTGAGTAATAACAGATTAATATGACTCTTTTTAAGTAAAATTGCACTCATTTCCCCCAACACCCGAGGCGTAGACTTCTTATGGCAGTGAGCACTTTTCACCATGTTCTGAGTGTGAAATGTTGCTGAACGTAAAGTTTGTAAACTAAAATTGTCATTTTTGAGTCAGTAGTTTTTAGTGAACGTCCTGCTGAGAAAACGGTATCATTTGTGATTCCAGAACTTGTGTGGAAACCCCTTGCTAAAGGAGACTGTCAAATCCTTTTCTGCTGGAAAGGCCTCGTTTTGTGAGGACTGAGTTCTGTGGGTGCTGCTGCTGCAGACTGTGCACGGCCAAACTCTGGTCCTGAGGACATCCCCAGTGGAAGACAGGCTGCTGATTTCACCCCTTCCCTTCTGCTTTGGCCTCAGAGCTAAAATAGCAGCTCCTGCTCTTTTCTATACCCTTTGGACTGTGTGGTGATACCTACTCTGTTACAAGGTGAAGAATTGCCTTGATGGACAATGTGTTTTAACGGAGCTCTGCAAGGGGGAGGTCCTGATAAGGCAGCACAACCCTTCACTTTATAATTTTCCTTCCACCTTTCTAAAAAGCTGTAGCAGCCATGGRTCAGAATGTGACTCCCACATATTCAGTGATGTAAATCATTYRCTCTGTTCTTGCTATGCTCATTTCTACTRTTTTTCCTTATAGAAAGTCTTGCCYAACACTCAARGAAAAYTGTTTCTGAGCAGAGAAGTGGAAGCAGGTACTTGTAAATTATTTTCTCTGACRGATACAGAGAGGGCCAAATTGCAAAGTAGCTGTGCACACAGGTGCAGATAGCATKTTTGTTTATCCCATTAAGTGTATTTAAAATTCTAATCTATTAATTTGTGCATTGTATGATTCAGTTAATTAAAAGAACTGTATTTAGAAATGCCTCCTAAACAACATAAGCAAGTTAAGAACAGAGGCAGATGTGAGAAAGATAAACCACACTAGCTTGTGTCTATAGATGTATATAAAATATAGGGAATTGATGCAATTARTGGAATATTCAAAGTAATGGTGGAGGATAAACTGACACTTATGTGTAATTAGACACGAAGGCCAGTGAAATACACATCAAGAAGAAAAGGCTGGAGGTTCTGACATGTTGGTACTGAATGAAGAACACTTGGCAAACATTTTTATTGACTGCTTCTGTTGTGGGTACGGTTTGGAAGGTAGCTGGGAAAGGAGGTCACCAAGGACTTAGTGAGAAGTTATTTAGGCTAATGAAATGTGTGAGAGATAACGAAGACCTTTGTGGAGCTTTCTTTGTCCTGCTGGAAAGGCAGGGCTGGGGAAGCTCATGACAATGAGATGTTCCGATGGAGTTTCTGCCCCACTCCCCAACCCCAGCTCTCCTGTCCCCTAAACCCCCTGTGCACCATGTCTAGAAGGGTGCAGAAAGAGGACAATGTAAAAGGGTCCTGGTAATCTCATTTTTTTCAGGGAATGCCCTATTTATATCTCACTGTGGAGCATGCCCAGCACTGCTGCTCCTCTAAGCCTGCTCAATATAGTTCAAGACAACAGTCCTTACATCTGGCTAAAATGCACCCAGAAGACCCAAGTGTTTCCTCCTGCTGGAGGTCTGTGAGCTGCTTCCTGGCAGGGTTGTCAGCCTATGAAGTCCTCACAGAGAGCGTGGAAGCATCTGGAGAAATCACATTTTCATAATGTAGCAGCAATAAGTCATCATTTGTTCCACTTATATCGGATCCACTCTGCAAATCTGATAGGAAGATTTCTCCCTYGGGACCTCATCCGACTTCCTTTACTCGTTCACTGAAGACCATGAGAACCACACAAGTGGGGTGAGCACTGTTTGACCCTTGGTAATTAAGATCACTTACCTTAATATGTTTGCTAGTTTGAACGGGAGAACCAAGCACAATGACTTAGGACATTTGCAGGGTTGGTTTACTTCATGCATGAAATATTGCAAGACAATATGAAACAACCTTTTAACGATGATTCTACTCTTGAGCCCATCCCATTTCTTTATTAAAAAAATGACTATTTTTCTTTTCTATTAGGTGCTCTAAGGGAAGCAGGCAGAGCAGACAGGAAGAGATGAATTTGTAAGCTGCTATCAGCTTTAGAAAACTTCTGTACAGAGACCGAGGTGCACCGCCAACACCAACATCATTATACTTGTGTTCTACCTACATGAAGTAAGTTATATCCAAAAAAGTAATCAATTTTTTTAGTTCCTAAAAAATAAATACAAAGTTCGGGAAAAGCTGATATAATCTGAACTTTATCTTTTTTTGAAAAAAAAAAAAAAAATTGGCCTCAGAGCTTCAGAAAATAAATATTTTTGCCACGTGGCAGTGGTTGTGAAGTAAATATGTCCCGCTGCTCTGATCTTACATCCTGTCACATTAATGTTTCAGAGCACTCAATATAAATATTAAAACTAATAGCTTCGCTCTTCAGCTATTACTCCATCATTCCCTGAAATCATCATAAAACATTCAAAGCCTTTTAGAACATTTACACACTTGAATCTGATGGTGGGGAAAGGAGACTAACAGAGCACAGCTCGCAAGCTTAAATAATAGTGGAAAGCTGTTTATGGAGTATGCTTTATTTATTCATTATTTCAAGTAAAGTTTCAGTTTTGATGGAGAGGAAAAAATCAAAGTATAGCTGTCAAGGGAGAAGACTGAAGTATTGCTTTTCTATACTGTGTGCTTGTGTAAAAATATGGAAAAAAGAGGGTTTTTTGAAAAAAAAAAAGCAGAGTCCATGAGAATCTCAGTCCAAGGTCAATCAATCTTAGGACTGTGGGTACGTAAACAGCTAATGGATTGTAAAGACACATACCAGTGTTATGAATTTTTAATGAGCAACTCTTCAGCACAGACCCCTATAAATCAATGATGACTTATTGGCTGGATCAATTATGCAAACTTTAAAACATTTAATGACAGGTAATGAACAAGTCTCTGGAGTCCACCAGTCAACAGTGTTTTGCAGTTGTAGTTACAACTACTTAAGTGAAAAGTCTGCAGGAAGCCTTTCCTCAGAAATCATTTAAAGCTAAACTCTAAGGTTGTGGTAAAGTGAAAGAGCATGGTTTTGTTTCTCTTTGTGCATAACCTCAAATGCATTGGCAAGTGGGCACAGCTGTTAGTGTACTCAGAGGAATTTAAATGATTTTTTTTAACCAATGGTATGTTGTGGTCTTAGGAAACCTGTTTTCCCAAACTTGAAGTTTTCTTCAGAWTTTCTACAAGGTATGCAGATACAAATGGTGCAATTTTCAGAGGAAAAAGGCTGTGCTTATGTTAGTAGACTAAATAGTTSTTTCTTATAATACTTTAATTTCAAACTTAAGATATATGTGAAAAAAAATAGATTAAAAAAGTATTAGATGAGGGGAATGTCAAACTGTATTACCATTAACTAGCACAAAAGGACTGAAAGATGAGTGTAGGCTGAATAAYACAAGAGAAGACTTATGGAATAACTGGTGGCATTATAGTGGGTTAATTACTTGTTAAAATTATTATCCAATGAAAGACGAAGGATTTTTTTTGTGGATTTTTGAATTTAATAGTTTTTTTTAATTTTGAAACATTAACCTTTCTAATAGGCAATTTAAGATGATTCTGAAGATTACAGGAAAGTTGCAAATTAAACATACCATTTAAGAGCAAGAGCAGGTGTGTAAGCCCCTGATCCAAGATTTTGCTGTTAACTTAGTTAAGGCTTTACTCAGATTGACCAAGGCCTGCTGGCTGAAGCAGTGAATTGAGCAAGTGCTCCTTACTGCCATTTGCTTTACATTCCTAAAGATAACAAWTACAAAGGGAAGCTTGGAGGAGAGATTAATCTTTGGCCTCAGGAAACAAAGTTTAAGTGTTTTGTAAAAGTAGTAGGACTACTGTATTTGAAAAAGACCCAAACATTATTTTCAGTTGTATTCTTTACAAGGAAACTGTGGCCAGGGAGCCTCTCAGCATCCTATGACAATTTCTCTTAATCCCAGCTGTTTAAACTCACCAGTAAGGTCTTGCCCCTTTCCTGTTTGCTGCCAGCTGCAATTCATGAGAACTCCCACCCTACCACAACTCTGCCAACCTCAACTTGTGCTGAATTGCACCTCACTCTGAAAGCTGCTTGGCAATTGCTASTGAGGTTTGATGTGAAGAGGGGGACATTAAACCCAGCAGGAAGAGCACATTTGTCTTTATTTTTTCATGTCATGCTCGAAGTTTGGGATGCAAGACATACAAGGGAAGTGCAGTCGTGAGAGATTGTAAATAAACTGAAGAGTCATCCAGGGATCTGTAGTAGTTAAGAGCAACTGCTATTTTTTATTTGTTGGTGTGAACACAGATGAGCATTCTTTGATGAGTATTTATTATTGTTTCCCTTGTACTGGTGGGTGAAGTACACTACAAGAATTGAAAAGTTGTCTCATTTCACCAAGTTTCCCCAGATACCTCTCTGTCCTCATGTGAAAATATTTTTTGGAACACTAAGATCAGTACATGATGACAAATAAAGTTTCCTTCTTTCCCCAACTCAAGAGAAAATGTACAGCAACAAAGCTTTCCCAAAATGTTCTTTCTCTACTAATATGGGTGAAACTAGCTTTTTGAGCCCAAAATCTAACTAGGTGGTGGCAGAAAATGTTTATAAACTCGAGAGTCTTTTGGTGAAATGAGGAATGGCCTAAATGTTGGTTATCACTTCCACTTTCTAAGTGGGAAATGGAGAGATTGCTCCTGGTGGTTAAGGAGCTTGGTAGGACCACTGGGTAAAATGCTTGCTGTGGTCAGCCTTTTATTCTGTTATCTGCCATGCTGCAGAACAGGGCATTTAAACAAGARCAGGACATCTTGAGGTTCATGCTCATATTTCATTAGACTTTTTAGCTTCTTATTGAGACTGCTGTCATTGTATTAAATGCCACTGTATTAATATCTTCTGCAGCTTCATTATATCCTGTGTGGAAGTTCCCTATTTTTATCTGTCAGGACTATCAGTTATTTTCCATTTTCCATATTTAGGGTCTCTCATTGGCTGTGAGAATCATTGATACCTGCACTGCAATTATARTGCCAGCTGAGTCTAGGGGGAGAAGATTTAGGTGTTACCACCRATGAAACTGCTTCATGCAGAATGATAGACCTTTCAGTGTTGATACCTTGGCTGCCTGACTCTTTTGGGAACATGCTCGAGAGAGAAGTAGCAGTTGGGTTGACAAGTGTAATACTTGATGGTGAAAGAAATAAATACCCATTCCTATGGCCTTCCCACTTTCTCCAAGAGAAGGAAGTTACTCTTCTAAAGCTCTTCTTTTTAACTTAATTGGTTTACGTAGGTGAAGAAGTGCTGGACACACTTGGACTGGTGTGTCACTGCGAATCTTAGCTGAGAGTCAATAGTGATTTTTTTTCCCTTGTCAAATTACAGCCACCAGTTTTGAGGAAAAACTGCAGCAGGTGATGGAAGAAGAAAGAAAAAGCCAACTTGATGTGTTGATCCTTCTGGTTACTTTCATTTGACTCTGCCTGATAGAACTTCTGAGTTTTTATCAGGTCTTTTCGTATTGTTTTCTTCCTGACTGACACTCTCAGGTTATTGTAAAACCTTGGATCAAGTAAAGTAGCTAAGATGCAGTAAGCAGATGCTTTCATGTTGGAAATTCATTGTCAGATTTGCTACATAAAACAACCCCTCATTTCACAGAAGAAATAACAYCATCTCTTTCAACATCTTGTTTTAGGCTTCTCAGAATATTTCCTAAAAGACTGATGAACAAGATAATTTGACTGACACCAACCCAGTTTTTCCTGACATCCCATGCACATGCAGAATCTGACAGTTGCTTTCCAAACATCTTTATGCCTCTGAAGTTCCAGTAAATGCTTCTTCTGGGCCCACCTACTCAGTGGTGGCCCAAACACACAGAGCTGACATTTGCCCTGCATGAAAGTGTGAGTTCTATCTTGCACATTCAGCCGTGACTGAGCCATGGAAAGTGAGCTGACAGAAAAGTCTGCAGGTGACACATCTGTAAGTGTAGTGCGTCTGTCTGCTCATTGCAGAGATGTTTTCCATTGGTGAAATAACCAAAATCCCTCAGTTTTGTGTTTCTGTGGCAATTCTGAGATTCTTTGTCTACACAATGGGCTAGTGAGCCAAATACTGATGATGTGAGACACAAATGAATTCAGAGAAAAGTCGCTATCATTATGAGGTCGGAACTGGCTCCAGTGTCGCWCTTACCTGGCAGTTTCTTAGGCAGTGCCAAGCTCCTGTGGGTTGCTCAAGTGGCATGTTTAATTATGGAAAGTTTTCTAAAACTTTGCTTAAATAGGGACAGRAAAAGTTGCATAACGTTGGGCCTGTACTCAAAATATAAACAATATTCCAATCCGTTTTCTGGTTGGAGAAACTGGATTTCAGTTTGCAAGAAATGGCTAATGATTGCTGCTTAGTGGTTTGCGGGATTTTTTTGTTGCTTTGTTTGGTCTTTTTTCTTTGTTTGTTTGTTGGTTTGATTTTTTTTTTTTTTGTGGTTTGGTTTGGTTTGGTTTGGTTTTTTTGGTGATATCCACACAATGTGATTTCAGCTGAAAAGAGAAAGAAAATAGGAAAACAAAAGAAACAGTGTGGGTGGGGAGTCCTCTCTGGCAATATTTTTTGCCCAGCTCAATCGAAGAATTGGAAATCCTGTGACAGAAGGATGGAAGGAAAATGCTCTTCAATGATTTACAGCTCAATATTCAAAGCAGAGAGCTGTGGCTAAGACTATTTTGTTTGCTGTCAGACGTTTGAGCTGAAGTGGAATGTTGTGCCAATACAGACATGTCTATTTGCATATGTTCTTTTCCTTTTTTTTTTTTTTTTTAAATTCTCTGGGTGTTTATTTCTGGAGGTATTGACTTCATGGCAAATCACATTCTTTCCTTGCACTAAGCTAGGAAGCAATCAAGTCTCTGGTGCTCAATTTGGCAATGTGTTTATTTTGCCTTTTCAAAAGCACATTTTTGTACTTTTTCTGTCTACTTCAAGAATAAGTTCATTAAGTAAAAGGTCTGGAGGTGATTACTATAATTCACAAAAGAAATATCATGTTGAGTTGCAAGAACTTATTGAGGTCAGTGCTGATGTGTAATTGATAGAATAGGTTGAATAGTCTACTGAATTTTCAGTTTATTTTTTCCAGTGTTCTAATGAAATGACTGTCACTCTTTTCTGAATGTTGTATGTGCTCTCTGTCTTTTCATTAGGACTCTGTTAATCTTACTTCTTCCTTCATTTAGCAGGTTTCAGTGTATGTAACCAGGCAATTAATCAATTTTTTTGCCCTTGACATACCCTTTACTTGATGTGCACATATATTTCCTGATCTCACCGAGTATTACAAAATTTAAAAATTGAGGAAACCAAACTGAGAGAGGAAAAACTGAAATAGCAGTTCTTTTCCCTAAATTTCCCCCCAGGACTGATATTTTTGGACATGGACACTACAAGTTAAACTAACACAGAAAGCCCCTAGAACTCAAAGCTGGCATYACAAAACTCAGATGTTCTGGTATCACTTTGCTAATGGTTCACCTTCCCTCATTTGCAGCAGTCTTGGCCTTGTAGACAACTTCCCTCCCACTCCCTTCACAGTGCCAAGGGTTGCAAGTCTCATTATTAGATACTGTGAAGTTTCTGCACTTCTTCTCGAGCCAGTATGAGTCTTTCTGTCATTTCTCCTCTCTGCTGGAATCATCTCTGCTGTGTCTGTGGGCACTATGTATGTGCAGCCTTACACTGCTTTTCCCTCAGCTCCCCAGTGCAGCTTTACCACTTGAGGGAACTGATGCTTCAGAACTAACAGTTCACCACCACCACAGGGACACAGACCTAGGAAGAATTTGTCTGGGGACTCCCTGGAGCATTACAAAGAGCATTACAAAGGTTTTCAGTCCCATAGTGAGGGAGAGATCTGTAGTGTTCTTGTGAAATTCTCTGTGTTGGCATAGACATGCTGGCCATTGCAAGAAGTGGCCCTGAACAGCTCACCAGGGTAACCCTTCTTGCCATTCTGTCACTGCATCCCCAAAACAGCTCTTTGGGAGGTGCTGTGTGGAATATGTGAGATGAAAAGCATGTTGTGGTTGCTGTCACGGGGAGCAGTGGCTCATGGCTCATGGCTGTGACCATCAGCTCCTCCGGTGTGGAGGTTGGTGAATCCACGTCTGCCATGGGTGCTGGGTGATTCTGGCATTCTCCCGTGTTTGAGTGGGAATTTCATAGCTCCATAAATCTGAGTGTTCTCCATGGCTCCCGACTCACATAAGGACAGTTTCATCCTGTCTTGGGAAAGGGTTAAAGTGGGAGAATAAAGTCATGGAAAAGGGAGGACTGGAAAAAAGATGTGTAAAAACTTATTTGCTGTATGGTCAAACATAATCTTCTACAGGGGAAATTTCAGTCCTTTATTACTCTGTGTAGCATTTTTTGCCTGTTTTTCTTGGATTCTGTAATGTATTTTGTCTCATCAAACAACTTAAATCAGGAAAATGAATCCTTGAATAAGTTAATATCTGAGTAATCACAAAAGTTGATTTATTTTCAAACATCTCTGTGGGGTGRATAGATAGTGTGACCCTTATCTCATGCTCTAGTGCTGAGACTTTCTACTCAAAAGTGTCTACAGAATTTTCTGGTACCCAGCAATGCCTTGACTCRCTGTACCTGAGAAAATGACAGATCCTGAGACAGAGCTGTAATGACCAATCAGTCTGGTCATGAAGGGTGACAGTGTGGTCTGTCCCTTTCCCGTAGCAAAAGCCATTGCAGCCAATCTGTGCAAAGATCAACTGCAGTCTGAATGCACAGTGAACACAGAGTTTATTAAAAGACTTCATTTATCTGTGCACAGTTTTATATAATTATTTATTYATTTTATATTATTATCTGCAAGGCAGAAGTAAGAAAAATATTGTTATTTGGGCTTTTTCCATTATGGCTTTTAGTGCCAAAGCATTGAATCAGAAGGACACTTGTTAATGATGAAATGTTGATGCATATGTTCAGTTAACAACCTGGTAAGATGAAGCATGMAATCTTTTTCCTTGTTTATTCTCATTAATGCATGCAACCATCAGGGCGCTCTGTGCCTGAGGAAGAGGGCAGAGAGTGCTCTGAGGGGTTTCCAGGGCTGACACCCATTCCTGCAATAGTCCATGTTAATTCATCAAATGGGGAAATCCTCCCTGTGTCAGAGGTGTTTGTCCTCAGTACGTGCAGTGAGTGTTTGTACAGTCGGACCATCGGCAGAGGGTCTTTATTGGAGATTTCAGGGAGAGCTCCTTTCTTTGCATTGGCTCTGTGAGATGAGTGTTAACGTCCTCTGAATTCAAATTTAACAACAATAATTTGATCTCTAATATGTTGATCTCAGCCTCATTTTGATTTATATTTTTCTCTTCTGTACATCAGCCAAGCAATGACAAGATCCACGAACTGTAGAATACAGTCCAAAGGATTGCTGGTAATTCCTGCAGGAAAGGTCTGGACATCCAAACATTGTCCTGCATACAGGAGATATGAATGGCATAGAGAGCCACCAGCTAGCTCTGGATGGCTCTGCTGCAGGTCCAGGGTCTCTGGATGGCTCTGCTGCAGGTCCAGTATCTCTGGAAGGCTCTGATTCAGGTTCAGGGTCTCTGAATGGCTCTGATAAAAGTTCAGGGTCTCTGGATGGCTCTGCTGCAGGTCCAGGGTCTCTGGATGGCTCTGCTGCAGGTCCAGGGTCTCTGGGTGGCTCTGATGCAGGTTCAGGGTCTCTGGATGGCTCTATTAATAGTTCAGGGTCTCTGGGTGTCTCTGATGCAGGTTCAGGGTCTCTGGATGGCTCTATTAATAGTTCAGGGTCTCTGGGTGGCTCTGATGCAGGTTCAGGGTCTCTGGATGGCTCTGATAATAGTTCAGGGTCTCTGGGTGGCTCTGGCTCTGCCCAGCCCCGTGAGGCTGCCCCCATCAGCTGTGAGATTTTCCCAGTACCGTCCCAGTCCTGAGTGAGTGCTCTTGCAGTGTCTCTGCTCAGCCTGCACTGTGCTGTGCAGACATACTCCTGGTAATCCTGCTGTCAATGCTGATGCTGATTTAGGGACAAGGGATCAACTCCATATTGCATATTAAGCCCAGAGGCTCYCTTCTACATTTGTGGCTATGACTGACTCGCGTGAACCTGACTGAGTTACTCATGCTCTGCCCGGAGAAACYGGTCTGATTCTATTTAGGTTGAAATGTCCTTTCTTCTTTATAAATTGATATTSTTTGCCATGTTTCCAGGTTTGGTCACTCTTGCAGCAGGTAATTTATGCAGTTCAGAGAGATATATTTTTTATTTTTGGTGAATCAAAATTTCCTAAGAAAACTGTTCATTTAAGKTTGAAAGAAAAATTCTGTTTGACTTAAAACAAGGTATTTTCCCTTTGTTTTTATAGGGTTTGAAACATTTTTTTTTCATTTTGACTGTAATTTAACAGTATCCTATTACAGTCTGGTTTCTTTCTAGAACTGGTTCTTTTTTGTAAGGTTCACMTCTCCTCTAAAAATAATTCACTGGAATGGGGTTGTTTTTCTGCACTGCTATAATCTTGTAATACTATAGACAAGTCGCTTTCATCATTTGTTCCTCCTTATGCCAAACAAGGGTAATATTGCACAGCYGAGGAATATGATGAGCCTTAATTCATTGATAGCTGTAGCATGTTTCAGAATGGTGTCATATTCCCAGGAATATTCTCAGTTACATAGATCTGCAGGGGGATATTCAGAGTTAACACTAAAAGACACTAAAGAACAGCATAATTTTGTGTTGACAAAAAAAGGCTAAGTGCATGGCACTCGCTGCCGATGCTTTAATTTCACAAATCCTTGTCTGAAGACCTTTCTAGTTCTAAATTTCTGAAAGATTACTAAGATTTCAGCTGACTGACTTCTATTTGACTTTAAAGGGAGATCTGCATTTTAAAACACCATGCAATATTTTGAAAAGTTCCTCATGATGTCCAGACCAGCATCGCATTAAATCTGTCCTTGGCAATGGCAAATGATGTTATTAATATTCAGTTGTAGCAAGATGGATTCAAACAGGGGGAGGGTAGGGGGTGTTCTTTGGCATGGTTCGTGGTTGTTAAGAAAGTAATAAACCTTCCTTGTCTCTGATTTTATAACGGACAATAACCATTAACTGATCAACAGAAGGAATGTCAGGTGTGGAATCAATGCTGATAGAAAAATATTTCATCTGTTTACATTTACGAAGGATCACTGATAAAACCTTTGATCCCATTAAGGATATAAACTCTTCACATATAGTCGATGACAAGTCTGATGAGCTAGCTGAGCTCCACCAGCCTCACTGTGCTTAGTGAATGTTCAGCTAAAAAGGTATCAAATTGACTCATGAATTTCAAGATTCCTGGGAAATTACCATTGTGAGGTGACCCAGTTTTTTGATTAGTGTCATGAAAAGACAGGTCTCACTGAGAAATAAACGTAATAATGTCAACCCTGCGCTTAAGTTCTTCTCTCCGTTATACACATTCGCTTTCAAATTGTTTTGTCATTTTAGCATAAACTGTACCACTTGCTTTCATCTGAGAAACACAAGCTTAGCATAGTTCTGTGCAGAAATCAAAGATGAGCATGGAAAAAAGGCCCCTCTTTGCCTATTGAATCATTGATCAGACAAGCACAGTAGATATTTGCATGGATCCTTAGTAGTTAGGTCTCAGTTGCTGCCTTAGATAATTGTTGGAAKGGAAAGAAGTAAAGAGCAGCAAACTTAGATATTTCATCCATCTGTTTTTCTAGAAATGACAGACCTTCCTGTGGGTTGCCCTCTCACTTCTGTCCTTCTTCAAGCACAGAGGAGTCACCAACTGATAATGGTATTGATACATTTATCCCATTGGAACCATCTAGTTTAAACCAGGAACAAGAAATAATGGAATGTACTGCCTTCCCTTGTTAGCAAATTTGAGGGAAAATTGTCTGACTGGGCCAGGAGGACACTGAGGAAAAGAGGGAGAAGAAAAGCAAAGGTTCAGAAATGCCATCAATATGAATTGCAGTGAGACCGATTTCACACTGTATTATTCTCTCCTCAAAAAAACATTTGACTGAATTGGAAAATAAATGTGAAAATACTATGAACTCTAGAAGTTTCAGGGAGTCTTCACAGTGACCAGGCTATGGTCAGTCACTGGCTGTTRGTGGAAACCACAGTGCTCCCACCTTCCTATGCCATTGAGGGCCCATCAGTCCTATTCATTTTTTGGGAAGCAGTTATCCCTACCTCTGTCTTATGCCATGTCTGTGATATTTTTGATCATCTCTTTCAGTGTTTTCAGCTCATGCAATTCTCTGTTCTCTGTTCCTGCTCCCCTATACAGGTGCAAAGAGCTTTCTGTGCAGCAGAGGCCCATATCACARCCAGAATACATGAGGATAACTGCCTCTGCAAGGAGAACATGAGTTCCTGTCCCTCCTCACCAAACATCCTGCATGCTCCCCTCAGGATTCAGCCCAGCTCAGGGGAGAAGAGCTGTTCAGGATGGCCAGACAAAGCAAAGGAGATTTGCCTTYGTGAGACTGAGGTGAGAAAGTCACCCTTGGCTCATGGGTTTTGACCCACACAAAAAGCAGAAGCAACACAATTTTTTATTTTTCTGTTAACAAGACTGAAAATCAGATGAGTTTAAAAAAGAGGAATAAAATCTGTTTACGTTGGGTAAGTGAAAACAAAGGAGGGAACACAATAATGTACAGTCACAGCTCTTCCTCAGTGTGGCAGCAGCATCTGTTAAAAAATGCAGGACACTTAAAACTGTCAAGAAAGTCTCGTTTAGCTGCAGAACTGGGCAGTATCACAGAGACAAGGGCTTCAATCAATTGCAACAGTTTCATCTTAAATGCTGAACTATCAGTGACKGTGGGCTCTGGTTTCTTCACCTTCTCCCTTTCCTCTGCTTTTCCTCCCTCTCTTCCTGGCTGTGTTAACGAGTAATGCTTGGTCCTCTGAGGTACCCATTGACTTTGGCTGATGTTACAAACCACTCGTGATGGGCTGTAGAAGAAAAAGCAGCTGCCACTGGGGGTGAAGGGAAACTGAGATAGAAACCAAACAAAAATATGGCATTGTTCTTTTTAAACTGCAGATCCAAGTCCAAGGTGTGAACAGCATAACCTTCAAATAATAAATGTGCAGACAAATCTTTCGGATGCACTAKGAGAGTTATTTTGGAAGAAATTACTGCAAGCCTCTTGAGTTAGATGTAGTGATTGCACAGATGGAGGCTGCCCCAGCAAARTGACCAAGGCAGAGGATTTCATTAAGAGTGCTGTTATCTTTTCACTGCCTGGTTAACTTTGTTTTCTGAGGCTCTTCCAACATCTGAGCTCACAGGGAAGTATGTCATGAAGAATTTTCAGTTCTTCCCATGACATGTACTTTTGGTGGAGTTTTTTTCTTTTTTTGTACAGAAATCTAGAAGTTTGTTTCTGTCCAGTGTGATTTGGGTGGCAGAGGTCGAGCTGGGAGAGAAGGCCCTCCAAGGAAGCAACACCCTCTTCATAATAATCATGAGGCAACAGGTTCAGCTATCACTGCTACAAAGAAYCTCAGTGCTTAAACTGCCTACGTTTCTCTCTGAAGTTAACAGTGGAATAGCCAAGCAGAAATCATTCCCCAGAYGTTACAAGTGCTCTGAAATATGTTTGAAACTATCTAAATACTTTACACTTCTTATAAATTCATATCTTGATCCCAGAAGAGGATCCAGTGCGCTCACCATGGACTAATAAACATTTAGAAAAGTTAAATTACTTAGAGATATTTAAGTATCATACAAATATGTGTAAAGTGTAGACACTCTCCAGCATAAAACACAAAGATCTTTGTCTATTTAATTGCATTTTGGTTCATCCATGTAATAAAGTGGATTAKTTTTTAACCTCTCCAGTTCCAAACAGAACTTCAGATTCTGTTACAACAGACTGGAGAAAGTGCAATCTTAAATCAGGAGCATTTAGTCACCTGCAGAGTGAGAGGRATTGAAAAGGAAAATAGATTTACTGCCTTCCATTTCAGTTTGTAGGCAATTTGTGYTGGAATTCCTCTTAAATCAATTTCTGCATAGTATTAGTTGTCTGAAATGATGCAAAATGGTATTGGAATTCAGCCTCCTTTTGCAGCACAGAGAAATTCTCTYCCTGAATCCTTGTTATTCTTTAAGTCATCTGTTTCCCTTCATTTATTCTTTCATGATGTGCTGTGCCTGCTGACGAGTGAAATGCGAACAGGAAGTGGGAAGGAGCAGSCTTTGTCTCTACTGCCAGTGCTTCATACACTCGAGAAGGAGCAAACCTGCATCGTAAAACCAACAGAAAGCCACSGAGTTACCTCTCTAAAAAATGTAATGGACTGTACTGAAAGCCTAACTTTGACTGATGTGAGGTTTGGGACTTCATCCAGGTAAGAATTCATGCAGCAATGAGCACAGATAAGGCAGATGACCCAGAGTAGGGCCAAACTGTTTACCAGCAGATGTGTTTTTGAAAATCTTCCTTAACTGGTCATGGCAGCGGAAAATACCCTGCTGTTAAACGCATCTGCAATCCACTGCGCTCCCAATCCACCTACAAAAATTCTGACCTTTAAAGAAATGATGGAGAAGCTGGTGATTTTTTCCATGGCATTGAAGCTCAGTCTATTTTAGGCTCCAAGGCAATTGCAGCCCTTTTTGCTCCCTATTTCACATCACTTTTAAGTCTTGTTCTGGCCACTATGAACCCTTCAGCACTTCTCCCTGTGCAATCACTCGAGTCAAGATCTGTGATTTGTGATTTGCAGATGACATGTACATTTCTTGGCTGATGGCTGTTAAAGCAGTTTGCAAACCTAAGGCAATAAAGTGCAGGGATGCAGTTGAAGCGTTCTATSGCCACGCTGAATCGCCATTCTCATGCAAATGAATAATAAGTTTCTGTAGGACTGAAAATAATCTGTTATAAATTTCTACATTAATTTTTAAAGTAAATAATTTTGTCCATTATCATTATATAGCTTCTGTAGAAGGGAATATCATACTTAACTAGTCTGGGTATCAAAAACAGTGATGMAGCTTGCTCTATAGGAAAAAGAAAAAAAAAGATCAGTCTCTGCATTCATCAAATCTAGGTCCTTTAATCCCCTCAGTATGGAAATCTAGTTATTACTGAGCTGTAGAACACAGTAACAATTCCTAAAGTGTTAACACAATTATTTATACATTTCTGATCATCTTTCATTTAAATATTTATAAAATACATACTGGGAAGTATGTACCTTTTAGAAAACTCGGTTTCTATGTCATTTTCTTAAAATATTCACTTCTCTTAAAAGATACCTRAAAAGAAAACCTGCTGGATTTTGTTTTAAGTGACACTATAAATGTACAAACAAAATGTAATCTTAAAGAGAAAATAATATGATTACCATCAGAGGGATTACTGTGGTTTGTTGTTCAGAGAGCAGGAAACACAAAATGATTGTTTCACATACTCAGTCTCAGCTTGCAAAAAAAAACAAATATATTGAAGTGCCTTGGTCTTAACGTGCATCCTAAAGTCTACATATTGTACAGATTCCTAATCCTGTCAAAATGTAAGTCTGAAGATTAGCAGAATGTATAATAAATGATTCCATGTCATTACACATAAAAATAGTATTGCTAAATCAAGTGTGGTCCTTTATAAATGTAAAAAAGCCCAACTTAAGCAGATTTGTGCTTTATAATTCTGCAGCTCTGAGTAGAAAAAAGCAAGATTGACTAAAACAGATTCTCCATTTCTTTGATACAAATCAGTTTGTCTTCACACACATGCAAAAAGACATTGGCATAGATTTCTTCAGCAAATAGCTTAATATTTATTGAGATTTCTTGTCAATTTAATTATTAATGCCAGCAGTGTTACAATATTTCTGTGAGGTTGCTATTACTGACCCTGTACCTGTTGGGTTTTTTCCCCCCTCAYATTATTTCCTCTACAAGCATGAAGGCATAACACTTACCAATTATTTTGTGTGACAGAGTCAAAAAGACTTAYGGTCTTAGGTATTATTTGTCAGCATTTCGGGGCTTGACTGACTGTCATTGTACAAAATATTGTTTAGGTTACTCATTTCATAATTTGTGCATTTGGACCATTAATGATAAACATTTAAGCAACAACCATTTCTCAGTGTATTAAAATGAATCTTGTAGAAATGTTCAGTGAAGCCAGAAGAAAATGTAAACCACACACACAGTTCTTTGTTCAGCTGTAGAGATAACCTAGACACAGTGCTAATGCTATAAGGTGTGGGGATTTGTGCTGTTTGGGGAAACTATTTCAGGCCCCTCCCTATAAAAAGACCTTTTATTCTATTTATCATTTCCCTTTAATGAGACAAAATAACTGTAATAACAGAGAAAAGGCAAATTACCAACCTGATCTTTTGTATATATTATAAATATGGAAACTAGGAATAATATGCTAGTAAACTCCTTTTATAGAGTTGTGACACCTTTGCATRGCTTAAATGGTAAATAAGTCAATAGTCATGTTGTTGGTGGAAGAATGGTTTTTAGACAGTCTTTCCTCCCACACCTTTTAAATAAACCAGCCAACCAGAGAACTCAGAATGACTGAAGTCATTAGACAGCTGCAAGATGCAGCACTRTTGAGCTTAGTAGTAAAATTCTCACTGACTTCAGTAGAGGCAAATTTCTCCCCAACATTTTCAAAGGTGCCTGGAGGGTGTGCATCACCAACAYAAGGAATTTTAAGGAGGTATTTCACACTGACTGAAAATCATGTTTTTCAGACATGTCTTATCCAGGCGCTGAGATGTAAAAATAGAGCTTATAACAAGCATTAAAATAGGGCAGCTCCCGTCCCTTAATGATGAAAATAGCTCTGATCCACCTCTTGTGATCAACTGACACGTTGTACCAGTTCTGCACATTCTTGAGTGTACTGATCCAGATTCTGAAGCTCTGACATGCACAACAACCCTCCAGTCACTGAAGACAGCAGGAGCTCTGCTGGAGTCAGGCCTGCAGGACTAGACATGGAATCTACTCTTGGGGTTATTATTTCGTTCACTTGGAAAGCTTTTCTTAAACAAATTTTTACGCTTTAAGAAACCTAAACTTAAAAACAAAAAAAAAAACAAAATCAAAAACTGAAAACAAAAGAAAATACAAGAACCATATCAGAAATAACTCTTCTATATAACACAAACAGAAAATTTCTTGGTCTGGATAAAACTTCTTGTCCATTCCTTCAGTATTATGGGGGACTTTTTTCAGAATAGAAACCAGACAATCTCTAAATACCACTGACTGTTCAGAACAAGTCCTTACATGCCACTTACAGTAGGACCAGTGCCCTTCACCCTGTACTTACCAGCATAGGATTCAGGGCTTTACATAGCCCAGAATACACATCTATAATAAGAAAAGAAGCTAATTAAATCATTAAAAGGTGTCAAATACTTTGGCTTTATATAGTTTGAGTGTCTTTATTAATGACCACTGAAGCCAACAAAGATATTCCCTCTCTGGGTAAATTTTGGGTATGACTGTATATATTTTCTTTTGTTATAGGAAATGCTGGCATGTCAGAGTCCCTCTGACGAGCAGAGTGTAATAAGCAACAGACACAGGGAAAATACTTCCTATCTGTTAGAAAAAGGTGACAGTTTTCAAATAGATGATACATGATCTAGGTTTGTTGGTGAGTTATATACACTGGGTTTCACATTAAATCTATCACTGAATACACATTTATCATGGTGAAAGAGATCATCACTTAATAGAGCTGCTAATATTCCCTTTCAGGTTATACAGTGGTAAATACACCTTAAAAAAAAGTGCATTTCTAAGTGTGTTGTATTCATTGCAATATTCATTAAATAAGGAAATGAATTGCAATCAGAGAAAGCATGATAGATGAAGAAGGAGCTGTAGCACAGAACAATGATCTGGGGAATAGCTCTGAYGTGGTGATTGTTTTCTTCCAGCATGCTCTTTTAGTGTTGCCTTTTACCCCAGAAAAGCTTTCAGATCACAGCTGCTTCTGTATTGATGAGTATGGGGAACAGAACAAACTCTAGCTGTGCATGTTCGATCAATCTTTATATAGGTAAAATTGCCACTCTCCAGCTGATTTATGTAATGATTTTAATTTGTGCCAGGAAAACCGTAACAGAAATCCACTCCTGTGCAATTAGTTGTTTAAATCAAATACATATCCTTGCTGCACTGGATGCTTATGCCTAAATTTTGTAGGAGACAAGACCATACTTCTTGAATAAATGATGGAGAAACTGGTTGAAGTTTACATTCTACTATCCAGGGGCCAGAGTTTCTTCTTGCCTTCTTCAAATGTAGTCTATTTAATCTCCTGTAGTGTAGGAAATTATGTTCAAAATCTCTGTGATCCTCTCTCCCTACTAAGTTATGCAAGTAGTGACAAGTATACACCGTAAGTCTTGAGATTTTATCTTTAATGTGTGGCTACAGACTGTTGATCAAGAGAGCCTGCAAGAAAAACATTATTTTCAGGTGTGAAAAACCGTCACCTTTATCAAATAATTTCTCTTGCATCTCTCCCAAGGCATTGTACCCTATTTAAACTTGGGAGGTTAAGTTTGTAGCATTCATTATGACTGAAAATTTAGTTCACACAATCATGATGTTCTCTTTATTAAGTGTTACTGTTAAACAATATTAAAATAATGTGGTTGGCCTTTTGAAAGGTTCMGGAGATATTTATTTATTTGTCTTGTCTCTTAATTGTGTCTGCTTTTTAAGATTCTGATATGGAAGCTAATGTTGCTGCTGTATGCCTTGTTTGCCACATATTATCTGATTTATCTATGCATATCTTACAATTTACAGCTCTGCCTGATGTGTGTAATTGAAATGCTTGCGGGTAATGTAAATCTCTTTTGACAGAGCTATATCTTGAATCTTTGGCTGGTAAGTTTTCTGGAACCTCCAAACAAATCAGAAATAAATTCTGGCAGATAGCCTGGCAGTTTTACTGTACCTAGAAAAATACATTCTGTAGGAATCTTCACCCATGTCATTATATGAATTATTAGATAGAATAAAAACAAGTTTCAGAATCTATAGCAAAAGTTATTCCTGTTTTGAGATACCCTGACTGAAAATGGGTCCCTCACCCACTACTCCTCTCCCAATCTGATAAATTTAATTTAATACTTTCAGCTCCCATTCATCACTACGTCTTTAGAAATAATTAGTCTCCAGCCTTCAGAATAACTGTTCTTTCATTATTAATTAGCAATATCCACTGTCATGACCTGTAAAGCTCTGGACAGGGTTTGAYCCCACCACGCTTGGTGCAAGCAGTGGGTTCTGAGTCCTGAAAGAGCCCTTCAGTTAAACTTTGGGGAAACTCCTCATTCAATCCCAAGGGCAGGACTCTTGATGCACACAGTAAATGTGTGGAATATGGAACGCTTTCCTACTACCCATTGCCACAGAGTGAGCAGCACTTCAGGAGCTCTGGAAGGAGCCAGGATTCTTACTGGAGGCAGGAAGGTTCCTGTGCATCCATGCAACCTTGCTGACCAGCAGAACTGATAGATACGGAATTCGTTACTTGTGCAGGATCGTTTACTTGGACTGAAAATCTTCCCAGAGCACCATGTTATTGTGCAAATTGTGTTGCTCTCTCCAACCAGCCATGAAAAAAGCTGGGCAGCAGTCCAGGCAGGCACCATAACTCCACTTTTGGGTGATAGTTTCCACATTTAGAAGGCAGTTTGTTAATCATGATTCCTTTTCTCCCTGCATGCAGGTCCTTTTCAAGACTGTGATATCAAGGCTTGACCTTAGCAASAGCTGCACTTCTGGGGATCAAGCCACAGGCTCTTTACAACAGACTGATCAAAAGGAAAAAAACCCAAACCTGAGAGCTGTGAGAATCAGATCTTTCTGTGAAAAAAAAAAAGAGAAGGCCTGTAACATTGACTCCTCCACTCCATTGGCCACAAAGCCTGCTCTGGATAGGGAAATGGAGATATTGCTGAATTCTTTTAATAGAAGTGGGAGCATCAAAAGGTACCTTTTTTTTTTTTTTTTNTTTTTTTTTTTCTTTTTTTCTTTTTTTCTTAAGATTATCAAGTGCTTAGGGGAGAAGCAGACAATCAGCAACATCAAAACCTGATGTGATTCTCCTGAAAGGCACTCTGATGTACTGGAAATGCCTCATCTCCACTCCTGGGACCCAGTGCAATTATCTGGGGAAAACAGAGTAATTTCCTATTGACTTGCCAGTAGGTCTAGTTCAATGTGGCCTGATGGTTTTCAGCAAAAGGCTCCCGGTAGTCTTTAAAAACTGACAAATTACGGAGCTGTTTGCTGTGGCCTGTGAGCCAGGAGGGTGTGGGAAGGAGGCACCATGGAAGAAAGGCGATGTTGAAGGAGTGGAAATAGACTCTCCAGTGCTTGCAGGACTTCTCTGCTGAGCTGTGACAGCCATGGCAAAACCATTTACTGCCATCAAGAGGCAGCTGTGAGAGAAGAATATGAAATATGCTGTTTCTTATCCAGGAAACATCCAGTGTTTCCCAATGACCAATTTATTATTTTCACCCTGTCCAGCACTATGGAAGGGTGCATCAGGGATCTGCCTTTCTCTGCTCTGAATAATTTAAGTCAGGCTGCAACATGTGAAATAATTGAGCTGACCAGAATTTATAGCTCTAGGTGRAGTTTCTTCTTTCTGTTGGGTTTGTGAGTCATGACAGTAAGAGTTACCACATGAGCATGGTGCAAAATGCACTTGCTCATTTCTTTATCATTTTTCATTTTCATGCTCTTTTATGACTCAGATCAGCTCTAGCATAGTCCAGCTCTCTTAGGCAAGAGTTTCTACAATGATTAGGTATCATCTTTAAAAATTAGAGCARCAGACAGATCATGTGAGCCATGCTCTTTCATTTTTTACTCTGATCTTCACAGAGTAAGTCCCGCATGACTTTCAGAGAGGCCTGTCTTGTTTAATGTGGACTTTGTTGGGCTGTAATTTATTTTACTTAATTATTTATGGCTACATTATGTATATTAGCTGCACTTGTCTAAATAACAAGGGTTGCAATGGAAGACTGCCTGTTCAGCTGATTAATTCCTGTTACTTTCTGCATTTCATAAGGTGATTTTGTGATGAGTTTAGATTGCTGTTTRTTGTTCCTAGGCTTGTGTCTAGCAAGAACACTCTGGGCCAACAGTAAGAACAGGCACCAGCAGAACTTAAACAAATGGACACATAAGATTGAATCTGTTTTGCTCAGAACAGAATTCATTTTCTTTCTTACTATTTTGAGACTTTTGCCATTTTTTTATTCTATATTTCATTCAGGAATATAAGAGACTGTACAACATAATACGTGGAAACTTAGCCAGAAAAAAGAAATAGATTCAAAGATTGGTTTCTTATCTGACACATTCCTTTGTCTGCTTTTTACTGCTTGCTAAGAGCTCACAGCCATGGCAGGCAACTAGCAGACCAAGTGCAGATTATCCATTTTAATATTTATTGATAGGAAAATACCCTGAGCACACTTTTAATATGGGTTCCTTGGACATAAGGGCATCAATGGCTCTATAAAATGTAAATACATTCTTAATTACCTCAAGTGCCCCTTCTGCCCAAGTGGCTCTTTCACGTGAAATACGTCTGGCTGGTAATGAGCACAAATATTGCTAATGGACTGTCAAGGGCATACTGTGTAATCTTTTTTTCTTGGGTGCCACGCTGACAGTGTGTAGGGTTTGCTGCTTCAGTTCAGGGAAGTTCTCTGTTTGTTTATTTTTTTCCATGGTGGGGCAGCTCTTCCTAAATGAAGACCACCACAATCTTACTCTGACCTCCCTGTATTTCTTGCAGTCTGTTTTGGGCTCTCAATAAGAGGGAGACAAAAGARTAAGTCAGTAAGAGAAGACAAAAGTACTTTGAAATGTGCTATAGCTCTTGGGATTTTTTCCCCAAAGGAAATATTTCCCCACAAATCCTTTTCCTTTTCCCACTCCCCATTTTTGTCTCAGGAACAAGCTCCACTCCTGCTTTTTAGCCTGTCTTTGAAGTGTCATCTCACACGTCTCCATGGTCTGAGTTCATTCATTCAGTTCTCACACTTTAAGGTGGATGTYACATCTTGAAAATTTTTAGTAGAAGAACTCAGACTCTGAGGGAYGAAATTGCTGGATTTGGCCTATGATGGGGATATTACCACAAAAGGAGTTGCAAGGGGTGAGAAAAGGAATTTCCAAATTTTTTTCTAAGCAATTTTTTCAGACTCTGTTTATAGGCTGTGGAGTGAAAGATGTGTAATTTGATGAACAGAGAAAAGAAAAGGACCATCATGCCTGTTTTGAGAATCATAGGTGGAGAGATACTGGTAAAAAGAAATTGTCTACCCCACACTGCTGCACACTGACTTAGAAACTGTTTGCTGACATTTGAGAGTTGTGTGTGGTTTTCTTAAAAACCTGCATGAGGGCAGGTGAAAAAAGCTCTGAGATCTGCTGCTTCTTGAGAGGCTGGGGTTCTGGCCTGGCTCTGCTGCATTGCTGCCTGCAAAAATAAGCCCTATGAGTCTAAACCTTGTTGCCTCAGGGTAAAGAAAGCAGGGATAATTGCAGTCTTGGAATGGGCAGGGTGCACCTGACAAAGCAGTAACGTTTTCTCTGGGACAGCCTCCAGTTGGGGTATCAAGGGCWAGCACAGTTAATGTATTCAAGGTGCAGCTTCAGCTCTTCGAGAGGGACTGTGTGATGAMTCCAGTGCAGTTCACTCACCCAGAAAGGTCTCTGTAGCCTCTGTTTATTGGTTCAACAGGCACACTGCTACTACCAGTAAATGTGGGAAGATGCACTCATTAGCTCTGGAAACTGCAACTGGTGCAACTGCAGTAGGATGGAAATGTCGATGGGAAAGTGRAAACTGTGCATGCTGCTGCCAAGGGCTGGAGAGGAGCTGAGGATGTGTCTGAGCCTCATTCRTTGCTTCTGACACAGCTTAATGTCCTCTGTACACTATGTGCTTTACCAGAAGGATGSAGCTTTTAATAACACAGTCCCTGTTTCTCCGTTTTCATTCCTTGCTCAAAAATCAGAGCTGCATGGAAAGTGGGCAGAGCAAGAGGAATAAATTAATATATCAGAGTGATTTGGTCAAGACTTTCTAAGCAGTTCTGATGCTTCCTCTCATCCTCAAAAAAGTGGATTATCATGGGAGAAACCACTTTATTCTATCATAGTCTTACAATGACCCTTTTAATAGTGAGGATTATGTCACCCTGTAGACTGTGTTAGCCTCGACAGTGACCTTGGGCTCCCGTGTTGTGGTCTCTTTTGTCTGTGGCAGAGATGCCGTGGTTTGTACTTGTGCAGAGCTTCTCCTGGGGTTTCTTGGATGTGACCAGGTCAAGCTGCTGCAGCCATGGCGCCGAATGTGCATAGATGACTGTGAGAGTGGAAAAGATTGAAAACTAAGAAAAAAGATGCGAGAGAGGAAAACCAGCAAAAAAGCAGCTGATCTAGAGAACTTGCTGAATCCTTTTGGTGGAGACTGCATCCAGTGCTGGAGAACATRTAGAGTTTCAGAGAGGAAGTAGATTGACTGATTTTGTTCCTGTGTTAAAATCAGATATGTATCTCATTTACCCTTCCCTCTTCTTCCCCTCTCTGCAGATATATAAACTTGGTAGTAGGAAGTTCATAATGCTTCACAAAATTAGCGCATCTGTAATTTATATGCCTTTTAACTTCTGGTTACATTTCATAATAGAAGAGCTGAGGTTCCCAGCAAATCATTTATGGTACCAGAAAGCTGTGGGAGAAGATTGCTTACTTCCTAATTCAGTGTGACCCAAAGAAGTGAGAGAAATAACTCAGGGCTAAGTTGTTTCCTCTGGAGTGTTTTATACTGGAGTGGCCCACAGCAATAAGTGCTTAAGTGGCATAAGGGAATAGAGGAAGAGTATATAACCAGAGATGATATCTTTTCTAATAGCATTTTTAAGAATTAAAGAATATGGCTTAGAAAATAGGATAACTGAAGCACAATGAGCTAGAAAAGGAGCTTTTTCATTAGGGGACAGACTAATGAAAGACTGAAGTTCTCAGCCATGAGTTTTACTCAGGAATGACTTTTTTTCCCTCAAACTAGCCTCTTCCRTGCTTCCCATAAGCTCAGAAACCTTCCCTTTGTTATGTTTGATRTGGATATATGGTACTTTAAGTTTTGGGGTTTTTTTTGAATGAGATAGTCTAGCTTGTAACAAACATCAATCAAAACCATATGGGGCAATTATCTCCCCTTGGATTATGAATCTTGAGAAAGCATAAAGCAGTTCTTCAAGGCTCTGTGTATCTGAAGGTATCATGTAAAATACCTGGAGGAACATTTGTGTTGTTACACAAATTCATTTTCCTAAACATAGAGGAATTTCTATAACAATTTTGGAAATGTGCATTAACATG
Source organism: Malurus melanocephalus (assembly GCF_030028575.1). Classification (NCBI taxonomy): domain Eukaryota; kingdom Metazoa; phylum Chordata; class Aves; order Passeriformes; family Maluridae; genus Malurus; species Malurus melanocephalus. The sequence continues at coordinate 2,763,734 of NW_026623240.1, read as the reverse complement.
TAGAATCATTGTTGTAGGAACACTTGATCTGTTGATTTTACTTCCATGGTGGACTCTTTACAGTCTGTATCATTTCCACTCCACTTCACTGATGGTGGAAAAGCTTTTTTCATGGTTTATTTAGCAGAAAGTCATTTTGATTAGCAAGATGAGTAATACTTTACAGCTGTTTGCAATTACTGCATCTGTTCTATCAGTGGATTCAAATATTGGAGGCTATATTGACAGAAATGTGAAATGCAATAGAAATGGGTACAAGAGGGGACACACGGACACGCATGCACACTTCATGGGTCTAGTCATGTTAGGAGAAATCAAACAGCATGTTAGTCTCAAATCTGTGCCACGAACTCAGAGCTGGATTTAATACATTTGAAAAGCAGAACTTCTTGTTTGCAGGTGTAGAGGTTTAGTTGAGGTTTTACCTCAGAAAGGTTGGTGTAAAAGCTGTGCACTAATTCTGCTCTGCTGAAATAGAGAGAGAGAGAGTTTTGCCCTTCTCTCCAAAAGACATCAAGACTGGAGCCCACACAGATGGGAAATGCAAAACAAAGTCTCTGAGAACATCTGGAGACAATGTACAGTCTGTTCACACAAAACTGCCTGCAATCTTAAAATAAGGGAAAAGTTTTTTAATGCTCCTGACTTTACTGTTATGAATACACAGCTTTTCTCTGTGTTCTATCTTCTAAGTAAGAGCTTTGTTTATTTCAAAACTTCTGATAAATTCTGGTCTTATACTTTCCCAAGCAAATCACTGTTATTCCATATTCCACATTGGTGGGAGTTTTATGCATGGAAGAAATGAAAAGGTACCAGGTAAGCCATATGAAATAAAACCCCTGTCAAGGTCTACAGTGAGGTGTGTCCTTCATTTATTTGAAAAGGGAAAATGTTTTTGTGTCTGGACCATGCTATGATTATAAATAAAATCAGAAATTATTACAGAAATAATTTAATGGGGGACTGGTATTCCCACCTCAGTGTATTCTCACAGGCAGCGTAGCATTTCTTCCCCGACTTTAATGTTTGTACACTCCACAGGTTACTTTTAAAAAGGTTGCATTTAGGTCCAATATTCTTCAACAGCTCTTCGTAAGCAAATTTCCAGAGAGAAGTACCATCACTGATGGGGGAGAGGTGGTGAGGAAGATCTGCATACAGCTGAGAAGGCCAAAACTGAGATGATCAGAAATCTCCCATGGAGGTGAGTCTGTGAACATATAGACAGAATCCAGGGCAATACCTTTTCTTTCATGCCCCTCAATGTGTTTTTAATCTGCTCTTATTCCTTTTTTCTTGCTGATTTATGACAGTAAGGGGATCCAACTGCCCTTCCCCCACTATCTCATGCTGTGTCACAGATCACCCAGTTTGGAAGCAAACTCCTGCTGGAGCACCATCCAGCACWTGTTTTCCTGTGCAGCCTCCATCCAGCATTTTGGCTGCCACTGCCATGCAAACATGAAGGACCAGAGATGGTCCYTAGGAGGGTGCAGCTGTTCCCTGGTGCAGGGAGGAGAGGAGATGTTAAAATTCTCTTAGCTCAGGCTGGGCCCAGGCTGCCCTTGGGGTTCAGCAGGGATGCCAGGTCTGTCCCACCAAAGTGGAACTCTTTAGAAAGGCTTCTTGCAGCATCTACGGCCTCCTGAGCTGAGATGATGTGCCTGGAGCAGTTCCACATTTTGCTGGTACCAGGACACCGAGRTGTGTCACCAGCACAATTTCCACTGGTGATAACTGCTGCTGTTGCAAGTACTCAGCAAATGCCTCTGTGCTTTTGGCTGCCCCAACAGCTTCAGCTGCTTGGCCCAGCTGGGGAAMACAGGAGGGARYRATCTCTGTGTTTGCAGGCAGCCAGCAGTGAGGAGATTTGTAAATGTGCATTGGCCTTCAGCTGCTGCTGGAAGGAGCTGGGACTGGGCTGTGGTGGAGCAAAGGGGCAGCACGGGGTCTTGCTCTGGAGCACATGAGCTGCATGGTGGAGAATCCCTTAGTGCCATRTGTTACTGAGTGAGCATAAATTGATTTAGGACAGCCAAAGCAAGGGGAGCTGAGCTGCACCCCATGTGCCTCCTTTGCCAGTCCAGCAGTGCAGGCTCAGGCTCTGTTAGGGAGTGGTAGAAAGGGTYTCACTTGCCCTGGGTGGGTGCATGTGTAGGGTGGGAACAGACCTTGTGCAAGACAAAATTTTCCCACTCCAGACCAAGGAGTAAGATCCCATGTTTCACCTAGATTTTCTCCCACTGCTTTCTGCTTTGATTTTTGTATTCCTTCCTGCTGCTCTTCTAGATCTGGATGTCTGTGAAATAATATTTCAGCCAGYCAAGGGAGCTGTAAATGTTGGCTAATTAGTTCATAGATTGTGCTCTAAGAATAACAAAGTTTTGTCAGTGTCAGGCAGTGTGACTTTTACCATTTTGGGGATAGGAATCTCATATCTATCTGCTCKGCTAGACATTTTTTGTGCCATGTTGAACAGCTACAAAGGCACACATTTTTACTAGAATCATGACACTMGATTCTGATTAAAACTGAAACACATCAGGAATCATCAGATTTTGTTGCATAAATATTAAATAGGATTTTCTTAAAAATAACCAAACCAGTCACATCTTAAGTGCTTAAAATGGGACGTGATTTCAAAGTGCTGAGTGTTGATTAAAAAAAGAAAACATTTTTGCTCTGAGAAGTGAATTATGTGCCCTCTCCAACATTAATTTTCAATTTTAAATGCAAGGCAGATTAATATTTATTTATGAGTGGGGTCTGCCTGTATCATGCAACTTCTTTGTGCAGCTTAGAGATAATTATTGTAGTTCAATATTTTCCATTCTGTCACACATTCATTCTTTACATTTCTTGGGGTTTTTTCCTTACCAGTACCTACGTTAACATTTCTGARCTGCACACCACAGGGGACATACAATTTCAAAAAGGGCAGAGACAGATGGAAAAAGTGGAGTTTCAACCTTTTTGCAGATGAGAATGCTTGTCCATTTAATAATAATAAAARAGACACCAAACTCAAAAGTATTTTCAGAAAATAGAAGTCCCAACAATAGCTTGCASTATCTATAGGGCAGTGCAGAATTATTCTATGACCAGCAACAAAAGTAATGGCCCCGGAATCAAGCTGCCATTTGACAGCTGCACACAGACCAAGGCCAGGGCAAGGCTTAAGTTTCTCTTACCTACTTCTTTACAGTAAAAGAAATTATTGTTTAATGGTAAAAAACTACAAACCTAAATAAAACACAGTAAAGGATAAAGGGGAGCAAAGATGGAAAAAGAAAGGCTAGGGAAATGAGGGAAGCTCACTTCACTGTCACTGGACAAATAAAGACATCTCTGCTGTCCCACTTACCCATTTGCATTTCTCCCTCTCTTTGCACAGCCAACRTACCTGAAGAGTGATTCCCTAATTTGGTGTCCATTCCCTTCTCATTTGTGGGATGGCCCTGGATGAGGCCCTGAAGGCCACACTGTTCCTTTCCCAGCAATTAAAATAGCATTGCCCTGAACTGAATTTGTTAGCTCAGCCCATGGGGTGAAGTGTGAGTGGAAGAAAGGAGTCACTTTTGTCTCTCGTGGTCTCTTCACTGTTGCCTCTCTGTTCCCAGTGGCATGAAAAGCTCACCCATTCTCGGTGATCTCACTGACATACTGCAGTGGTTTTCCCACTGCTGGGGAGTTTTTCAAACCACTGACCCTCCAGACACAGAGCCCTACTTCAAAAAGCTGCAAAATGCTCACTGTCATCAAGCTCTAGAGGCAGTCAGCCCTGGAAGCTCAGTGATTTCTGGGGTTTTGCTGTGTCAGGTGAATCATTGGGGTGGGTTTGCTGGCCAGCAGCTTCTGCTGCTGTTTCTAGAGAGCAAAAGAGTTGGGASAGAGGTAAAGGCATCAGAGTTGGGAGAGAGTCTGTGCTTTCATGGGCTGAGCCTTAAGGCCAAACCTGCAGCAAAGGCTGCAAATTCACCCACAGGGGATGGGGCACCTCTGGTTTCACCCAAGAGCACAGCCTTRCACAAGTCCATGCTCTGGTCAAGTCAGGGTGTCTGTGGGAGTTGTGGGGTTTCTAAGTAGAGGCATTTCTGTGGGAAGTGCTAGAAAGTTTCATCCTTGTGTCCAGTTCTACTGCTTTGGCATTCCTGCAAATATGTTCTTAAGGAGACAGGAGAAAAGACCTACYCAGAACTATTTCTTGTCCACCAAAGGTGAGAATGTGTTTCCCTGTCCCTTGCCATTTCCCATGTCTCTAGACTTTTCCATTACAGCCTTCCAGTAGATCTCCTTTCTCTCCCTGTGGCTTTTCCAGCAGAATTCCTTGCAGTCTATCACCCAAGTGCAGTCTTCCATCCAAGAGTCTCAGCTTGCTCTTCTCCTCTGCTACAATTCACCTGACCTCTACTTATTAACGTAAAGTTAAAAAAGACRTAACTTGCATTATATACTCACAGGAAGGTCTGTAAATTCTACTAAAAATACAAAGTTGGAAAAAAGGTAAAAACAAAGAAAAGAATTTAAATGAGTTACTTAAAAGGTTTGTGAAAGTGTGAAAAGATTTACTTTGGTTGTCCAATATTTGTCATTCGTTTAATCAATTAATTTACTTCTCACAGCCAAAACACTGCCATTAAAAAGGCTTACTCAGATGCTTTACCCTGTTCATATTGATTCATTTTCAGTGAAAATATCAATATCTTTGTATAGATCTAGACCTTAAAGTTACTTAATTATTGATTGAGAAACAGTTGCTCAGACTGAGGAGGCAGATTTCTGCTGTGTTTGACAATAATAAGAACCAAGCTTTTGCATGAACAGACATTGTGTAGGACCATCCTTGTTCACTGTGTTACTTGTCAGAGGGGARCAGAATTCTACCAAAATGACTTTTCTGTGACCTGGTGTGGTCAACTCTTCCCATTCTGTTCATGAACTATTGAAAACTAAATTAGACAACTGTGTGCCTTTTTCAGTAATTGTTTCTGTCAYTCTGAAGACAGAATAAACTTTCCTGGTGAAAACTGCAATGGTAAATAAAACATTCAAATTATGTTGCTTTTCTGGCAGCTTCTGAGCATAGTTTTGAGGCATGAGGACTGTAATATGTTGAGATATAATTGATTTAAACATTTGGTAATTTTGCTGATTTCTGCTGCAACAACTGTTAGGAAAGTCTTAACTCTGTTCTGGGCCGAGAGTGTTTGAAAGGAGGTAAGAGATGAAAGCATGARCAATCCAGAAGAGTCTGGGTACTAAAGGCCAGATCATGTTTTAGGTCCTCGATTCTGCAAAAAAATAAAGTGGTAATAAATGGAGGGCCTTGATCTCACATGTAAACAAGAGCAGTGTGCAACTGGGTTGAATAAGATTGGGAGCTGATGATGTTTCCAKCAGGAAAAACACCACCATTAGCGTGGCTTTTCCCTGGATGTTCTGTAGTTTTAGAAGTTTGACAGTATTGCATTCAGAGGCATAACAACATTAATTTAAGTAAGAAAAATAGAGTTTAGTAGCATTTAAAATAATTTCTTTGCCCTGCAGCACAKATAAGTACTACAGATAATAGCGTATAAAAAGTAGAAAAATGTGAGAATAGTTAGATTTATTCTGCTTTTGCATGTTCTACAACTTTTTATGAAAAACAGAGCCTTTTAAATGGAAAATTGAAAAGTTCTGAGTTCTCAGATCCACAGGATCTGATCTTGCATGAAATTATTCTGTTAGTTTTTCAACTGTTAGAACACTCATTAAAAMAAACAAACAAACAAAAAWTCCTGCTATGATAAAGTAAAAGTATCTGTGTAAAACTGGCATGTGATCAGASTCAGGCCAGGTTYRTCTGAACTGCAAGTCAGCCAAGAAGATGTTAGATCTTCTCTTTTCACAGGTAAGGAGTGATAATCGTACAGCATAAGGAAGGATTGCTTGAGACATACCCAGTGTATATATATATATTTATTTATAAATTTATATCAGCCTATTTACAGTATGTCTTCATAGCAAACCCTCCATTTCAAATGCTGGAATGAGAGGCAAGAGATTAAATTTGTGCTTTAATTTGTTTTGGGTTTGTAATGTCAATTTTCTATCGATTTTAATTACATGTCACTGAATTGTGTGCTGCAGAGGGCTGGCTCTGGCTGTGTGAAGGGCGCAAARTGTTCTTTTAGGATGATCACACTCTCCTGTGACTGTTCTCTGTATCCCCTTCTGCCTGCACATGCCTTTTCCCCATGGAGTTCATACACAGAGTGATGTGGTACCCTGGTCACCCTCTGTTAAGCAAAAACATTACAAATATGACCTGTACGTTGGCATCTACATGGGTTTGAGGCGAATGGAAATATCGTTGACAGGSCACACATAGGAGTTTCTTTTTAATCATGCTGGGGAATAACACTCATTTTAATGAAGAACGTGCACTTTGTTTTACCCTATACCATGCATCAAAGAGGAAGCCTCCATGAGCGTGTCAAGCCCAGGAAGTAATTGGGTTTAAAGCAGTGTGTGGAAACTGCCTCAGCAAAATTTTCTTAGTCTTGATGACTTCTTCTTGCTATTGCTGGTGTCTCTGGAGAGTAGATAATTTTTTATTCTTGCATGCTAAGATAAGAAAAAGTGATTGGAGGCTTTAAAAGAAGGGAGTAACTGCTAATGCCTGCATTCAATGAATTCGCAGACACTCAGAGCTGGGAGGTAGATCCAAAGCACAAAGACCATTTCCTGCTCGGGCCCATTTTTTCCATAACACTCTAGGAGAAGCAGACCARAGATTAAAGGAAAGATTAAATTTATTCACGTTTTTAACACTGGCCAACTTGACAGAAATGGCCAGTTTATGAAAGGAAAATAACTTCTTCATCATTAGCTGCAAAATCGATTCAGTGTCTCCTTCTTGTGTAACATTCACGTACTCTGGTGACTCCCTGAGTCACCTGAAAAATTATTTATTAAGGAAAATACATGCAGAGAACAATCAGTTCAATTTACCCCTTTTTCTTWATCTATATTTTGAAAATTCACAGAAGTTATTAAATTCCCATRTGGTTCTTGATCCTGTGTCTTTGTTGGCTCTGCTCAACAGATGAAACAGCAGTGTCTGCACCCAGACATTCTTTCAACAGAGATCCAAAAGTGAGAAAGCCCTGCACAAACCACTATATTCTCTCAAAATCCCACTGCAAGTTGAATATTTTTTAAAAAATCACAGGTGTCTAAACAGAGATTTCACATATAATGAAATGGCTGTGTTCCATATATCTGTGAGGCTGCTTGGAAGCAGGATACTCTCAGGACCTGATTTACAGACATCCTRGGTATGGAAAACATGAGTCTATTGAGCATCTAACTTTTATGTCACTTCAAATGATTATTTGTACCCACATGTACCTTACACTGCACCTGATAGCATGCTAAGGCTGTGCATAAATCATGGGCAAAATCATGCATCTGCACATATGCCTTTAAATGTTTACTGTCCATTGCTATGATGAACATGTTTCAGCTAACATGAYGGGGTTTGCCTCAGATATCCTTGTTGTTTTGCATGTTTTAAAGCTCACTGTTAAATCTCAAAAGCCAAAAAAATGAAGTGAGTAAAACTGCACAGCTCTCTGACTTGAGGAGAGAGAGCTGATTTGCACCAGCTGAGAATCTGATCGTCGCTTTTGAGCTATTGTAATTGCTTAAGTGAAACGGACAAAGTAATTGGTGCAAACTAATACAACTGATGGAAAAAGATTCAGTGTTTGTCAATACCAACTATGCTATGGAGAACCTGATCAATGAATTAGTCTATCAATTAATTAGCCTAGGCAGAAAATGACTCCCTGTACTGTTAGTCCATGAAGAGATCAATAAAGTCAAATGTCTAGTTTAGTGTTTCTCACGTAATGATTATATTATGAGAAGAATAAAAACTATGTTTATACTGTTTCAATTACAGTTTTCAAGTGTTCAATTAACAAAAAGATACCCAGATAGTCCTGTTAGAAAAATAAAAAACACAGATTTCAGTATTTTAATGCTGTAAAGTTGTTTGTCCTCCTGTCTGTTTAACCTGCATCTTCAAGGGACTGATATTCTTATAAAGAAATGTTTTCGTGGTGTAAGGATTTACATAGGCTGAGCAACCATTTTGTCAGTTCTGTGTGGGAAATTGTGGCAAGAACATGTGGCTTTTAGGGCAAATCCTTCGTTTTGGCAGGGGCTAGACTGAGCCACCTCTCTGGGATGACTCTGGCAGTTCACAGCTGTTGTTGTGTCATCATCAGAAACACACTGGGCAGAAAACTGAGAACTCAACCTTTTTCTGTTTTAATTGGCTGCAGTCTTATTATTTCTGCTAAGTGTGGCCTGGTCACTCACACTTTGAATTTTGCATATTTATAATTGACTTTACAGCAAAAATAAGCAAATACATCTTGTGTTACAATCTGGTAAAGTCCCTAATTATGAAGCCTTTAAAGTCTGGCTGTTTGCCCCGTAGTAGGAAAGAGAAGCAGCCATTCTTGCTTTCATGCACATAYTTTTGGTGGTTATGAATTTTAAAAGTATGCTTTGCACTACAGAAAAAAAAAAAGGAGTTTTAGATATCTCTGTATAATATGCAAGAAGGGATAATCGTGGAAACTGAAGTAACTGGCTATTAGTTAGGCTTGGAGGCTGATGAAAGCAGATTTTGCGAAGGAGGACATAAAAAAGCCCAGTTTACCTGAAAATGAGATTTTACTGAAAGGAAAAATTTGTTGCAGTAATCCTGTGATAATCTGCTGTGATGAATAATAAACATACAGCAAATACCAAAATAAGACTATCTGCAGTCAGTGAATAATTACTGCTTTCAGATGATCTAAGCTTTGGGGAACATGTAGATTACTTTTAATGTTGGAAATAACCTTTTACCTTTTTCAGCCTGTTTCCAGACTACAATGCTATCTTTAAAAGCTTAGTCTTTTGCAGAACAATGATGTGTTACTTCATGTTTCATATTCCAGTATCAATTTTTCTATTAAAAATAGATTCAATTTTAAGTAACTAGTGATGATATGTTCAATATAAGTTAGCTGGATGAAAAATTAATGTTGSCAGTACTCCTGTTTTGCAGGGATTAGCTGAACTAGCCAGAGCAAAATTTAAATGTGCCTGCTTTTCTCAGTTTCAGCATATTCTGCCTAAAACTTGCACTTTGTACAGGCTTTAAGGTATCAGGAATAAAATAATGTCTCACTAGAGCAAGGAATGGTCCCTTCCCAGCTGTTGCACAGGGAGTCACAGGAGATCTGTGCCCACCCCACCCTGTGTCCTCCAGAATTCCAGTTTTGGAAYGGGCTCCTGTGCATATTGGCACTGTGCAAACGTGGTGGTGTGTAACCTCTTGGCAGGAGATGTCTGAAACCTGCAGAACAGCCTCTCACTAGGTGAAATATTGGTGATAGAGCAAGTAAATATATTTAACCTATTGTAATATGGACAATTCTTCTGGGACAAAGGAGGTAAAGACAGACAATCACACAGACAATCCTTTCTTCCAAAATTCACAAGATAATGCTAATGTCACGTTCCTAACATACAACATTGTCTCAAGGATTGACTGAGTCCAAACAAAGCAGTTAACTTCTACTTACCTGGTTCAWTTCCCTGATGAATGTCCCTGAAAGGGTTTTCCCAAATCCAGACCCAATAGAGCGTTTCCTGACAGTGAATATCTGCAGGTTATGAAAAACTCTTGATGGATTTACATGGTCTCAATATCCCACAACGGTTCCTGTAAGACTATATTGAGGCTGGAACTATTTTTGGGGTGTGAAAGAACTGGTTCCTTTGCACAACATTGTCAGCAGGACATTTTTAATGCAGATGTGGCAGAGGTGCAGGGATCATTCTCTCACGATGGACCTTTATGAGGGTAACCCGTATTCATTGTTGCCAAATCCTTAATTCACTACTCCTGATGTGGATTATCTGGGTAGAATTTTAAGTGATATTGAATCCCTTGATGAGGGCACTACATTTTTTTAACAACCAACATATTCTAATGCAGCTACACATMGATGAAGTAGAGATTCATCTTCATTTATAATTTCTGCAGCTGGTGATAGGTAACACCAATCTTTACATGGACACTACTGGGGAGGGGTGGGGAACAGGGAGCACAGTGCTGTTGATGCTTTTGTTTAAATTTAAAAGGGTTTAGAGAGTACAGAAAYMAAMAAGYACAGWTCTGTGTTCTTTTCCCTTAGATAATGCACTCATTCAAGCTGAAGGTGGGGACAAATGCTTGGTGCTATTATCCAACCTCACATTATATTGTTATAATAAGGAATTGGAAAAAAATAAATATGGCAAAAGTGCAGCATAGGCAGGCTATGGAGTCATGCCAGTTTTGGACTCCAGGATCTTTTTGAAAAATGCCTGATGGCCTGTAGGGTCCCATGTGGTTTACCCCAGGTGGCACCAAGCCCCATGGACTCTGCAGCCAGGTCTGCACCAGCAGGGGATATCCAGGCATCCGTGTCYGTGTGGAAGCTGCAAGGGGGCAGAGCCTCCAGAGCAGTGCCCTGCAGCCTCTGCCTGTGSTGTGGATGGTTCAGCAGGAGAGGGGAGAATGATGATCCAGATCCTACTGGGAGCACAAAGGACTAGTGCACACCAGCTGATAAGGCTGGCACAGCTTTTCCCACTAATGTTGGGTAAATCTCCAAAGGCTCTGCATGCCGCTAAGCAACTAAAAGTTCTAGTGCTTGTCAGAGTSATCCCAATGATCCACATCTGTTGGTTCAGCAAAATGGGGCCTAGAAATGCTGTGACGATAGGATCACTCCACAGAGACCTATGATTCCGTTCCCAATCTTCTGGGGCAGCAGCAAGAACCAAGGTGAATAAAAATGGGAAATAGTCACGGCAGCGGGGGGGGACATTATTCTGTAATCACAGGAGCTYTGCATAGAGCRTMATTTTTGACRYAGAAACTGCAAAACATTTGCCTTGMATTTGTCTTGGTTCTGYTTGTATTTTTTACTTAAATATACATCAGATATTTCCCCACTCCACTGTAGTCCTTGCAAAAATAACAAGCTCTAAAGCTTGTCCAGAATGCTTCAGCAAACCAAGAGTAACACTCACTGCACTGGACCATGACCATATGTACATGCAGGGCTGTCTTTTTATTTTCCATTCCCATGTTCAGACAGTGTCACAATGTCTTTGATACAAATGATTTCATTGACTTAATAGTTGATTGTATCCCACAGAAGTTTGCAATAGCCTCGGAGGTCATGTTTAATGACACTGTTTTGCAGAGCCAGTGCCTTKCCTGTGCACAGCCATCCATGTGCTTTCAGCTGTGCCATAATCCTCTTCTTGCCCTACATAGCCCACAGCCTGCTGAGTGGGAGAAGCTCAGGARGGAGTGTCCACACAACCCCACAGGAGACAGGGATTGTTCAGGCAGGTCAGTGGGTGCTTTGCTTTGCTTTGTGCCACTGGAGCTGGTAGAGGTTTTACACATTGTTTTTCATCCTTTTTTCCCCACTCCCAGTGCCCAGATAACTCAAGCAGGATCTAACAGCTGCCACAGAAACAATCCTCATGACCTATCTTGATAGACAAAGAGGTGAACCACCTTTGTCTAGGGGCCTACATATTCCAAATATAATGCCTAATCTCCTAAATCAGGTCCTTGGGTATCTTATTGCTGTAGGGAAAAAATAGGTGATTCAAGTGCATATTTTTCATCAATTTCCTGCATTGAACTCGGTCTAGAACTTGACAGTACTCATTGGGGAGACATAGAAAAGAAATTTCTGTATGGTGGAGATGTTTGCTTATAACTGGTGTAAAAATAATCTGTTAAAACTGTGCTAAGTGTTTCATGCAAAAGAGTCTTGAGGAGTCAATTAGACATGCACAAACTAACGAACTGCAAAAAAAGGCTTTCCCTCCAGTAAATGCCTCACCGTAATCATCAATATTCTTAAAAAGTGTAATGATTTCTTATCAGTGCTTGAATGAACCGTAAAACTACCTTTTGAAATATTGATATTTCCACAATTTTGAACACAAGAATGTTTTCYCTTCTCTATAGAAGCTGACGGACCATTGACTTGCAGTATATCTTATCCCTGCTGGAGCATATGCTGTATAATGCACATAGGTACTCACTGAGTAGCCTACATTTTCCCCCAACAGTTGTAGAAGGCTCCTTTGTTTCACATGCTTTAGCTTTTGATTTAAGGCTTAATCAAGGCATTCTCTGCATGGGGTGTTTTGTATGAATGAGGGACACAGCTATGTTCATCTTTGAACCTGAAAGCAGCAGCATTTCTCAAATGGTTCATGCTCAGGTTTGTGAGGATCCTCGATCACCATCAGGTCTGAGGGATGATCTTCATCTGGGCAAATCATGGCAGCTCGGTTGGTCTCAGTGAGCTGCAGTGATTTATCCCGTGGAACGTCTGGCCCTGCAACACTGGGAATCACAAAGGGAACTACAGCCACAGAGGATACCTGTGTTATACTGAACYTTCTTATTCTGCAGTGGATTATAAGCACATTTGATTGCAGAAATAATGTCTACAGGTAAGTATCCAGCTAAAGAAAAGTCAGTGGGACATTATTCTCTTTGGAAAATACACTGTCATGGTCTCTGAAACTCTGCAGAATGCCAGCCTGGCTTCCCTAACAACCCGTATCAGTCAGAAAGAAATGCAGGGGTGGCAGAAACTCGTTATTTGTCAGACAGATTGATATATATGAAATATAGTTTTTCAATTCTTGCTTTTCAAAGTACATGTGTGGTTTATTTAATGCCAAGTTATATTCTACATGACAAAACAATTTAAACATGCAAAATGTCAAAAGAAAGCTTTAAGTGATTTGAGATTTATTTTCACAGAAAATTTTACTTTCATCTTGGAAGAAAAGTAGATTTTGAACCCTCTAAGTCCTGCATAAAATAGATTTCTCCCTTTCCAGCCTGCTCTGAATTGACATCAAGTTCGCTCCCTGTGTATTTTGGGTTGGTTGGCTGTTTAGGAAGAAGGAATAATTGACATCTCCAATGACTGAAAGTCCCTTTCAATGGAAGCAAAGAAAATGATGATGTGGGCAAAGAGCCATCCCTGGTGGCTCTTCATGGTGCCTGCCCATGATGCCCGTGCCCTGGGGGTTCCTGCTCCCACGCTGTGTGTGCCTGTAGCCCGTGGGCTCCTGGAAGGTGTCACTGTCTGTGGAGCCATCCTGCAAAGCGAGTGATCGAAAGCATTGGATTGAAAATCACCTTTTCTTTTGTGTTGTSGCACAGACAGTGCTGTGCCTCACCCCACAGTGAGTCTCTCAGGGCTGCAGTAGAGTTTCTGCTGTTGCCACCTTTGCTGAACTTGCCCTAATATTTAAAATGTGTTTGAGGAAAAAACTGGTGTGGAAACATCCACGTTTCTTATCCCAGCCTGGACTAGAGAAATCTGCCAGTTGCCTACAACATACATTTAATTGTAGACATACCTTTATCTCTAGTCTGCCTTATAACTACATGACAGGAAAATGCAAATCCTTCACTATGCTACAATTTAACAGCAGGACTCACTGAAGCCTTACAATATTTATTAGATCTTTTATTTATTGTCAGTTGCCTCCTTTTAAATATGGCACGGACACACACAGACACCTACATTGTGTTTTACTTATATCAGTAGGTGTGGATCATTTTCCAAAACTCGTAAAAGGGATTTTAAAAGGTGTCTGTCATCTGCAAAGCTTTTTATTATCCAGTGTCAGCCCCTGGAAATTATGTACAAACTAAAGCAAATGGAACAAAAGTTAATTATCTAGTACGGCTATTGTTATTATGTAGAGGAGCCGGCCCCTATTGATTAATGAGTCAGTGCTATGTTTGCTCACAGGAATATTAATATCTTGTGCACAAGAGAAGTCATTAAAATGAGCAAGGAAGACCTTGACTTTAAACTTAAAGTGCACATTGCTCTAGTKATCTGAATCATTTTGTCAGGTATAGCATCATAGTTATAAATTATTGAAACACGTAGTTATTGTAAAGATAGTTCACATAGGCTGTTTGAAATTAAACAAGTCGATACGCTTTTCCCATTATGTTCTTCACTGTTACAATTAGGAGACTTCAGGTGGACAAAAATGGAATTAGGAGGTAGGATAAGTCTTTGTTGTGTGAGCCTTTGCCTCACCTAACCCCTCACAGCATGAGAAAACTGTAAAATGCTGTGTCCATACTGAGCTGATGGAAAGTGTGGGATGGGTCAAGAGAGAACTCTCATAAAGAGACTGCAGAGCATTCCAGATGGCCCAACAATAATTAGCAAGTAGCTAATTATTAGCAAGTAGCTATTAAGTAGAATTCAGATCCAACACATTCCCTCTTCAAATATTCCCAAAAACAGGAAAAAATAATATATTTTTTTTTTTAAATTACTACTTTAACTACAATACATTGCTATTTTTTGAAAATGTGTGTTACACCATTATGAATATAATAACACTTTACTGGAAATACAACTGTACCTGCTTTTGCATCATGCTAAGACCTCAAACCTAAAAAATCAAAATGTATCTTCAAAATTGAAGTTCAGGATTCATTTACAGTAGTGCCAAGTTACATCACTATGACTGAGCAGAGGGACATTGAGGTGGGAGTATATTTTATTGTATCTAATTTACATGCTATTATCAAGAGCAACCCAAAAGCAGCCTGGTATAAATGAGAATTGGCTGTCATGTAATTTAAAAAGAGAAGATCTCAAAAGGGAATATAATTTAATTTTATTAATATATAAATATAACTAGGGAAAAAATTAAAACTTTAAAATATTGGAAATATTAATCAGTAGTTTGGGTTTTTTGGGTTTTTTTTTGGTAGGTATATTGTAGGCAGTTCCTGTTTCTGTAAAGATGCAGGGTAAAATTGAATCTACAAATTGTGTCTCATTTACTTTAATGAATTACTCATGAACTTCATGGTGAGTATATGTGGGGGTCTTGCCAGAAAGTTTTGATCCATCCAGAATTAAACCCCATCCTTGGTAAAATGGATCTGTGGGACAAAACCTGTATATCCTGAGAGCCTCTACCAACCTCAGTGAGCACCAAACCTCTCTCTTTCATCAACATGAATCATTTCCAGGATCAGCTTGTTTGGCTTGTTGTGACAGCAGAACAAGAGACAAAGCTCCAGAAGCAGCTGATCAATAAGAAACTGTCCAGAGAATAGGAACAGAAACAGCCAGTGGTCTGGAAAACATAATCTACTTGGGAAGATGGAATGAGTGGTGTAATTTAACAGAGCAAGTAACTAAGAGGTTGTAGCAAACTCCAACTAATATGGAAAAATTTATGGGAAGAAAGGAGGGAATTATTGTGCTRTGCATTCAATTCATATAAATAATGTGTTTTAAAGGTGGATAGATCAAAGTGTAATCCATTTGAAGTGTAGCAAGGAAGATGTCAATTAAGAATGCTTGAAGATGGACTGCATGGTGAGGCTGAGGCGATTCATCCCCTGTTTCCTTTTGTGTTCCATTGTTTTAAAGCTTTTTCTTCATGCTGGTCCTGCAACAGAAGATGTGAATGGGTTGTAGGAGGAATACAGGCTGTCTAGAGAGTTGCAAGGTGGAGGGAATTTGGCCTCTTCATCCACTTCCCTCTCTGTTCCAGCAACCTCTTTAGCAGGGCCTGAGGCAATGTACAATATTGCTGCTGCTGTGCCACGAGTGTGGATGTGGCTGACCCAGAGAGCCTTGCAGGATACAAGAATTCAGCAGGGAGACACACAGGGGAGAGCAGGAATGATTTTTTAAACTGGAACCTCAGCCAAATGTCAACAGAATCTCGGGCAAGGCAGCAAAGCTGCTTCTGGCCAAGAGGATACCTCTCAGTGCAAGAGAATTCCCAGCTGCAAACAGAGGGAGGATGAGAACATCTCAAAGTGAAAATTACAGAAATCCTCTATAATGGAGCCTAAATCCAGAGTACTCGTATTCCTTCTGTTCTGGATCGTGCCGGAGAGCACGGAGAGCTATCACTTTATCCTGGGAGTGGGCTGTGGGACAGGTGTGTGTGTGCACAGCTCCCACAAGAATTCTGCTGCTCCTGGGCCCCAGGACGTGCATCGGGATGGGCTGGGCTGGCACTGAGCTCACTGCAGGAGGCAGGAGCCTCAAGAGACAAATTCTGCTCTTAATTAGCCTGGCCCACCTCACTGATGTCCATTTGTCCCAGCATTTCCCTGGCTGTTGATGAGCTGCTATCCAAAGAATTGCAAAATAAATGTTTCACTGCCAGTCACAGTGCCATAAAAATGACAGCTTCTCAGAGGACACCTTTAATGTTCTTGAACTATATTACAGATACAGTTTTGGTATTCTAATGAATAAATATTTTAGRTTGAATTAAGTCTTGTTTTAGCTTTTTCAGTCACGGGTGGATTTTTGCTTCTACTCTGCTAACTTGCAAGGAGTAAAAGAAATCAAAACAGACCTARTGATTTCAATTAAACATCTTATATTCTTGTATTTTTTAAAAAAATCTATTAAATTTGCGCTGAAATGTTTTAAGGTTAATAGATTACCTCTGAACCCAAAGGAAATCAAGCTTCTTGTGCCTGCCTGTCATTTACTGGAGTGGTTACTTATCTGTCAATATTTCTTCCTTTTTTTTCAAGTCCCAGGCCTACTTGATCTTGTCCATTTGGCACTGCTGGAGGAATAACAAGTTTCTTCCCATCATGCACCTTTCTGGGATACATCATGACAGAGAAATCTCAAAGCCCAGGTCAATTATAAGAGAAGATGTGTAGCACCTCTGCCCCCACAGCGTCTTCTGGGGATCCACTTGGCAAAATGATATAAAACTATTTTCCAAGACTTCCCATGATCTGGCACTACTTAGAGCTAAGTGACTGGCAAAATGTGAGGAAATATGCATAGGTACCTCTGCTCCTCTCCCCCTGTTTGCCAAGGAGTCAACAACACCCCCTGCGAGGAGGGGCCTGAGGAGGGCAGGGTCCTCATGGAAAGGTAATTACTTTTTAATTAGAATTCATTGAATTAGAGAGAGATACCTTCCATGCTCTCTCCCACTGATGATTTTAATATTCCTCTGTCAGGTGTTATGAGGCAGTAGCTGACAGTGAGTTACATGAAGTAATCCTGTAGCTGGAAGCGACTTACATAAAGTAACCAACTYAACCATTTGTCTTAGGTAAAATATGATCCCTGTCCTCACTTTTTTCCGTGGAGTCTGTCACTGGCGTGTTGATGTAGTGTTTGTTTACTCTCATTCCTGCAGGAGGAAATATCATAGTTCATGTACCAAATTACTGTAACTGACTGGAGCATTTCTATTTAAAATAATGTATCGTGAWATATTTTCCTAGTGTCGTTGATGTATTTTCAGGGCTTCTAATTTTTACAAGTATGTAATCTGAGTATCATTTATCTAAGTGTGCAGTTGTAAAATCTGTGGTGGTATCTGATCTCATTATAAAAATCAGCACTTAACAATGGACTAGAGTAACTAAATCTGAAACTCACTGGATATTTGTGATATTTTGATAGAAATAAGAAAGAATTTCAGGGTTTTTTTTTCTTTTTGCTGCAGGGCCTCTAAACACAATCTGACATGTGATGTATTTTTGAAGTCAAAGTTAATAATTCTCTTTACATAAAAAATAAATACCCCCTATTGAATACACGCTCTAAAATTAGAATTGCATATTTCTAAGTAATATACCTAAGGAAAGTGATTTATTCTAATGCAATAATGGCATAGATTTACAAAGCTTGAGTGATACAATGTTTCTCGTTATGGTTGTAAAATATTTGTTGCCACTGTGGGATTTTCTAGATCATTATTTTAAAAAAGGAAAAACCTACTTTGACAGATGAACTGGGGCCATTCTGAGCAAATCACAGATACTTCATATAACAAGGCCTCCAAAGAGGGGAGCACAGACTTATTACTATGGCAACCCAGATCAAAACACTATTTTAGTGGAGAGTTTCCAGTTTTACAATGCAATGATGATTGTTTATAGTACTATTGAAACCAGATTCAGCAAAGGTTCAAGAAATGAGCTGACAAGAGGAAAATCATTATAGATAAACTGGGGATACGTGAATGACATATTGTGGAATCTGCTATTATTTGATCAAGTGATGAAATTGTGGCACAAACATAGATAAATAATGGTAGATGACACAGTCTGAAGGACCCTGTTTTGTTGGTTGTGTTATATTGTGTATCTGGAAGATAATTATTGGTTCAMTGCTGCAAAACACAAAAGCAGCTTTAATAATAGAAATTACTGAACTTTGAAAAAATACTGTCTATTAATTCTCCCCAATAATTTATAACATTGAGATTTAAAAATGCTTTAATTCCCAAACCATTTAGTAACACCWACATAATAACAAACCTGGCATTTAGACAGCACCCCTGGTGGGGCACTTTCTTTCTGAAAATGCATCAGATGGCATTGGGGTGGATAATACACCCTTAATCCTTTATCAGATAATCAGTGCTTAAAGACTGTTAGTCCTACAGCAGTGAACCTCTTCAAACCTCTCTCATATCTGCAGCAGCAGAACAAGTTGATTTTTTTTTTCTTTGTGGCAGTAGCCTAGGAGCAGCTCTGGGCACCCTCCAGCTGGTTTCTGCCTTGTGTCTGCTGGCTCAGAGAAGTGAGCTGGCTGTTAACCTCCTTCCTTGCTGTAATGGTGCTGCTTTCTGTGCAAGAGCCACAGGAGTCTGGGGACAGTGATCTGTTTTCTGCTCAGGGTTATTTCTCAGCACAAGAGCCATGGTGAGCTTATTTGTTCTGGCTTCTTTCCAAGTTCATCCCATCCTTCACATCAAGATCTTCAGCAAATCATGACCACCCTCACCAAACTTCTTGCCTGCCCCACTTCTCAACTTTATCACATTAATGCACAAAATCCTGAGTTGGCCAGTCCATGTAACTGGGGCAGTGTGGTTAAAGTTTCTACTCCCACAGCATGAAGAGAGAAAGCTCCAGTGACTGCTCTAGGGGGTACAGAAGAAGCTCATGTGCAGGCTTGGGGTTCACAGCCTGAGAAATAAGGCTGGAAAGAAGAAAGGTGGATGAAGACAGATCCCAGAAAATTTTCTGTACCTGTGAATAGTTTGATCATTCCTGAGCACGCCTCTGGCACAGGTCTTCCCTCAGCAGGACGAAACTTGCTTCCTGCTTTGATGTTTTTCTCTGTGGGACTGTCTGAGGGGACAGCTCTGAGAACAGCAGGCCCCAGGACCTCCTGAGATGTGTTCTTACCTCTCCATCCCCTGAACAGTTTYCTTATGGGATCCTCAAGGTGAAAGTGTCTGTGAGCTCAGGGCAGTTTTGTTCCCTGAAAGAAATAAGAGATTTACTTACAGAAGCCCTTAATCGTTGGACTGAAAATACAAAGTGGATGAAATGTTTTCAGAAGGATGATTTACTATGTAGTTTGTATATTACCGTGGGTGGAGAGGCTTTAGCTCTTTATGGAAGTTWGAAGCAAAATTTTGCCTTACATTTGGTATTTCAGATGATGCAGGGAAAGCATTTTCTGGCGTAGTCATACTTGGACCAGAATACAAAACACATCCTTTAGTAAACTGTGAAGCTTTAAGTTGTTCAAATGACACTTACCCAGCAAATCATTTTGAACTTGGGAGCATTAGAGAGGTCACATTTTTACACGGCTSATCTGCTGCTGAACAATGTTTTTTAGCCATTAAGGACAACCAGCCTTTTTTCAAGACCAGATACCATGCCTCATCCCTGAATTACATTTTCCTGAGTTTATGATGACCATCTCAAGGAAAATTAAGCCACTCCATTAACATCTGAGCCCAGAGCAGCCTTCAAAAACTCAATCCAGTAGAGCAGTTRATGGTATTTATTGCTCTTCCCTAATGCACTTGTATTTTCTCTGCCATGTGAGGACTATTCAGACATCATCACACAACTATCAGGAGTGTCTCTGCTCCTAAGAGATGCCATTGGCTCCACACATGGAGCAATTATAATCTAATAGAGCTCCCAGAATACAGATTGAGGCACCACATCAGCACAAGGAAGCAGCGAGTGCTTTCCACTGACTCCAGTATGTTCATACACTCTTGCCTTTTCCATCTAACCTCACAAACATCTGTCTTCAGCCAGGAAACAGCGACAACCATGTCAACAGCTGTTCTGTTCCGCCAAGTACAGTGCTGATGTTAAAGWTTTCCGAGATCACTGATGTCCTACATTATTAATCAAGGGCCTCAGAAATAATTCTGCTGACAGACTACTTATGAAATATGTCTCCTGACTTCAAAGTATGGTCAGTTCCCTGTCATATAGCACAGAGCACGGAGCAAGGCTGCAGGGCTGAGATTCAACCGGTGAGAACTGTGTTAGTCACTGGGAGGTCTTGAGCAGCAGCCAGCAGGAATGGCTGAGGTAACCACAGGTCTCTCAATSCCCCTTGTATTTTTTTGGCACAGCTACATTTATTCCAGAACGTCTCCACTAACCCAAATCTCCTGGATTCATTGAACACTAATAGCAAAGAATRTTTCTTGCCTTTATTCATCCTTGCTGTCCGATACTGACTTCAGAAGGTGGATGCCTTCTGTGGCCAATGGTAGCCATCATCTGAGGACAGTAATCTCTTGTTTCCTCAGTATTTCTGGTAGTGCTTCCACCACTGTTCTGCAGAGAACACCAGAGACATTTCTGTCTTCCTGTGCCATTTCATGGTGACTGAGATAACCAAGACAGTAAAGACAGCAATCTTCTCATTTTATAAAATGGTGTACACCAGCACAGACTCTTTTTACCTTAGGCCCTATTCAGTTGGACACTTACATTCTCTTGGACTTCAAACTCTCTATCAGGTTATTGYCTGAGGCCTCTGGTGGGTGTGGAATGGTGAAAATGACACGAGCCTCAATTTTTCCAACTCAGTGTAAAAAATCTGAGAATATGAAGTGAACTCATCATTTTGATCTTAAATAGAAACAATCTTCAAGGGGTAAAAAAGCTCCATCCAACACTCCRGTGATGACTATTGCATGAAACTTTTCATAGACTGGGCAAAGCAATAATAAGAAAATTTTGAATGTGAAAATAAGTCCATGAAAAAGAAACAGAACAACCTTCTGACTCCGAAATKTCTCTATTCTCCTCTTGGTCATTTTTCTTCAGCTCAAACGCTCAACAACAACTTCTATCAGTCAGAATGTCTTTAGCGTTTTATCTCCMGCTCACAGGGCAAGTAAGACCTTTGTTTAACAGCAGCTTCTGATACAAAATATCTCATAAATTTGAAATGCAAAATGGCTCCCATATTTCAGAGAGCTGCCAAGGGAAGATGCCTCTGTGGCTCTGGGGAAGATTGTCTCCAAGGAAGAGCAGCACAGAGCCAGGCTTGCGTGGGTTTCTRCTCTCCATCACTCACATTTCTGGTGAGAAATAATTGCATAACCCAATCATCTCCATGCTTAAAAGTCAGCAGAGCTTTATTCCTAACCAGATCCCCTGCCACAGGATAAATCCTCTCCATCTATCTCATCTATCAGCTTTGTGTAAGTGCTCCATCCACTTCTCTGTACTGTTTTTATCAACAAGCACTGTCAGGTTAAAAAGTGGATGACTTACCTCCCCAAGCGATCTGAAGAATTCAGTGCCACAGAAACATGCTTAATGCTGGATAACCATCCACCCTTCCCAAGTGAATTTTTAATGGCTGGGGCTGCCTTACATAGTGTGCYGAGCAGAAGGAGCTGTGATTAAGCCCCACACTCCGTGATTTCCATCCAAAATTTTCCGCTCAGCGGTAACAAAATCTTATGTAGTTTTCACTAAACTCCCCTCCAATTTCCCACTGGCTTTTAGTATGTGCASATAATTCAGAATAAAGCCCCTTGTCACAGTAATATGTATTCTAGCGTAGCACGGAGGAGCTGTTTCACCATGTAAAAGCCATATTGCCAAGCTGTATTATGCTTTACCTGTCACCATGCCAGGAAACATTTAACAAGGAAGGAAAACAAGGAGAGTGCATGTGTTGCCAGCTATTCAATATAGGCCATTTACTGTTAAACTGTGGAAAGGTGCTGGAGTTTAAATGCACCCTGGTTTTCTTCTGATACCGGTAGCAAAAAGCTGAAAGGTTTTGCACTGTTGACCCACTATTCAGTGCCGCTAATTTGGACCTGGACTGTCTCACCAGGTCTTTATGGTTCACTGGTCTTTTCTGAGCCTCRAGGGGTTTTTTGGTTTGTTTGTTTTAAGAAAGTTTATGCTCCAGAAAGTGAGCATTTGGCCGAGTAACCACTTTCTGTTTCTGTGAAAAAGGGTGGCTCAGGCTGTTCGAGCCCACTGACTGCAGGGACAAGGCTCAGCCTCATGCAGAAAAGAGGACAATCTCCTAGGTACAAGTGTCATGCTGTTGGAAAGCCYTCATCACCCCAGCCCAAAGCCCTGAGGCTCCTGCTGGTGCTCCCCATGCACAAAGTGGTGCCTTTGAACAGTKCAAGGTGGAAAATGAGGGGTAGCCCAACTCTGGCCTTTTGAGAGGAGCTGAAGTGCCACCCTTCAGTTTTCTCCTCCTGCTGTAGGCACTGTCTGTGTTGTTCACGTGAAGCACTGGTTTGGTGACAGCCGTGGAGCTGGGGCTGTAGGACGTGTCCTCCCTCCCTTTAGGTAAGTGGAAAACAGCAGCTGCAGTGTGCACAGTCCCAGCACATGGTAAATCAAACTTTGTCTTYCTTTCTAGAAAATGGAGAGGCTTTGGTGCAGAGAATCAGAGGTGCCTTCAGCACAGCCCTGCTCTGGACAGCTCGTGGTTTGCAGAGGGACAGAGGTCTGCCTGCGAATTACACAGCAGGAGATGGGACAGGCTCACAGCTCCAGCACTCACACATGATCTGGCACAAAGCACCAGCCAAGTCTTAGCAAGCAGCTGTGTAGTTAAGCTGTGGCATTATGGCTGTTTGTATTTTGTATGACTTAATGCTTTTATTGTTTTAATTGTTCAGTTTCTATGTGGTTGCTTTGGGCTGTTGTTGGAGCACTTGCAGGTAGTTACAGTGTGCWTTCAGAGTAAAAATTCAGATTGTGGATGCAGAGAAGTGAAAGAGCAGCTCATAGAGAGGGCCAGGCTTTGTCCTGGAGCATGGAGATGTGTGCCTCAATCCAAAATGTCCTGGAGTCTGGTTTGAGTACTGCACTGAAACCCRGGGAGAACGATGACTGTTGCAAAAACGAGGCTGATGAGTGTTTTGCAGCAACCTTGTTAAAATGTGATCTACTGCGATCAGGTGTGTTATCCTGTCACTTGAGCACGTGTCACTGTAATACAGTTTGAATCCAGGGCACCGGGGGATTGAGGTGCCCTCCATTTACAGTTGTTTCCATGTAGGAACCCTGAGCTACAGGGAGGAAAACCTGAGCTAGGCAAGATATTATACTCTGA
Organism: Malurus melanocephalus; assembly: GCF_030028575.1. Lineage (NCBI taxonomy): Eukaryota > Metazoa > Chordata > Aves > Passeriformes > Maluridae > Malurus > Malurus melanocephalus. The sequence goes on along the minus strand of NW_026623240.1, from coordinate 2,740,227 downwards.
GCAAGACCCCGTGAGGACCTTGTAGTGCTTAAAATGTGGGAGAACATTGCAAGTGTGGCTACACAGCAACTCTGGGGCTCCCTACAGAGGCTTCACTGGGGACTGGGGGAGAACAAGGCTGCTCTGAGCCACACGAGCTGCGAGGGAAGATGGTGAGGATGGTGTTGATGKCTGTACCTGCCCTGCTGCTGCCCCTGTAAGGACAGCACAAGGCACAGATCTGAGGGATCCTCCCATTYTCTGAGTGCATTGAAAAGGCTGTTTCAAAGTGGAAGCACAAGGCCTAATTGGATGCAATCAGCAGTTCCGTCTCTCCTTCCTCTCCCCAAATGGTGCTGCCTCACTGACCCTGACAAGTCACTTTATTAGTCCCCTCTTGACTGGCCTCTAAGTCTCCCCACCTGGTGCTCCAGTGCTAATTGGTACAATTAGCCTGTCCCTCCCTGGGCTAATTGCTAAAGCCTGCCTCTCCATTCTCCTGGGGATCAGAAGAAACTTGTACAAGAGGGAGGCCTGCAACCACAGAGACACCAAGGGGAAAGTGGGGAGCTGGGATGGGCTGGTTTGCTGTTCTCCATTCTTCTCACGTTTGCTCGCACAAAGCACATAACTCTTTCTCTGAACAACACATAACATTTCTCTGGTTCATACTGCCAATAAAGTAACAGGCTCTGCAGCACCAGGGAGCCGGTCACAGGATCTCTGGGGCCCTACGTGGCATTCGAGCGCTTGGGCTGCCAACAGGCACGAGGTAAAACTCCTTAGCTGTCTGCCCAAGGTCTTTGTAAGACACAGTTTATGCAAACACCTGTCTGGAGAATATTGCGGGAAGCTGCTCTGAGGCTTGCAGTAGTAGAAAAGTTAATATCCAGATTGTTTAAAAGGAGCTGGGAACAAAAGCCCTATTGGCTCTTCAAAAGAATAGTGTGATCTCTACACAAAAAAACACATGCTCTTGAAACTGCTAGATGTTTAATATTAATACAAGTATTTGTTTGTGACTGCATTTGAAATGGCTTCAGATGACAGGTTGTCCTCTGTTGTCCTCAGCAGATAGGGAGCCTTGGTGAGAAGAATCTGATTAGAATTAGAGAATAGATTTATAAAAGAAAATATTGAAACTGTCTTTTCATACTGGGATCTGACAGTATTTAATAATGCCCTCACTTTTATAAAAATACATTATTTAGTYCTGTAAATTACACTACTGCTCATAAGTAGTTTTGTCATCACCTGCCATTAATGAGAGTGGGATGAGAGTCTGATAGTTGAAGAAGCTGACCACTGGAGCTGCAAGGACATGTGCAGCATGCCCAGCTCTCAGCAGAGGGCTCAGGGCTGTAAGCTGAACTCCTGGGATGCAGGCAAGATCTGCACACGGGTGCAAGGGTAGCTGCAGGGCTTTTGTCACGGTGTGCTTTGCTTGCATCGAGGTGGTTGGGACCTTACCAAGCACAGTGTCCTGCCCTCAAACAGCACACATGAGGGTGCAGGGTGACAATGTCACACAGGGTGACAATGTCACACACCTGCCAACAGCAGAATCAGTTGTTTTCTCTCCAGTGTAAGCAGCATCTATTCAGTGAAGTGTCAGAGTTCAGATCTAAAGACAGCTCTACAGCCACACTTGGGGGGATGGACATGAGTGGATAAAAATCATCCTCTGGTTCTGATGGGTACATCATGTGTAAKCTATCCTAGCTGAAATCAGTAGGTAAGGATTGAGGGGCGTGCTCAGGGATATGACTTTCCAAACACATGGATCCAGACAAGGGCTGGGGAGCTCTCCCCCGTGCCTSTGTGTGGCTGTTGCCATCCTGATGAGTGAGCCCAGCTGAGCAGAAGAGCAGAGTCAGCTCAGTGAAGGATCCAGCTAAACCTGGATGGCAGCAGAGCTGGTGCCATGTACTCAAAGAGCTTTGTGTGCATGGGAATGATTCTGTCTGGGTTTGACCTACAGAATAACACCCTGCCTAGCAGGGAAAGGGAGGAGTGGAGAGGGAGCCCCTGACAGTTTGAACTTGTCAGTCTGGAGATCAAACCACTGTAGGTGATGCTGTGTAAATAGGTACTCCGTTCTTATGCAGATATTCAACATACCTCTTGCCAGGCAAATGGAGTGGTGTTTAGGGMAGGAATGATGGGGTTTCCAGTTTAAATTCTCAAAAAAAACTGCTGAAAGTATACTTTCTGTGTTCAGGTAAAAGAAACTCAGAGAATTAGAGAGAAAAGAGATCACTGTGCAGTTGATTTAATGGRCTGACCCTTAAAGGAAGAACACCTGAAGATGGGGTATTTGCTGTTGTTGAGACCACATGTGTGAATGAGCAGAAGCTAAGATAATGTCAAGCCTGATGCCAACATAACATGGCTGGTGTTTTCCAAGAGTTACTGCATTCTCCTAATGGAGCAACCTCTAGGAGATGAGGCAGTGTTTATTTCAAGCTGTATAATATCTTGCACTACCCCAGCTTTTTCAACCTCCTTCAGGTTTGACCTCAGTTTTTCAAGCTGTGTTTGTCTTGTAAAGCTATTCATACATCGAGGCACGGGGATGTACGTCAAGATACAGTTTGTGGATAGACACTGACACTTAGAAAAAAACATCAAACCAGGAAAACATCTGCCATGAACAAAGGTTTAAGGAACTATTCTTATCTCATGAAGAAGCTGGATGGATGGTGCAGGGCACTTCACTGGATTTGCTGTGAACTTTACACTGTGCCGCGTGCGTGGGGAGGGCGATGCGGTGAGGGGGCAGAGGTTGGCACAAACAACCTGGAGCAAGAGGGAGGTAGGTTGGGCCACAGAAGCACTCGGTGCCCTTGAGTAAGTGGCTTGACTTGCTCATTCCTTAGGGTGACCTTGGACAAGTCTCTTAAAATCCTTTTCCTCAGTCAACCCAGCTGGCGAATTTGTTTGGGGGTGAAGAAACACCAAAATGACATTGAAAAGCAAGCTGTGCCCCTGCATTGCCCTTTCCAGGGTAAACAAATCATACCCCAGCGTCCCCCCCAGTCCGCCATCGGGAGTTTTCAGTGTGTCCTCTGTGGAGCCCTGTGGAAAAGCCTGGATGCAACATAAACTACACAAATGGTACACTTGCATATTCAAATACAGTGCAATGTTTGTTCATCTCTCAAAACGTGTGTACAGTACTGATCACTGTATTATCTGTGTGCATTCTGCTAATTAGCAATGCAAATATAGAAAGATTTCTTCTCCTTTCTTCCTTTTTCATAAGCAGGGGAAAAAATCATTACTTTCTCTTCTCTGGTACCTTTTCCTTCATAAAAAAAAGCCCAGAAAAAAAAAGCAAGCTAGGTATAATAAACCAGTGTATTCACATCTATTGGAAAGATAATATTATAAGTGTGAAAGATGGTTTTCCTGAAAAAGGACAGTTTTATTCATTGGCTAACAGAAAGCATTACTTTTACAGTTCAGGGTAGAAACTGCTATAATTCTGGTCGTATTGTTTCTTCTGGCAGGGAATAAACTCTCTCTCTCTTTTTATACCTAGAGGTGAGTTTTTACTCTTTCTCTTTGAATTATACTGGTGGTCATCAGAGTGGTGGTGGAACAAGAGTGTGATGTTGCTCGGGTACTTCAGATGTAGTTGCTCAAAGCACTGCCACTATAATTCAAAGTGAAGAGAGTCAAACTTGCAGCAGGCGCTCCAAAATGGAGGACACCGAGGTCTTTGTTTACTGTCCTCGTCCTCCTTCCCTTTGGGCAAGAGGCAGCGTGTGACATGTGCATTGCTAGGTACATGGAGTTACAGCAATTACACACCGCTGCAGTGCCAGGGACGAGCGGGGSACACGCAGGACAGGGCCAGGCAGAACCAGGGGCTCCTGGTGCCATGTGGGGACACACAGAGCCACTGGCCAGAGCAGGGTRCAGGGTGCATCGTCAGCATGATGGGCTGATTTGGGAAATAGAGGTTTGGAGACACCTGTTCTAGACAAAGAGCTGCACACCTGTGATCAGCAGGGCTACCCAAAACTTGTTGGGGTGAAAGGAAAATGTCAATKTGTTTCCATGCTTTTTTCACCCCTAACCTCATGTTTTGCTCTTTCTACAAAATATTTAAGCAGGGCTGGTTTTTTGTAAACCTTACCATAGGTCACAAAATTGTACTTGGCTTATATTCCTAGCAGGATGTATATTTTTATGTAATGGATCTGGGTCAAAATCAGGGATATCAAAATCCTAAGTCTTAAAGACATTTGAGCATTTGCGATGCTGCCATTTGCAGTTCCCCTTTGTGTTTGTTTCAAGACAGGATTGTTAAGTGAGTAATATGATTTATTGTGGCCATTCCCAAATATATCATTATTCCTCAAAATTACTTGATCCTTTTTCATGATTCACCAGATAGTGAGGATGTTCTCCCCACAGAGCTGCACGCGTGCACTTGGCACAGACACATCCCAGCCATCAAAACAGTGTCCTGTGCATGCACAGAGCTGTTCTAAACAGCTGAGCACACCTTCTACTAATTTTCTTGAAGTGAAACTGGGTCCTGTCACTGGCCCAATCTGTGCCGTGTGACACCTGAGTGGAGCCAGGAAAGTTCCTCTGCTTTGTGCTTCACATGGCTCCTGTCTGGGCAGCGAGCAGCCCCAGTTCTGTCCAGGGACACCTCTGCAGAGGASACTGCTCCTGGCTGAAGAGAACAACTTCTCTGGGCACCTATCAATATGATCACCCTTAGCAGTGTGCATGCACGTGCAGAACTTTGTTCCAGTCGGATGTTCCTCTGTTGCTTTTTTTTTAAAGGCACTTTTTAAGGTGGARAAAGGTAAACTTTTCTTTGAGGATTACCTGAATCTCTCTGTAATTTATGGCAGCGCCTTGACACTGGAAGAAATTGCATCACATCCCCATGAAAAAAAACAACCCAGTGGAAAGAGTGAGATTAGACATAAACTTGCAAGCTCTGCTTGTAATATGGAGCAACAATACATGAACATACTGTTCTTCTGCTGCTACTCTGGAGAAAGAATGAGGGTAAAACGTGTGAGAGAGCCACAGTTAAATTACTCACTATTAGCCCCTACAGTGTGCTTCCAACCTGCRTTGATATATATATACAGAGAGAGAGAGAATGTCACAGTTAAATTTTTTTTACTAGTATAATGAGGAAAGAGACCAACAGAAGAAGTTCCCTTGGCTAATTTTCTAGCCAGCAGCCACAGCAATGTTCCCACTAGGAGAGACTGAAGAAGTGAGAGAGTGATATAATAAATAATGACTGGCTCTGCTGGTAAGGAGAAATTATCACTGTGCTTGGGGGATCTAAGTATGTGCTCACCCAAGATACAGGAGGGGGAGGGGGCCAGGAGCGCTCTGTCGTGTCTTGAGAAGAACATTCTGCGATGTTTGAATTAAAAAGGATTTCAGCCACTGCTTTGTCTGCAAAATGGGGATGGGAACAGCTGGATGGAGTGGTTCTGAATGAGATGCATTAAAAGATGTCAAAGGAGTTTCCAGTCTAAGCTCTTGTTSTAAATCTCCCGGATCTCCTGAAAAGGAGGTGTAAAGCAAGGCTGGATTCACAGCCAGGCTCAGGGGTGTGAAGTCCCACTGATTCCCCCAGGGAACACACTCCTGTGCCATGGGCACAGACCGTGATAGATCGTGCCCTTGGTGGGCTCCTTGCCCTGTAGCTGAGGCTGAGTAGGCTTGAGTAGAGGAGGCAGCTCGGGATCTCACCACAGCCACGGCTATTGCTGGGATCCATGGGCTGTTCTTGGGGGAAATGGCACTGAAATGGTCCAGCTCTGGCTGTAATGCCTCCTCAGGCAAAAAAAAATTAGCTTCATATTTTAAAATCTGAAAGGCTTTTTTTTTTTCTTTAGCATAGATTAAAAAGGAGAGCAAAGCAAGAAAAAGTCACAGTGAGATGAAGAGTGTGCTTGTGCCTCTGCGTTTGTGTTCAAAGCCCTGTCTTGCAWTGTGGCACTTGCCCCTGCAGGCAGGCACAGTCCTTAGAAACAAAAAGGTGCAGTTCAGAGAAAAGGTCTCTTAGAGGAAAGAAAATAAGCGTTGTGGCTTAGCCAAACACGAGTTGTTGGGCTTGGTGCAGGGCAGCGGGGTGCGGGGCGATGGGCTGAGGTGTGGATGTCAGTTCATGTGGTCAAATGGCTCTGCCTTCCCTTCGGTTCTGTTAATTAAACTACACAGAAAAAGCCAGAGCAATTGGGTTTGCTAAAATCACTTGACCTTCAATGGTAAGATCAGGTACTCATGAGATTTGTGTTATTTTAGGGGAAAAAAAACAAAGAACTCCTTAGGAAGGCTTGGAAAATTTTAAAGCCATCTAACCTGAATTAGATTCYGGGCTCAAGCTTGAATCGCAGACCTTGGTTTAAAGTCCATAACAAAACAGGGCCTCCTTTCCCATTTCCAAAAATAGTATGCTACTTTCTACATTCTGCCACATGTGCTGTTTCATATACAGAAATAAATAATCTGGGATTTACTATGATTTAGTTCATTTAAATGAAAACAACTTTTACATATAGGGTTGAATATTTCCTTCCTAGACTACATTTCAAGCTTTTTCTCAAAAGAAAGAGAAAAGCAGCACCCTTTTTTTTTTTTTGTGCTCCAGCATCATGAAAATCTGCATGGTGAGATGCATTTCTCACCACATGCCAACTGCAAATTGTATTTGAAATGGAAAGTATCAATTAAATCAGCCTTTCTGAACTGCCTGGTGACAGCTGCCATGCTGCTGAATGTTGACAACACTTGTAATATCAACAGATTTGGGCCCTTGCACTGGAGAATATGAAACACTTTCTAGCCATTTAAATACAGCTTTAGCAAGCAGGTTAGGATCATAATTTCCATCACTAAGGACAAAACGTTCCCTGGGAAAGCCTTTTCTTCATGAGCACACTCAGTAGCGTCTACTCTGGTGCTGGTTTTGTTAAAGGTTTTGAAACCCTGTGCAAGCTCCYGGAGGGGCAGAGTGAGGGTGGCACGCTGGGTCAGTGGGAGGCTGGGGTGATTGCTCAGATAAACAAAACTGCCCTGGGAATCCACGGATTTGAGGGTCTGGAGGCTGATAAGGGAACCCCTCAGCTGGTCYAGTCAGGAATCTCGCCCTGGCTTGGGGGACAGGGCTGCTCCTCAGCCACTCAGCCCCAGCAAAACAGGAGGCAAAGATGGACTCATGGAGAATTTGAATGTGTCCGAAAACTAAGTCAGTTTTCTTTGCAAAACACCCATTTGCTTAAGATAKTTATTCTTTGGAATGAATGTTGGGTTTGAGTGAAGCTGCCTTTTCTCCAGGTTGCAGTTCCTTAGCTGAGGTGAAATATGGCAGATATGCCAGGGGAGAGAATTCTGCTGGGATCTCAGCATCCCTSGTAGACAGTGTGCCTGTGGAGCTGCTGGCTGCTGTGCAGTTGGGGTTTTGCCCCGTGGGTTTCTTTATTCTTTTAAGTTCATAAAATCTTGTATTTAGTCCAAATGAAAATATTTAGTTTATTTTAATTCTTTAAAATCTTCTGGAAGCAGGTAGAGGCATCCAAGAAGCRGCAGCCTTCAGTGAAAGGAAGATGTTGATAGAGTGTATGGTACATGGAAAACCAAGTAATTTAACAAAACCAATATTTCTTTGCCATTCTCGCATGAAAAGAACCCATGTAGATGTGAGGCACGGTCTGGTGTGCCTGTGCCAACACAGAAAGTGAGCAATCCARCTCCTGCAAAGCCTCGTGGCAAACATGGCCTGGGTATTGCTTTTGTGAATAGCAGATGCACTGCATTTTTCATATGAGCAGTGTGCCTAATCATGTATAGTGTACAGTACTTAGGTTAATAATATAAACTAGACCCTGAGAAATACAGCTATTGTAATCTTTTCATTATTTATCCATTTTAATCTCTATTAGGAGAATATGTATAATTTATTTTTTATTTCTGCAATGAATAATATAACTAAGATCTCTTTATACTTTTTATTTGAAAATTCTGTTTTAAAGCACTCTGTTGGATAACATTCACTATGTTTTCCTTTTTTTGATAATAAAAGTGAAAATAATATGCTAAGCTTTTGTACTGCAATGCATATTAAAATGCCCTTAATGCAGTGATGTGSCTGGCACTCCTGAGATTTGAGAACTGCTTTAGCTGTGCACTGAGACCTTGGAGTTGCGTGGCCCAGCACCAAAGACCTGAATATTCATGCTAAATTGTTGGATTTCTGTGCTTTTAAAATCTTGTTTTAAATTTCTTCTCCTCCTTGATCGTATTCAGATTTTGCCCCCCTTGAAACTGTTGTTGTCAACATCAGAACTGCTCTTTTTGCCAACAATTTAAATGACGACAGGGCACAGACCTCAGTGCTGCAACCTGGAATGGCAAAATCCAAGGCAGGGAAGGGGTGAATTAGAGATTTTCTGGTCAGAGRAATGTGATGCAGAAACCATGGCTTCTGCAAGCACGACCCCTGGAGTGCTGAGCCCCCCTCTCAAGCTGTGGAGAGCTTCCCAAAATGTCCAATGTTTAGGGATTTTCTCCACAGTGAGGCTGAGAGTCTGGGTGAATAYGGCCTTCAAAACAAAAACTCCTCTTCAAAGATGCGAATTGCTAATTATTATTAATTATAGTCTGAGAGCCTCCTAAAAAGAATCCCAATGTATTTTGGGGAAAAAATAAAAAGAGATAGCTCCATCAGTTCCTTTCTTAAAGGGAAGATAGTCAAGGGTCAATGCAGAAAGACAAGGACAGACAAATGTCATCCGAGTCAAAGTCGTGACAGACGTATTCCTTGAGAGGCCTCTGGTCAGTCTGCACTAAAATCCTGGCTGCCCCCTGCCATCAGCCTGCATCCTTCAGCAGAGACTGCCTCTGATTGTGGGGGTCAGTCTCAATCCCCCACAAGAGGTGCCAAACAGAAAGTCTGCCCCAAATCTTGTCCTTGAGAGTCCCTCCCCTCTTCTATGGTTGCYATTGCTCTCACAGGTATTTACCCCCCCTAGAAAAAACAGCTGAATAAATGGGGTGGGGAAATTCTGGTCCCATGGGGTTTATTTACTGAATTAAAGATTTTGTGGCATCTGATAAATGAGTCTTGTTGGTCTAGAGACTCAAGATTGCCAAATTAATTTGGTAYACAGTAAGGTTAGCTTTTTTTCAAAATTCTCCACATGACCCTGAAGAGGCAGCATTGGTCCCTCTTAATTCAGGGTTAAAATTCTTCAAGAGGTACCACTTTAACTCCTCTGGGGGGGTCTCTCCTGCCCTCCCTGCCTTGCAATTCGAAGCAGGAGCAGCATTTACAGTAATGGAGATCAGCTGTGTAGTGCAAGCAAAAGCCAAGAGCTTTGGACACCAAGAAAGCAGCTCTTCCCACTCCCTGCCTCATGGAAGGAAAGACATTGTGCCCATGGATGTAGGGCCCCAGGGTGGTTTTAAATTAGCTGAAGACTCCTGCATGAAGTTTGACTGCAAGAACAGTGTGGTAAAACACATATTACCACTTTCCTACATTATTGTTAATCACTATTTTCTAGAACAGTTAAACTGCCATCCCCTTCCAGAGAATAATTACTGCTATTTAATTGTATTTATAATTTAGTATACACCTGAAAAATATGCTATAAAATATCAGGGGGGTTCCCTTTAATACTGGTGTTCCATTTACAAACTGTCACATTTATAATGCGTCTTTAATCTTCTGTGGTCTGCTAGAATTTTATATTAAAGTCTGCTTTGTGCTTTAAATATTAAAGATTCTGCAGTACTTCAAAAGGTGATAATGCCTGATGCTCTGGTGGTGCTTAAATCTCAACAGCTAAATATATTGAGGAATGTTCGGTGGCCCTGGCTTAATTAAACATGTATGTGTATTTTCAAATGCAATCTTTTTCTGCTTGTTAGGTTTTTGACAAACCTCCAAACAGGTCCAGGTGGAACAAAGCATGTAAACAAGCTTGTGAATGCAAGCTTAAAACACTCAAATTAGCACCTTCTTACAATTAATATGCAAACCCTGGGATCTCTGTTATTGATAATGCCATTTAATATGATTTGCAGCTGAGCTTTATATTCTAGCCTTTTAATTTTTCTAAGCTGTGTCCACTTTAATTATGTGAAAATGTACTGTTAGAGACAAGTCATCCAACGAGACCCTATTTACTGTGAGCAGCTCACTCTACCCTGTGTAACATAGTATAAATTACAAGGCTGTGGGAGCATTTCAGGAGCCGTTTGCTTTGCACTGTTTAATGGTCTAATTTAGCTCATCCCACTAAACCTGGAGCCATCAAGGTATGCACATAGGTTAACACATAGTCTGTTTATTGTTTTCATTGCTGGCTCCCCACCCCCCACGGGTTAATAAATTCATTTATTGCATCTTCTCCCAGGTTGGATTGCCAAACTCTGTCTGGTGGAGCAGGGATGGTACCCATGGTGAGCTCTGCTCAGAGCCAGGGAGGGGTGTGAGCACCTCTCAGCATCCTGCTACATTTGCCAGGACCAGACTTTGTTCAGAAAGCAATAAAATAGCTCTGGCTGCAGCATCTGCTCTTGCAGGTTTCTAGAAACACAAGAATGTTTCAGAAGGATTTTTTTTCTTTCCAAAATGACAGGAGGGCAAAGCTTAGAGCCCCTAAACATGCAGAGGTTGTGGCCCACGGCTGGTGTGTTCCTGCAGCCGCTTTCCCAGGCAGTGGCGTTGGTGTGGCCCAGTTAATCCGTGCACTCACAGACTCTGCGTGRTAAAGGGTTTGTGTTAATGGTGTGATGCTTCTCCTACCTTAAAATGAGTCAACATCCAAATGACCTGACCTGTCATTTCTTTTTAAATTTTGCATTTAAAACTGTAAGTTTTCTAATAAAGTGCTTCTTATTTCAAAAAARACACACATGTATAAGCACAGGCATATGATTTGATGCATAGATCAACAAACCAAATACCTATGCATGTGTGTGGGAATGTTGTCTTCCAGCTCTTGATAAATTGAGGCTGGCTGTCATTCAAACTGGGAAGGAAACATTTTATACATGAAGGGATGTGGGGAATTAYTTCATTTGTTTTGGTGCCAATATGCAGCAATTGTCCGAATGCATTTGAAATAAGATGAAAATATCTGTGTGTGCACCCGAGAAATGTTCTTTTATTCTGCTGTAATAGATAAGGCAATGGCAGAAACTGGGGAAACTGAAATAGATCTACTGCAGTTTTACAGGTGAAGCAATGTTAGCAGGAAATGACAAGCAGGCTGTAGTTATYATAATACCCAGGGCAAATCAGCAAGCATGCACAGTGATAGACAAATCTAAATTAATCATTGCAAAGGTGGTGTGGCATTTTAATGTAAACTTACTCTACTGTACAGAAACTTGTAAGCATATTGTAAAATAACTGAAATACCAGTCATCATATGTGACTAACAAAATATTTTTTCTAGAAAATACAATTGAAAGCTGGACTACTGCAGCTGCCTATTTTTAAGAGAATTCACTTTTTAAAAATTTTATTTTAGCAACACCTGAAAAGCCTAATGATTGCTTTTGGCAAACATAGGACTGCTATAATTTTAAATCTCTCAAACAAGCACCTTGAGAAATCACCCCCCCCCCATTTTATCTTGCATTTTAATGTTCTCCTGTTCAGACAGAAGGAGACTGGTTAGCTAGTTGTCATTAAGTCCTTATGAGTGAAAACTGTTTGTTTCCCTGTAGAATTCAGCATGTTTTCTCAGCCTGTAACCATCACCTATAATTAAAATGTCGTCCTAACAACATCAAGGTGCAGAGAGTAAAAGAGTCAGTTCACCTCTGGAACTGCACGCTCCGTGGAGCTCCACAGCCCCTCAGAAATGGAAGCTCGGAGAAACTGTCTCTGTGATCTTTAATGGATTTTTAAAGATGACAAGAAAGGAAATGGGAAACTAAAGGCATGGAAGACATAAATTCCCTAAAGGTGCATTCTGAAGTAAATCAGAGCAACTGAAAAAGTGAATTCTTTGAGCCCTGGGATATCTCCCAGGTTTTTCAGCTGGACACTTACAGCTTGTCGGGTCCCTGAACACCTCTGCTCTGGGCATGCTTTGACACAGCGAGTCACACAAAGATGAACAACATCACCTGAAGTGCTGTTTGAGGGGCAGAAAATTGCTCCCATTGCACACTGCTGCCTTTACTCTAAATCACATGACTTATTACAACCTTCCCTTTATAAAAGAAGTGCCATTTAGGTATGTTAACTTCTCCAGCTGCAATAGGCATCCTTCTCTCCGTATTTCCACAACACTTAAATGCAGTCAAAGAAAGAGGTAAAGATCAGGTTTTATAAAATCAAACTTGAATTGTTCTCAGGGCTACAGCTGCACGAAAGCTAAATAACAACAGGCAAGAGCGAGAAGCTTAAAAAAGCTCTGTGTTACCCAATAGATGTTATTTAGATATGTCTGTTTCTATAAACTGGTAGAGCAAAGAAGAAAATCAGTTTGCCTTCCAAAGATATCTGACTGCAGTTGTGCTTTGTAGCTCTCAGTGACTAATACAGGCTGAGGCTAAACACCATCAAACTCTCTATTTTTAGGCAGTTTCATTTATTTATTCAATTTATGAATAAAAAACGTGTATTCATCAAACACATAGAATTTGAATATAGGGTTTACAGGCAAAATTGCAGTGTCAGTCTCATGTCTTAACAATGAAAATATTTCAGTGTATCACAAACACATGAGCTGTGTATGTTTGTGTGGGAAGGGGGTTTGTGCACTGAGGACTCAGCGCTGCTCCTGAGGCTTCTCTCAGCACCAAGGACCCAGTACACTGTTGTGCTGGGGATCTAACAGGACCCAAATCTGTCAGAACAGGCACCGCTGTCTGTGTGGGTGATTCCAGCCTGCTCTCATCATAGCAGAGCTTTATGCTGAAACATTGGAGGAATTACATTACTTAGCATTACAGTACTTAGTCACTTTGGACTCTGCTGGATGTTCATTCTTACTAAAAAAAAAAACAAAGTCCTCTTTAAAATTTGACCTCTTACCTCCTGTTTGTCTGCAATCTATTGGTAATCAATTWGATTGACTGTTATTCTTAAGTTCCAAGATCACTTTGGAGAAAACTTTTGTATTKTTTATGTGCAACACATGCATTTATCTTTCCTTCAGAAATTAAAAAAGACTTCTATAGAGGGGAAACAGGGATAGYGGTAAAGAGGGTGGTGAGAATTGCAGAAGGTAGGATTGTGGTAATATATCATGTATGCAGGAGCAGTACCAGTGGAYTATTCTGTTTGGAATGTGTTATTCTGGCTTTCTTCTCTGGTGTGGATGGGTCCATGGAAAACCTTGCWCTTTCCCAGTCAGTCACATTTTCACTCAGCTACCATAAGTAATACCAGTCAGATATGAGAAAAGGAAACATTTTCTGTTCCCATGTTCTGCAGCATAGTGAATCATTGGTTCTCCTTTCAAGTGTGAGCTAAAGCACTCATGGAAGATKACTTACTCAAAAATATTAGTATTATAAACCTAATAGTGTGGCCTGGAAATCAGTTGCAATGTTCAYGTACCAGCATCATTCCTTCAACATTTCAGAAAAAAAATTTGTTTGGGAAAGGACAAGAGAGGGGTTTTAAAAATATGGCTTTATTTCCAGTGTGAAGTACAGCAGTGTGAGAGGTTGGAAGAAGCTGCTGAAGGACAGGAACTCTGTGTTTGCTTGGTCTGGAGGCAGGGTATGTAACTGCAGCTAAATCCTTTGGCAACAGGCACAGCAGCGTCCTCTCCCAAAAGGTAAAGCAGGAATGCMAAGGACAGAGTAACTTTGGGAGCGGGGCAATGCAATCTGGCACTGCAGAGGTGCAGGATGAGGCTCTCCCAGCGAGTCCATCTGCCTGTGTGAGCTTTGCTGGAGCAAGGGCCACGGATCAGCCCCTTAATCTGAGCACCTCCCTGATACAGCAGGGCTTGGGTTTATCAGCTCTCTGGCATTAGTGTCTATTGATTAATGAGCATATCTGGAGGCTCCACGGAGGAAGAAGTGAGAGGGATATGATCAAATACTACCTGATCCTCTACATGGAGAATGGCAATAATCACAGTGAGAATTCAGGGTAGATGTCCTAAGAATTTGTCTTAAATCACTCACAGCTCTCTTCTCTTTTTCTCCCTTTTACCTTGTCCTACTAGCAACTTTTCCGTGTATCTCTCTTCCTCATTGCCTTCTGATGCCATTATCTCACAAAAAAGTGCCCCAAACCAACCTTTACTTCTGTCAATCTTTGTTGGCATCTCTGTGTTTAAAGCATCTACTTGTAAGAAATTAATTCCCCCCTACAACCATACAACAGATAATCACTTTTTAAAAGAGCTGAAAAGAAACAGATCATGGTGTTGTATCAGGCTGTTTTCCTGTATGTTATCGTTTTCAGATTCCAATGCACTTTCTTCCTGGTGAAATATTCCTCATMTCTCTCTCAGACTGATTTATTGGATTGCTGCTTTTGTTTTTCTTGGGGGGGATTATGTTGGTCATTTTTAGTGGTGCTTTTGCCTCCAATCAGTAATACATTTCTGCAGCTTCAAAACGCTCCAGGATTCACAACTTGTAAATGTCTCTGATTCTTGATTTCTTTTAAGTGCCTGCTCTGTTGGAGAAAAGGTAATAGCAATTCCAGAACTGAAGGAAAGAGAAATCTTGCCATGTATCAGCCAGCTGCTGCCTTTTCTACTGATAGCACTTAATTGCATTTACAATTTCCTCAGATTTCCAACTATTTCTGTCAGATTTGCTTTTAACTCACTACAGATTGTGTGCATTGACTGTGCAACAACCTCACTCAGAGCTGAAATATTTAATCACTACCCGTGGATAAATGTTTTCATACTTTATGCTATGTTGTTTAGAAGTGAGGCATATATAAGGAACAAAAAATCTGTCAGTATGCATTTCCTATTGGAATGTTGCATAGGTTTTTAATTGGAAAATAGGCTTTTAAAGGTAATCATAGCTGAAGACTAGAGTTAGGAAGTGAAGCATATTTTTGCGTGATTTTTCTTCTTAACATAATGAACCTTTTTGTGTCTGTCATGGAAAACATGGAAATTTCATTCTCTTCTCTGTAACTATCTTCACTTAAATGTTTTAGGTTCAGTTGCTTTGAATGGTTTGCAAGTAACCTAAAGGGCTGTGTTAATATTAGCCTGCAGTGAGCGCATACTGGCACTTTGTTGCTGTTTGGAGAAATGACCGGTTTACTTGGTTATATTGACAGCTCTACTGTAAAATTTGCTGGCATTAAAGGTCAAAAAGACCCAGTTTTTCCTCCAGTTGCTTCTATCCAAAAGAGAATAAATCTCAGAGCAGAATCACTTCTCTGACAATAATTTATGAATTATGCACTGACTGTGTTTGAATTGAGAAAGGCTTTCATATCCTTTCCATTAGCTCAGATTAAGTTTTCATATAGATGCTGGGAAGCATGCTAGCAATATCCTTAGCTCATTTTTATGAAAATTTTATCAGTGCTTTTTTCTGTACTACACTCCAATTGGGATGTCTCAGAATCTAAAGCTCAGCTTTGGACATGAACTTCTCTCAACCTGGCTGGCTGCTGCTCTAAAGGTTTCAATATTTTATGGGCTCTGGCTAACTCAGCCGTGAGATTCAAGCTGCAGAGATTTAACTCTAATGTAAAATCATGAACGGATGAAAACTGGGATGTCATAAGTAATACATCTACAAGAGCAGGATGCAGTTACCATTTTTAAAAGGTTTTTAAAAAGAAAACAGCATTCTCTACTCCCTCTTTGTATCCTAAAATGAAAAGCCTCTGAGCTATTGTACTAATACATAACCATCTTTTCTTGCCTGCTTTTCTTCAATTGCTGCTTAATTGTTGTGGGTTTTTTCCTTCAGGTCCACCATCAACAAGAAAGCCCCTAATGTCAGCTTCCTAGAGAAATGGGCATCACATCGCTTAATGTTTATAGGCCAAATCCATTCCTTAGCATCTTCCCTTTTTGTCTCAAAACTGATTTAAAACATTTGGAAAATCTGTCTATTCAGCCGGAGTGTTCTGGTGCATTCTTTCCTAGAAACAGTGGGGTCAGATGCGATCTGTCTGATGGACTTTTTTGCTGCAATCTATAGCCGTTTCCCTTGAGTCCTGCGGAGTCTAGCAAAGCAGCGCAGCCCTATAATGGCCCCAATGACAATATGTTCTTTGTGTGAAAGAATCCAGGGGGAAGTGCTGGAAGGTGCTCTGGTCAGTAAAAAAATAGTTTTAGTGCTTGCTTATTTTTATCATTATGTACGTTGCCTCCACTGGAAATATTTTCTTGACAGTAAATAAGCGTCACCATAAAACATTTAACAAGCATGAAGAGAACAAATACACAGTCCTTTTCATCTTAAAAGGCTTCAGTTGTTAATGTCTGTTATTAGCACGTTTCATTTGAGAGGGCATAAAAGAGGGACTGTATCTTGCGTATTTTTGGACTCACAGTCAAGAGTTTAATCTGTTCATGAATGTAACTCCCTCATGTGTGATGACAGAAAGATTTCTCTCCCTCTTTAAAAATGTGACCCAGGTCCAAAACTCTGTTAGGACAATACAGTGACCGAGATCCGTACTTGCGTTTTGGCAGGGCTATTCAGGCGTTAAGTATAGGTATAATTAGGGAAGCCCCTCTGYAGAAATGACTTCATCTGCTCCCGTAATTGGTGCCCATCTCTGCCTTCCCCAGGATGCTGGTCCAGCGTGCAAGTCTCACCTTTGTTTTTTCTGGGTGCCAGCAACACCCTGTCACCCTGTTAACTGCAAATCACGCTCTGCTCTTTCAGCTTTGCACGCTATTCATTAA
The DNA here is from genome assembly GCF_030028575.1 of Malurus melanocephalus. Taxonomy (NCBI): domain Eukaryota; kingdom Metazoa; phylum Chordata; class Aves; order Passeriformes; family Maluridae; genus Malurus; species Malurus melanocephalus. The sequence goes on along the minus strand of NW_026623240.1, from coordinate 2,723,374 downwards.
CAGCTATAAATATTCAGAATCAGAAACATCTCAGCCCTGTATCGACACTGCATGAGGCAAAACACAACCGTGCTGCTCTGCTGAATAGGCTCACAGTGCACGGTTTAGCATTAGTTACCCCATCACTTCTTAAACCTTCACAATTTACAGATAATTTAAGGTACATAGGAGTTGGACATGGGCAGGTAAATAGGTACCTCTTTTTCTTTTTAATTTCCAGTCATTTGCCTGACCATAACCAYGCTGTAATGCTGTCACAAAAATGTGGCTTCTGCAATGAGGGGTACCAGCCTACTGTGGTGGAAGGAAGGAGACATTTAAAAAGGTCAGTAATAGACCAGGTTTTACACTTTACCTTCAATTACCCACACCCAGGCAAGGCAAAACATTTATCTGGGTTGGCATCACCTCTCTGAGCTTCCCCCTGGGCAGTGCCATCATCTGGGCAAGGCTTACCATGCGGTCACAGGAGCACGGCCAAGCATTGCTGGCGGCAGCCACACTGAGCACCTGCTCAGCCAGCGACCACTGAGCTTCCCCC